>NC_092334.1:12837500-13452500 GCF_046630445.1 Rutidosis leptorrhynchoides
TCTAAAAAATGACATCATTAACATAGGAATAACAGAAACTTGTAATCATATTTATATCAATAGCTAATTATCAAGAAAGTATAAAATTGCTGACATCTAGAGTTGGGTTGTTCTGACCCATGACACATACACACATACACACATACATACATACATTATAGCTATAGAGGTTAAAATAACACGAAGGTATCAAAGAGTACCAGTAAACCACCATCCGCATCAGTTGTAGTCAATATTTTAACGTTATCCATATCCCAAAATTTAATCATAAACTCATCACCAGCAGCTAGAAAACGATTCTTGGTGGTATCGAACTGCACAACCTCAACTGATCGTTTGCCAAGCCCATTATATGTACGTTTCACACCTCCACTACTTTCATTCCATTCAACAATGTACGAGTCTCCTTCTTTATTTGTTCCACAAGAGAATAACCTATTAGTTATGCAAATATCATCATATAAATATTTCAGATAACATCATAGATCATAGATAGCCAGAATGGCTCCAAGACCAAACCAAATGGAGGTAGCAAAGCAGATTGGGTAACAATGTCAACGGGTAAACATGGTTCACTTAGGGTTATATTGGGCATTAGACTGCGGTCTTGTAGAACGGTGGACGGGAGGTATTTCATTCCGTAGAAGATTGTAACTTCACCATGTTAAGTAATCAAATATTAATTTAATTACAAAAAAGGGGATATTTTGTCACTTAGATTTAATATTGAGCTACTTCAAAACCCATTTACTCTTATGGGTTAAAATTACCACCCTATAACATACAAACGTTAAAAAGGTGTGGAGATTCAAGTTTATAAACCTTGTTCGGTCGGCACTATATGCCATTGTGGTGGATGAATGACCAGGGGCATCACAGTCCACTCTTGAACACAAAGTGTCATACAACCACAACTTAATTTTCCCATCAGTTGCTATTGAGAAGATAAACTAGTACAACAAATATAATAAAAAAACAATTAGAAGCTTATATGTAGCGCATAATTAAATCATAAGCAAGGACTGAAAGATTTTATGCTAACTTCATTTAATGTCACTTCTAGAGATAGATTATACCTGAACATTTTCTTTGACATGTGGACAAACGGAATATACCGGTGCCTCATGACCCTCAAATGTATATTGTTTTGTCCCTGTTACTGCATCCCACACCTGTAATAAGAAACTTCATATTATACATAGAGGATTATAACAGCATGTGATTTTAAGGCAGAGCAAAACCATTAAAAGACAAACCTTTATTAATCTATCATCTCCACATGTCACGATGCAAAGTTGTTTGTTGGGGTAAGCAAAAGCAAGATCATTAACACTGCCACCATGGGCATCAATCTGTACAATAACATACATATAAAATGGTACAGCTCATGAGTCATAGACATCCAAGTAAACAGCGCCAGCTGTCAGCCTA
The DNA here is from genome assembly GCF_046630445.1 of Rutidosis leptorrhynchoides. Taxonomy (NCBI): domain Eukaryota; kingdom Viridiplantae; phylum Streptophyta; class Magnoliopsida; order Asterales; family Asteraceae; genus Rutidosis; species Rutidosis leptorrhynchoides. The sequence continues at coordinate 12,838,932 of NC_092334.1, forward strand.
TACCACTTAAGTTACATAAGTACAAATTTTAAGAGCAAAAATGATAACGAGAGCACAAACAAACCTCCAAGTGGTTTCGAAGATCATCACCACCATGATAAAAGTATATTTGTACAATGTGCTTCGAGTATGCAACACCTATATGGAAGTTCCAACATAAGAATGAAAAAATTCAAACAATTTCCCAGCTTAAACTTAATGGTTACATTAACGAACTACTTAGTACTTACTAATGAACAGATTACCGAAATTAGTGAAATGAACAATTATATATATATATATTTTTTTAACAGCTCAAAAATTTTTATCAATAAAATATTACCAAAGAGTGTTCCATCAGGGCTCCACGTTACACGATTGATTGACGCGCTAATGTCATTGGTCAAAGATGCCTATTTCAAACACAAGTCAAAGTCAACATCCAATGCATGTCTAAATACATCTTATATGGTTACGAAGGAAACATATCTGAAGAAAGATAAAAATAGGTCATACAAACCTGGAGAGGCATTGGACAAGCGCCAAGATCCCAAACCTTGAAATTCTTGTGAGCAATCTTCTCCCTGCTACCGAGCTCCCATATCATGATTTCTCCATTGCTCGACCCCACTAATATTAATGAAAGCAAACCAAAGATTAAATAACATATAAGATATTTAACTGTTAGAAGTTATGCAAAACTAAACCATAAGAGGTGGAAATATGATATCTAGAGTAAACAAAAAGTGGGAACTAACCAAGAAGCAAGATTTGCTGAAGTGGATGGAAATCCATACTTTTGACAACGGACCCCTGATTTAGGGTCATCACTACGGCCTTAGGTAAATCATCTGATGAGTAAGAGCTTTGACCATGACTTTGACCCATATAACCAACAGGCAACATGTTTATAGACATGTGATTAACCTTAAGAAGAGTAACACATCCGGTCAATATATGGAAAAACAAACTACTGATTATCGTGAGAATTGTTAATATCAGAATTTAAGACAATTAATTCTATTTAAAAAACAAATTAAATAATAAAATCAAGCTTAAATTGATTTAATCAACTGAAAAGTTAATATTTAAGAGAAGGGGAGTTTACACACACACATTGAAAAATAATATAAGAGATGGTGATTTAATGTTCCATCCCATTGAGTGGGACGGAACATGAATACAGATAAAGACAGAAACCGAATATGGAAACAGAGAGCGCGGGATGGAACATGAAACGGGCTCGGGAATAACAGAAAACGGTATCAGGAACCAAGCTGACAACAAGGAATCGAGTATAAAATCTCCAACAGTAAACAGGAACAGAACAGGATCTTGAACAGTAATCAAGAACATGAAAAGGACAGGAATTAGAAATAGGTTATGGGAACAAATCTGGATCAGTACAGAAACGGAAACAGGAATATATGTAGGTCAGAACAGGAATATGAAAAGGAAACTTTTTAATTAAACAAGGAGACAAAAAAAAATATACTTGGATTAATTATATCCCTAATCTCTAATACCAATTCAACCTACTCAGTAGCATAATGACAAATGGAAGATCTAAGATTCACGGCATGGAGAGAGAGAGAGAGAGAGAGAGAGAGAGAGAGAGAGAGAGAGAATTAATGAAAGACCCATGTCATGATACTAGAATGGTAGGTTGAATTGGTAGCTTGAAAAATCATTTTCCTTCTAACAATACCGAATGAACTATCATCATTTAATTACCAATTGCAACAATGAGAAATGAGCTAAATTACAAATAATCTTTTTTAGAAAGTGCAATCCTGATTGACAAAATTAACCAAAAACAAACAAATAAAAAACAATGCAGAGGAACCTGGACATCTTATCAGATATAAATGGAGTTATTATAGATACGTTTTCGGTTCGAATAAGTTCAGAACATAATCAAACCGGATTCTTAAAAATATCATTTTGAAACATTTTCAATTATAAGGAATAAATATTGTAAACATTTATTTATTTTCCAATTCCATCAATGTCATGTAATTAATATTAATATTCATATCAAATCTTCAAATAAGTATAATATTCCGTATAATCAAAATCATTTCTCTTACAAGTCTTTCGTGTAATGAATGTAGGTCCAATGCTTCCTGAAGTCTTTCCACGATCAGATCCATAGTGGAGCGTTTATTGACACATTCATAAGCTAATTCTGAGAAAATGGAAAGTGAAAGTGGGTGCATTTGTTTCCTAAGACCATGATTAATCATATCAACCAGTTTTCCCTTTTTATAAAGATGAGTGGCCATTGGAACTAGAGATTTGCCGTCTACAAACATTGCTTTCCTCCCGCACAGAACTTCAAACAATATTACACCAAATGAGTAAACATCTGACATATGGCTCCACCAACGTTCTCCACTAGGATCTGTGTAGCTAGACGTTGAACGAAAGACAACATCATATGCTATTTGAAATCCAAAACAAAATAATTTAGCTTCCCAATCAATATCAAACAAAATCTTAGTGCTCTTGATATCATGATGATAGCCGTGACGTAAGCAGCTTTCGATATCCTTATGAATGTATCTTAATGCACGTGCAGCACCTAGACATATTTTCAATCTATGGGACCATTTGAGGTTTGAATCACTCAGATATTGATCCAGACTTCCATGAATTTCATAATTGAAAACCATCATCATCTCATCATTATCATCACAAAACCCAACAAAAGACAAGATATTCGTATGATGCAGACGAGAAAGTGTGGCAACCACCCTCAAAAACTCAAAATGTGGTAGCCCCGACGAAGTACGAAACCTCCGAATGAAAACATCGTTTAGTTCTTTAGAGCGGAGTTTTCCTTTGTAAACATCAGCAATTCTACCTCGTTTGATGAGATTATCATCCGCAAAGTTGTTGGTAGCAGATAACATTTCATTTAACGGGACATGTAAGTTAGCAAGTTTTGGCCTCAAGATAGCCACCACATCATGAGACTCGATGTCCAATAAAGCAGCCAGAGTATCTGAAGAACTCATGCTAAGGATTTGGTAGATGAAACACTTTTCGTTTATGCCTTATGCGTTGTTTCTCAAATGGAAAACGATACTGAAAACCTAATTTTCGCCCCTGCACCCTTAATAAGTTAAAACATTTACTCGTCAATATATACTGTATTGATCATCTAGGTCCAAAATTATAATAACATCAACGAAAAACATTATCAATGGACACACATTTTCCTCTTAATAAAACATCCATTTCACAATTCACAAATAAAGTGTTGACCATTAGTCCTTTACTACATTCCTTAATTTCTATTTTTCTCATTTATCTACAAACGCAAAAATATAAAAACCTTGTGTGATATATATATGTGTTGGACTTTGGATAAAGAATCAAAAATAATCAGGGATTATAACTTGTGCAGGAAATCTCTGTATGCTACTTACTATTTAATAAAAGATAATAAATTGGGGCCAAAATATGAGCCCTCCTAAAAATATACTAATGGATTTTATTACCTGATGTTAGGAAGTGGTGGTGGAAGTACGGTGGTGTAGAGATAGAGTTCGCCGGAGGTCAAGATGAGTTCACCGGAAGTTGAAGAGACTGTATGACCAACTACTAAATTATAGTCCATATTTTACACTTCCATTTTGAATATTAATTTATCGCTACCCAATAAATAAGTATTCTGAGTCAACCAGCAAGATTACAATCACTCCATTGAACAAAAAACAGAAAAGAAAAAAAAACTGATCACATGGACTGTATGACAATCTGGCAACCACCATCATATTCCCTTAATCTGATACCCTATTTTGATTCCCAATTACTGTCTATTTTATATATTCTTTTTTCTTCACATATTTGAAAAACAGAGAAATAATATAACCCACATAAGTTTATTTTCTTTATCACTCAAAGTAAATTAACAACTTTTTTTAAAACGGTGGTATGGACGTCGGTGGTAGCGGACAGGGGTGAAGATTGACGGCGGTGTGGGATGTAGATGGCGGAGGTGGTCAGAGGTGATGGTTGGAAGTGGTGATTGGAGTTGGTGGTGAGTGCTTGGAATGGCCTTTTATATTTTATACTATATGTAGTTTTACTACCTTTGGTCAAATATTGTGGGCAATGATTGAAAACAACAAGAACATGCGTCACGCGCTTCGCGGCTAAGAAACATTCGCAATTGTTTAAATACGTATTCATTATGCATTAACTCTATAGTAGATGAAGTAAAATTGGAAAAGAGGGAAACCGTGAAAAGAGAGAGATTCATTCTTGCCTAGTTTGAATATTAAACCCGATTAGTTGTTGTCTAAGAAATCTTCATGATGTCAAGTAAAAACATCAGTAGAATTTGAACAACTCACATATAAATGTTCAAAATAGTATCCAGTGATATTATTTTAGGGACAACTTTGAACGACCTATATAAATTATATGGGTTTAAATTGTCACACCAATACAATATTGACAAAACCGTAAACAACATACTAACACTCATGTATACTTCTTGAAAAGTATAAACACAAAAGAAGCAAACACAAGTAATTAACAAAGAATAGAAAAGAAACCTTATCGATTTAAATCCCTCGTCATCAATAAATTCAAACACTCTTATCGCCTATAATTAAATAACAAAAGTAAAATCTAAACTTCAGCAACTAAAATTGCATTTAGAAACATCACCAAGGTGCACAAAACAAATTCATGAATGTGTTAATCTGCACAAAACTATTCAAAAAAATAAATAAATTACTCAACAAAGTAAACAACAACTTCTTACAAGCGACAGCTAGGTAATTTTACATTTTTCGTACAACAACTTCTTACCTGATTATCCAAATGTGATAAGCAGAAAACCGGAATCACAACCGGTTTACCCAAACACTCAAAACTGATTATTGTTTTACAATAAGCAGTCTTAAGTGCACTTCCAAACGCCCTCTAAAAGAGTGCATACAGTATCAAGTGACATCCTCAAACGCCGACGATAATCGAGTTGGTTGTTGGGCCGGCGTAGTAATTTATATAAACTACCTCTACAAAAGATAAAATATATACGATTACTCCATAGAAAAAAGAAAGATAATAATAGGAGGTTTGTATATACTCCACAATAGTCATAAATCATATGCGATTATAAATATGTTAGTTAACATATGGGGACATGGAAGGTGCAGCAGCTGAAACATTCATTCTGCTCTGGAAGTGCTTATTGCCAAGGCTGAAGTACTCGAGAGATGCTGCAACACATTGGAACCACATTAAAATAAGCTTTTGGAATAACTAAATCGAAAGATGAAAAAACCCCTTGTTACTAATTACCATCATGTGCAAACATCTACTTAACAACGTCAAATTAATCATAAGCTAATAACCATACCTGGCCAGGAATCACATGATTGCAAAAAGTTGAAGAATTGTCAAAGCTCACACAAAAGAAAAGCTCCAACAACTTCAAAAATGGAAGGGGCCTGCTTGTCAAATAATCATCATGCGTACAACTAAAGTACTGCTAGTATCAAATTTTGAAAAAGGTAAAGCTACGTAATTCATATAAAATTTTTGGGGTTGTGATGTGTAGTGCCTATCTACATGTCAACTTGAAGTTACATCAACTATTATACCATTTGTAAATAGCATAAAAAAAGATAAAACTCTCACTAATTCAATATATGAATCTTTCAACACAAATCCATCTTTTTCCCCTTCACCCCTCATCTTATATGTCAATAATGTGTTTATGTTTAACACCACCCTGTAGAATAAGTACCTGTTTTGACCCATTACCCAAACCATTTAGCATGCCCATTTGACCACTAACAGACAAATAATATACGGAATATAAAACTTTCGCTTTACCAGTTTAGAGACTCAAATTGTTGTTACGGTTGTAGCTCATCGCGAACACATACACATATGGCACAACCTGAATAAGAGCAATGTTAACTTATTAAAGATAAAATATAAGTTTCATTTCATAATCTAAAGGTTGTAACATGAACTCGTCATCTTGTGCAACCCCACATAACACCAGTTTACCTCCGCACCACCTCGAACCTAAAATTATGGGATGAGTTTAAAGTTAAGACATCATACAAAAAATGAAATAAATCTTTGAAAAGAGAAAGATGTTGTTACGTCTACACAATTGCCAGCTACTACTACAATCCTTTTTATAAATACATAGCAAGAACTATAAAAAAATTTGTTGCATGATGGTGGATCAAGAATAATGTGTTGGCAACAACACAGATGAATAAAACCGTACCAACAAATTACGAACAAAGACTTAATATACATACAATGTTGGAAGACTTCAACAGCTGCCTTCTTTCCCTTTTTCTCGAGATACCGTTTGTATCGAAAAAAACATCAGATCAACAAAACTTAACACTTAGTTCCTCAATTAACAAATAAAACCCAAAACTTAATTCCATAATCAACACATAAACCGGGAAAAAAATGTAACTTATAACAACAAAAAATCCTTACTCTTAGTAGAAGACTCCGGGACCAAAAGCAATTTTGGAACAGGTCGTCGGCCTCATACTCATGGATCACCTCAGGGAGCAGTATCATTGACGGACTTCAACGAAAACCATCGTCGGCCTCCATGAACGTGAAATTTGTAGGGAATTCGAGGGGAAATCAAAGAGGGAGAGATAAAGTTGGTAGGTTGATTGAAACGAATTTAGGGTTTCAAAAGATTTTGAAGGATGGGGTTTTGTTATCTAGCAAATGTGGGAGAAGGAGATTGGAAGTTGGTGTAGAAGAGTGTAGAAAATGTGAAGAAGCAGGTTTGGAAGGAACCAGGTATGGCTTTGGATATGGTGTATGGTGACTGAGAACACGCCATCAAGATTTATTTATATTTATTTGATTATTTGATATTTGTCACTCCATATTTGTTGAAAAATGTGTTGAAAAAGGAAGATGGGATCTTTATTTGATAGTGTATAATATTTTTTTACCCATTCTTCACGCTATCAGCAAAATATATTTGCTATTATGTATATGTAATAAAAAGTGAATAGGATGAGTAGTTGGTTTGGACGAATGGGAGGGCACCAGTTACTACAACAAATAGTTAGGGCCGGTTTACTTAGGCATTAATAGGGCTTAATGTTCTAAAATGATTATTCGGTAAGCACTCATAGCTGTTTACTTAGTGCTTAATTTTTTAGCTTAACTCTCTACAAGGATTATTCGGTAATGTAAGAAATGGGTGTTGTCCCCATATGGCCATTTATTTCCACTGTTGCCCTCTCTTTCTTCAACTACACCAGAAATTAAAGTTGCAACAAGTAAATCGATGATCAATTCTCCCCTACTTCTTCACTTGATTCTGCTTTAAATAAATCCAGATTCAAAGCCATAGATGTAAGGTCTCCCATGGCATTTGATATTCACCGACATTTGATTTTCATGTTCACTTGATACTTATATTAAATGTAAGAATGAGATTAATAGAGCTTTTGACGGTGGTAATCGATTTATTGATGGGAAGAGTGGGAGTTCATGTTTTCTTTTGACGGTGGTAGTGGACAGAAGATTTGGGGCTTTGATGTTAGTTCTTCGAGGTAGGGTTTAATTATGGCCAAATATCATCATATCGGTTGTTATAGATTGTGTATTCTTTGATTTAAGATTATGTTAGTTTTGAATTGTAGATATGCATGTATTATATAAATTATGTATTATGTATGTATTATATGGTTGTGTATCTCTCATTTTTGTTCATGATCCACCATATTTGTTTCTTGATTTGTTTTAAAACACCCCGTTACAGATATGTAAAAACAAAGGTGATATATTTCTAAGGTTAAAATAGTCAATTACTATCACTGAGTCACTTGTTAAGTATAAAAAGTAAACAACAAATTTTGTTCTGCATATAGCTCTTCATTATCTATATCCATTCAGGACTTGATGGAAATAAAAGTAAACAGGGCCTTAGTGTATAATAGATAGTGTATAATTGTGCCACCCATATTATCTATTCGGATCCAAATTTTACCCACAAACAATTTTTTCTATTAACCACATCCCTTTAACTCCTTAGAGCATGCGGTGTCCGCAATCACTTCTCGCCGTCGTCCAAAATTGACGCTGGTATCGACCGTCGGTCGACACCGGCCCGCCGTCGCCTTCACCGTCGATTTTCAAGGTCGTCACACAGACGCTGCTTTTTTCGACCGTTGCCCTTTTTATTTTTTTAAATTATAGCCGTTATGTGCTGCAGCACTTAATTAATCTCTTTTTTTTTTTTTGCAGGTTAGAACTTGGAAGTGGTGTGATGTTGTTGAACTTTGGAAGAAGAAGCAGCTATATGTAGAAGAAGAAGATTATGGGGCTGTTTACTTTTTTTCTATTAAGTCATTTATGGATATAGATGATAGAATAGATATGGACAGGCTATATGTAGTAATTGGTGAATGAATAATCACGTTTACTTTTCAAAGCAAATAATCCGTCTGAATAAAGAAAATTACTATCTTACCCCTAAACTAAATATTTAATTAATAAACTTCTAACTAAATGCTACGGAGTATATTATATTATCATACTTTATTCCACAATTACCATTACCACTTATATAATTATAAAAATAACTAAAATAAATAATACTATTATTAAATTACTTTTTCATACGAAAATTAACTACTACTCCGTATAATACATTAAAAATTACAATTTAAACAAAACCATCATCGGCTACTAACGGAGGAGTGTGAAGGGCAAATCCAAACAAAACAAAAGTATATGATGGAGTAGCAAAACGAATCACACAAATTAAGATCTACCATATGAGTTAAAATTTAATAACAAGAACACAAAAAAGCATAAAATATAGAGCATCAAACGTGAAGGTCACCAGGCATTAAAGTGGGTTTCGAGTTCGATAGTGTGTGAAGGCCACCGGTGACGACAATCGATCAAGTTCAACGTTGGTGGTGGCCCGGTGGGTTTCGTGTTCAACTATTGTAATGCCCCGTCCTAATCCATCTGGACGAATACATTACATTTGGTTACATCGCGAGGTAATTGACCTCTATATGATACATTTTACAAACATTGCATTCGTTTTTAAAAGATAAACTTTCTTTACATCGAAAGTTGACGGCATGCATACCATTTCATAATACATCCAACTATAATTGACTTAATAATAATCTTGATGAACTCAACGACTCGAATGCAACGTCTTTTGAAATATGTCATGAATGACTCCAAGTAATATCTCTAAAATGAGCAAATGCACAGAGGAAGATTTCTTTCATACCTGAGAATAAACATGCTTTAAAGTGTCAACCAAAAGGTTGGTGAGTTCATTAGTTTATCATAAACAATCATTTCTATTATTTTAATAGACCACAAGATTTCATTTTCGTTTCTCATAAATATACGTCCCATGCATAGAGACAAAAATCATTCATATGGATTGAACACCTGGTAACCGACATGAACAAGATGCATATAAGAATATCCCCTATCATTCCGGGAAATCCTTCGGACATGATAAAAACGAATTCGAAGTACTAAAGCATCCGGTACTTTGGATGGGGTTCGTTAGGCTCAATAGATCTATCTTTAGGATTCGCGTCAATTAGGCGTGCACTAATTCTCAAAATTAGTGATGTTCCCTAATTCTTAGGCTACCAAGCAAAAAGGGGCATATTCGGCTTCGATCATTCAACCATATAATGTAGTTTCGATTACTTGTGTCTATTTCGTAAAACATTTATAAAAATTTCGCATGTATTCTCTGCCCAAAAATATAAAGGGTAAAAAGGCAAATGAAACTCACTCTACAATATTTTGTAGTAAAAATATTCATACAGCGAAACTGAACAATGCAAGGTTGGCCTCAGATTCACGAACCTATATCAGTAATATATATTAAAACCTATAATCACATAATTACATCTATTAATTATATATAGTATTTATTTATTAAGAATTTTATAATACACATATCCAATTCTAATTAAGAGATATATATATATATATATATATATATATATATATATATATATACTTTACTTATATTATGTCTTTAATTATATGTTACATATACTTATTTTGTAAAATAATTAATATTTATACATATAGTAATATTAATATATGTATATAAGAAATTTAGTAATAATCAGTAGTTTGTTATATGTACTATTTATATAATTAATGTTAATAGGTTTATTCTAAAATTTTATGTAATACTAATATAATTATATTATGTATCAAACATATTTTTTTTATTTTTTTTATGTATCTAATATTTATTTGATAAAATAATGTTAATAATAATTATAATAATAAAAGTCATGTTAATGATAAGAATAATAATAATAATGATAATAATAAAGATAATAATACTAATAATAATACTAATATTTATAATAATAATATTAAAAATAATAATAATAATAATAATCCTAATCATCATAATAATAATAATAATAATAATAATAATAATAATAATAATAATAATAATAATAATAATAATAATAATAATAATAATAATAATAATAATAATAATAATAGTAATAATAGTAATAAGAATAAGTTTACAACCTTTGAAGAGTGTGTTCCTAAACAAATAATGCCTTAGACCGGGCTCGACCCCGCAACGTCCCGCTTGAAATGTCCCGTTCTTATTGATTAAAAACGTTCCATATTAATTGATTTCGTTGCGAGGTTTTGACCTCTATATGAGACGTTTTTCAAAGACTGCATTCATTTTTAAACAAACCATAACCTTTATTTCATCAATAAAGGTTTAAAAAGCTTTACGTAGATTATCAAATAATGATAATCTAAAATATCCTGTTTACACACGACCATTACATAATGGTTTACAATACAAATATGTTACAACAAAATAAGTTTCTTGAATGCAGTTTTTACACAATATCATACAAGCATGGACTCCAAATCTTGTCCTTATTTAAGTATGCGACAGCGGAAGCTCTTAATAATCACCTGAGAATAAACATGCTTAAAACGTCAACAAAAATGCTGGTGAGTTATAGGTTTAACCTATATATATCAAATCGTAACAATAGACCACAAGATTTCATATTTCAATACACATCCCATACATAGAGATAAAAATCATTCATATGGTGAACACCTGGTAACCGACAATAACAAGATGCATATATAAGAATATCCCCATCATTCCGGGACACCCTTCGGATATGATATAAATTTCGAAGTACTAAAGCATCCGGTACTTTGGATGGGGTTTGTTAGGCCCAATAGATCTATCTTTAGGATTCGCGTCAATTAGGGTGTCTGTTCCCTAATTCTTAGATTACCAGACTTAATAAAAAGGGGCATATTCGATTTCGATAATTCAACCATAGAATGTAGTTTCACGTACTTGTGTCTATTTTGTAAATCATTTATAAAACCTGCATGTATTCTCATCCCAAAAATATTAGATTTTAAAAGTGGGACTATAACTCACTTTCACAGATTTTTTTTACTTCGTCGGGAAGTAAGACTTGGCCACTGGTTGATTCACGAACCTATAACAATATATACACATACATATATATCAAAGTATGTTCAAAATATATTTACAACACTTTTAATATATTTTGATGTTTTAAGTTTATTAAGTCAGCTGTCCTCGTTAGTAACCTACAACTAGTTGTCCACAGTTAGATGTACAGAAATAAATCGATAAATATTATCTTGAATCAATCCACGACCCAGTGTATACGTATCTCAGTATTGATCACAACTCAAACTATATATATTTTGGAATCAACCTCAACCCTGTATAGCTAACTCCAACATTCACATATAGAGTGTCTATGGTTGTTCCGAAATATATATAGATGTGTCGACATGATAGGTCGAAACATTGTATACGTGTCTATGGTATCTCAAGATTACATAATATATAATACAAGTTGATTAAGTTATGGTTGGAATAGATTTGTTACCAATTTTCACGTAGCTAAAATGAGAAAAATTATCCAATCTTGTTTTACCCATAACTTCTTCATTTTAAATCCGTTTTGAGTGAATCAAATTGCTATGGTTTCATATTGAACTCTATTTTATGAATCTAAACAAAAAAAATATAGGTTTCTAGTCGGAAAAATAAGTTACAAGTCGTTTTTGTAAAGGTAGTCATTTCAGTCGAAAGAACGACGTCTAGATGACCATTTTAGAAAACATACTTACACTTTGAGTTTAACCATAATTTTTGGATATAGTTTCATGTTCATAATAAAAATCATTTTCTCAGAATAAAAACTTTTAAATCAAAGTTTATCATAGTTTTTAATTAACTAACCCAAAACAGCCCGCGGTGTTACTACGACGGCGTAAATCCGGTTTTACGGTGTTTTTCGTGTTTCCAGGTTTTAAATCATTAAGTTAGCATATCATATAGATATAGAACATGTGTTTAGTTGATTTTAAAAGTCAAGTTAGAAGGATTAACTTTTGTTTGCGAACAAGTTTAGAATTAACTAAACTATGTTCTAGTGATTACAAGTTTAAACCTTCGAATAAGATAGCTTTATATGTATGAATCGAATGATGTTATGAACATCATTACTACCTTAAGTTCCTTGGATGAACCTACTGGAAAAGAGAAAAATGGATCTAGCTTCAATGGATCCTTGGATGGCTCAAAGTTCTTGAAGCAAAATCATGACACGAAAACAAGTTCAAGTAAGATCATCACTTGAAATAAGATTGTTATAGTTATAGAAATTGAACCAAAGTTTGAATATGATTATTACCTTGTATTAGAATGATAACCTACTGTAAGAAACAAAGATTTCTTGAGGTTGGATGATCACCTTACAAGATTGGAAGTGAGCTAGCAAACTTGAAAGTATTCTTGATTTTATGAAACTAGAACTTTTGGAATTTATGAAGAACACTTAGAACTTGAAGATAGAACTTGAGAGAGTTCAATTAGATGAAGAAAATTGAAGAATGAAAGTGTTTGTAGGTGTTTTTGGTCGTTGGTGTATGGATTAGATATAAAGGATATGTAATTTTGTTTTCATGTAAATAAGTCATGAATGATTACTCATATTTTTGTAATCTTATGAGATATTTCATGCTAGTTGCCAAATGATGGTTCCCACATGTGTTAGGTGACTCACATGGGCTGCTAAGAGCTGATCATTGGAGTGTATATACCAATAGTACATACATCTAAAAGCTGTGTATTGTACGAGTACGAATACGGGTGCATACGAGTAGAATTGTTGATGAAACTGAACGAGAATGTAATTGTAAGCATTTTTGTTAAGTAGAAGTATTTTGATAAGTGTATTGAAGTCTTTCAAAAGTGTATAAATACATATTAAAACACTACATGTATATACATTTTAACTGAGTCGTTAAGTCATCGTTAGTCGTTACATGTAAGTGTTGTTTTGAAACCTTTAGGTTAACGATCTTGTTAAATGTTGTTAACCCAATGTTTATAATAACAAAAGAGATTTTAAATTATTATATTATCATGATATTATGATGTACGAATATCTCTTAATATGATATATATACATTAAATGTCGTTACAACGATAAACGTTACATATATGTCTCGTTTCAAAATCATTAAGTTAGTAGTCTTGTTTTTACATATGTAGTTCATTGTTAATATAATTAATGATATGTTTACTTATCATAATATCATGTTAACTATATATATAACCATATATATGTCATCATATAGTTTTTTTTTACAAGTTTTAACGTTCGTGAATCACCGGTCAACTTGGGTGGTCAATTGTCTATATGAAACCTATTTCAATTAATCAAGTCTTAACAAGTTTGATTGCTTAACATGTTGGAAACATTTAATCATGTAAACATCAATCTCAATTAATATATATAAACATGGAAAAGTTCGGGTCACTACAGTACCTACCCGTTAAATAAATTTCGTCCCGAAATTTTAAGCTGTTGAAGGTGTTGACGAATCTTCTGGAAATAGATGCGGGTATTTCTTCTTCATCTGATCTTCACGCTCCCAGGTGAACTCGGGTCCTCTACGAGCATTCCATCGAACCTTAACAATTGGTATCTTGTTTTGCTTAAGTCTTTTAACCTCACGATCCATTATTTCGACGGGTTCTTCGATGAATTGGAGTTTTTCGTTGATTTGGATTTCATCTAACGGAATAGTGAGATCTTCTTTAGCAAAACATTTCTTCAAATTCGAGACGTGGAAAGTGTTATGTACAGCCGCGAGTTGTTGAGGTAACTCAAGTCGGTAAGCTACTGGTCCGACACGATCAATAATCTTGAATGGTCCAATATACCTTGGATTTAATTTCCCTCGTTTACCAAATCGAACAACGCCTTTCCAAGGTGCAACTTTAAGCATGACCATCTCTCCAATTTCAAATTCTATATCTTTTCTTTTAATGTCAGCGTAGCTCTTTTGTCGACTTTGGGCGGTTTTCAACCGTTGTTGAATTTGGATGATCTTCTCGGTAGTTTCTTGTATAATCTCCGGACCCGTAATCTGTCTATCCCCCACTTCACTCCAACAAATCGGAGACCTGCACTTTCTACCATAAAGTGCTTCAAACGGCGCCATCTCAATGCTTGAATGGTAGCTGTTGTTGTAGGAAAATTCTGCTAACGGTAGATGTCGATCCCAACTGTTTCCGAAATCAATAACACATGCTCGTAGCATGTCTTCAAGCGTTTGTATCGTCCTTTCGCTCTGCCCATCAGTTTGTGGATGATAGGCAGTACTCATGTCTAGACGAGTTCCTAATGCTTGCTGTAATGTCTGCCAGAATCTTGAAATAAATCTGCCATCCCTATCAGAGATAATAGAGATTGGTATTCCATGTCTGGAGACGACTTCCTTCAAATACAGTCGTGCTAACTTCTCCATCTTGTCATCTTCTCTTATTGGTAGGAAGTGTGCTGATTTGGTGAGACGATCAACTATTACCCAAATAGTATCAAAACCACTTGCAGTCCTTGGCAATTTAGTGATGAAATCCATGGTAATGTTTTCCCATTTCCATTCCGGGATTTCGGGTTGTTGAAGTAGACCTGATGGTTTCTGATGCTCAGCTTTGACCTTAGAACACGTCAAACATTCTCCTACGTATTTAGCAACATCGGCTTTCATACCCGGCCACCAAAAATGTTTCTTGAGATCCTTGTACATCTTCCCCGTTCCAGGATGTATTGAGTATCTGGTTTTATGAGCTTCTCTAAGTACCATTTCTCTCATATCTCCAAATTTTGGTACCCAAATCCTTTCAGCCCTATACCGGGTTCCGTCTTCCCGAATATTAAGATGCTTCTCCGATCCTTTGGGTATTTCATCCTTTAAATTTCCCTCTTTTAAAACTCCTTGTTGCGCCTCCTTTATTTGAGTAGTAATGTTATTATGAATCATTATATTCATAGATTTTACTCGAATGGGTTCTCTATCCTTCCTGCTCAAGGCATCGGCTACCACATTTGCCTTCCCCGGGTGGTAACGAATCTCAAAATCGTAATCATTCAATAATTCAATCCACCTACGCTGCCTCATATTCAGTTGTTTCTGATTAAATATGTGTTGAAGACTTTTGTGGTCGGTATATATAATACTTTTGACCCCATATAAGTAGTGCCTCCAAGTCTTTAATGCAAAAACAACCGCGCCTAATTCCAAATCATGCGTCGTATAATTTTGTTCGTGAATCTTCAATTGTCTAGACGCATAAGCAATCACCTTCGTTCGTTGCATTAATACACAACCGAGACCTTGCTTTGATGCGTCACAATAAATCACAAAATCATCATTCCCTTCAGGCAATGACAATATAGGTGCCGTAGTTAGCTTTTTCTTCAATAACTGAAACGCTTTCTCTTGTTCATCATTCCATTCAAATTTCTTCCCTTTATGCGTTAATGCAGTCAAGGGTTTTGCTATTCTGGAAAAGTCTTGGATGAACCTTCTGTAGTAACCAGCTAGTCCTAAAAACTGGCGTATGTGTTTCGGAGTTTTCGGGGTTTCCCACTTTTCAACAGTTTCTATCTTTGCCGGATCCACCTTAATACCTTCTTTGTTCACTATGTGACCGAGGAATTGAACTTCTTCCAACCAAAATGCACACTTTGAAAACTTAGCGTACAATTCTTCCTTCCTCAATACTTCTAACACCTTTCTCAAATGTTCACCGTGTTCTTGGTCATTCTTTGAGTAAATAAGTATGTCATCAATGAAAACAATGACAAACTTGTCAAGGTATGGTCCACACACTCGGTTCATAAGGTCCATGAACACAGCTGGTGCATTAGTTAAACCAAACGGCATGACCATAAACTCGTAATGACCGTAACGTGTTCTGAAAGCAGTCTTTGGAATATCATCTTCTTTCACCCGCATTTGATGATACCCGGAACGTAAGTCAATCTTTGAATAAACAGACGAGCCTTGTAGTTGATCAAATAAGTCGTCGATTCTCGGTAGTGGGTAGCGGTTCTTGATGGTAAGTTTGTTCAACTCTCGGTAGTCGATACACAACCTGAATGTACCATCTTTCTTCTTGACAAACAAAACAGGAGCTCCCCACGGTGATGTGCTTGGTCGAATGAAACCACGCTCTAAAAGTTCTTGTAATTGGCTTTGCAGTTCTTTCATTTCGCTGGGTGCGAGTCTGTAAGGAGCACGAGCTATTGGTGCAGCTCCTGGTACAAGATCTATTTGAAATTCAACGGATCGATGTGGGGGTAATCCCGGTAATTCTTTCGGAAATACATCGGGAAATTCTTTTGCAATGGGAACATCATTGATGCTCTTTTCTTCAGTTTGTACTTTCTCGACGTGTGCTAGAACAGCATAGCAACCTTTTCTTATTAGTTTTTGTGCCTTCAAATTACTAATAAGATGTAGCTTCGTGTTGCCCTTTTCTCCGTACACCATTAAGGGTTTTCCTTTTTCTCGTATAATGCGAATTGCATTTTTGTAACAAACGATCTCCGCTTTCACTTCTTTCAACCAGTCCATACCGATTATCACATCAAAACTCCCTAACTCTACTGGTATCAAATCAATCTTAAATGTTTCGCTAACCAGTTTAATTTCTCGATTCCGACATATATTATCTGCTGAAATTAATTTACCATTTGCTAATTCGAGTAAAAATTTACTATCCAAAGGCGTCAATGGACAACTTAATTTAGCACAAAAATCTCTACTCATATAGCTTCTATCCGCACCCGAATCAAATAAAACGTAAGCAGATTTATTGTCAATAAGAAACGTACCCGTAACAAGCTCCGGGTCTTCCTGTGCCTCTACCGCATTAATATTGAAAACTCTTCCACGGCCTTGTCCATTCGTGTTCTCCTGGTTCGGGCAATTTCTAATAATGTGGCCTGGTTTTCCACATTTATAACAAACTACATTGGCATAACTTGCTCCGACACTACTTGCTCCGCCATTACTCGTTCCGACACCATTTGTTCCTTTCGTTCTATTAACCCCTGGTCCGTAGACCTCACACTTCGCCGCGCTATGACCATTTCTTTTACACTTGTTGCAAAATTTGGTGCAGAACCCCGAGTGATTCTTTTCACACCTTTGGCATAGTTGCTTCTGATTGTTGTTGTTGTTGCGGTTATTATTGTTGTTGGGATGATTGTTGTAGTTGTTGTTGTTGTTGTTGTTGTTGTTGTTGTTGGGCCGTTTGTTGTTGTTGCGATTGATGTTGCGATTGTTGGGATAATTGTTGCGATTATTGTTGTAATTGCTGTTGTTGTTGTATTGGTGATTCTTATCACCGTTTTCCTCCCACTTTCTTTTGACTTGCTTCACATTGGCCTCTTCAGCAGTCTGTTCTTTAATTCTTTCTTCAATCTGGTTCACTAGTTTGTGAGCCATTCTACATGCCTGTTGTATGGAGGCGGGCTCGTGTGAACTTATATCTTCTTGGATTCTTTCCGGTAATCCTTTCACAAACGCGTCGATCTTCTCTTCCTCATCTTCGAATGCTCCCGGACACAATAGGCACAATTCTGTGAATCGTCTTTCGTACGTGGTAATATCAAATCCTTGGGTTCGTAACCCTCTAAGTTCTGTCTTGAGCTTATTGACCTCGGTTCTGGGACGGTACTTCTCGTTCATCAAGTGCTTGAATGCTGACCACGGTAGTGCGTACGCATCATCTTGTCCCACTTGCTCTAGATAGGTATTCCACCATGTTAACGCAGAACCTGTGAAGGTATGCGTAGCGTACTTCACTTTGTCCTCTTCAGTACACTTACTTATGGCAAACACCGATTCAACCTTCTCGGTCCACCGTTTCAATCCGATCGGTCCTTCGGTTCCATCAAATTCCAAAGGTTTGCAGGCAGTGAATTCTTTGTAGGTGCATCCTACACGATTTCCTGTACTGCTAGATCCAAGGTTATTGTTGGTATGTAGCGCAGCCTGTACTGCGGCTATGTTTGAAGCTAGAAAAGTACGGAATTCCTCTTCATTCATATTCACGGTGTGTCGAGTAGTCGGTGCCATTTCCTTCAAAATAGTTAAATGGAACAAGTTAATCATACAGAATATTAAGAGTAGTTAATAGTATTTCGTAGCATAATATGAACTCATTTATAAAAGCTTTTTCTTCATATTAGCGTTTTATAAGTTTAAATTCGGGTAGTACCTACCCGTTAAGTTCATACTTAGTAGCTAATATACAGTTCAACTACTACAATTCTATATGAAAAACTGATTATAATAATATTTCGCGTTCAAACTTTTATACAATATTTTACAAACTTACAATACCGCTTATTTTACATAAAGCATGAAATATAGCACACAATAACTTTGATACAAGATAGTTGTGAAGACAATTCTAGCTAGTACACAAGTCGTTCAGCAAAGGCAATAAAGACACGTAATTCATACGTCCAGAAACAAGTCATGCATTCTGGTTTTACTAGGACTACTTCCCATCCTTGGTCTTGTGCAACATAACCGTTATGGCCGTTGATAAGACAGCGTGTTGTAACGTCATCAAAGGGACGAGGGTTACGTAATGTCCAACAGTCCCGTAATAATCTAAAAACCTCATTTCTTACCCCAATTACCGACTCCGTCACTTGTGGAAACGTTTTGTTTAATAGTTGTAGCCCGATGTTCTTGTTCTCACTTTGGTGAGAAGCGAACATTACTAATCCGTAAGCATAACATGCTTCTTTATGTTGCATGTTAGCCGCTTTTTCTAAATCACGAAGTCCAATATTCGGATATATTGAGTCAAAATAATTTCTTAACCCGTTGCGTAAAATAGCATTTGGGTTCCCCGCAATATATGCGTCAAAGTAAACACATCGTAACTTATGGGTTTCCCAATGTGATATCCCCCATCTTTCAAACGAAAGTCTCTTATAAACCAAGACATTCTTGGAACGTTCTTCGAATGTCTTACAAACTGATCTCGCCTTAAATAGTTGTGCCGAGGAATTCTGACCGACTCTAGACAAGATTTCATCAATCATGTCTCCGGGTAGGTCTCTTAAAATATTGGGTTGTCTATCCATTTTGCGTTTATATACTGTAAAATAGACAAGAGTTAGATTCATAAAAAAAAAATACTTATTAATACAAGCAATTTTTACATATATCATAAAGCATAAGCACACTATATTACATATATTACACCACATGAATACAACTATCTTATTCCGACTCGCTTGTTTCTTCTTCTTCGGTTTTGGTTCGTTTTGCCAAGTTTCTAGG
Source organism: Rutidosis leptorrhynchoides (assembly GCF_046630445.1). Classification (NCBI taxonomy): domain Eukaryota; kingdom Viridiplantae; phylum Streptophyta; class Magnoliopsida; order Asterales; family Asteraceae; genus Rutidosis; species Rutidosis leptorrhynchoides. The sequence goes on from NC_092334.1 coordinate 12,858,651, forward strand.
GATATATGATTTTCCCCTAATATGAGCCGTCGTTATCCACATTGGTTTAGAAAAACCTGGTGGTTTAGAGGTTCCTGGGTCATTGTTACAACTTAAGGACTTCGGGGGTTGACGATACATATAAAGTTCATCGGGGTTGGAATTAGATTTCTCTATTTTTATGCCCTTTCCCTTATTATTTTCTTTTGCCTTTTTAAATTCAGTTGGGGTAATTTCTATAACATCATCGGAATTCTCGTCGGAATCCGATTCATCGGAGAATTGGTAATCCTCCCAATATTTTGCTTCCTTGGCGGAAACACCATTGACCATAATTAACTTTGGTCGGTTGGTTGAGGATTTTCTTTTACTTAACCGTTTTATTATTTCCCCCACCGGTTCTATTTCTTCATCCGGTTCCGATTCTTCTTCCGGTTCCGATTCTTCTTCCGGTTCCGACTCTTCTTCCGGTTCCTCTTCGGGAACTTGTGAATCAGTCCACAAATCATTCCAATTTACATTTGACTCTTCATTATTATTAGGTGAGTCAATGGGACTTGTTCTAGAGGTAGACATCTATCACATAATATCAAACACGTTAAGAGATTAATATATCACATAATATTCATATGTTAAAAATATATAGTTTCCAACAAAAATGTTAAGCAATCATTTTTAAAGAAAACACGGTCGAAGTCCAGACTCACTAATGCATCCTAACAAACTCGATAAGACACACTAATGCAAATTTTCTGGTTCTCTAAGACCAACGCTCGGATACCAACTGAAATGTCCCGTTCTTATTGATTAAAAACGTTCCATATTAATTGATTTCGTTGCGAGGTTTTGACCTCTATATGAGACGTTTTTCAAAGACTGCATTCATTTTTAAACAAACCATAACCTTTATTTCATCAATAAAGGTTTAAAAAGCTTTACGTAGATTATCAAATAATGATAATCTAAAATATCCTGTTTACACACGACCATTACATAATGGTTTACAATACAAATATGTTACAACAAAATAAGTTTCTTGAATGCAGTTTTTACACAATATCATACAAGCATGGACTCCAAATCTTGTCCTTATTTAAGTATGCGACAGCGGAAGCTCTTAATAATCACCTGAGAATAAACATGCTTAAAACGTCAACAAAAATGCTGGTGAGTTATAGGTTTAACCTATATATATCAAATCGTAACAATAGACCACAAGATTTCATATTTCAATACACATCCCATACATAGAGATAAAAATCATTCATATGGTGAACACCTGGTAACCGACAATAACAAGATGCATATATAAGAATATCCCCATCATTCCGGGACACCCTTCGGATATGATATAAATTTCGAAGTACTAAAGCATCCGGTACTTTGGATGGGGTTTGTTAGGCCCAATAGATCTATCTTTAGGATTCGCGTCAATTAGGGTGTCTGTTCCCTAATTCTTAGATTACCAGACTTAATAAAAAGGGGCATATTCGATTTCGATAATTCAACCATAGAATGTAGTTTCACGTACTTGTGTCTATTTTGTAAATCATTTATAAAACCTGCATGTATTCTCATCCCAAAAATATTAGATTTTAAAAGTGGGACTATAACTCACTTTCACAGATTTTTTTTACTTCGTCGGGAAGTAAGACTTGGCCACTGGTTGATTCACGAACCTATAACAATATATACACATACATATATATCAAAGTATGTTCAAAATATATTTACAACACTTTTAATATATTTTGATGTTTTAAGTTTATTAAGTCAGCTGTCCTCGTTAGTAACCTACAACTAGTTGTCCACAGTTAGATGTACAGAAATAAATCGATAAATATTATCTTGAATCAATCCACGACCCAGTGTATACGTATCTCAGTATTGATCACAACTCAAACTATATATATTTTGGAATCAACCTCAACCCTGTATAGCTAACTCCAACATTCACATATAGAGTGTCTATGGTTGTTCCGAAATATATATAGATGTGTCGACATGATAGGTCGAAACATTGTATACGTGTCTATGGTATCTCAAGATTACATAATATATAATACAAGTTGATTAAGTTATGGTTGGAATAGATTTGTTACCAATTTTCACGTAGCTAAAATGAGAAAAATTATCCAATCTTGTTTTACCCATAACTTCTTCATTTTAAATCCGTTTTGAGTGAATCAAATTGCTATGGTTTCATATTGAACTCTATTTTATGAATCTAAACAAAAAAAATATAGGTTTCTAGTCGGAAAAATAAGTTACAAGTCGTTTTTGTAAAGGTAGTCATTTCAGTCGAAAGAACGACGTCTAGATGACCATTTTAGAAAACATACTTACACTTTGAGTTTAACCATAATTTTTGGATATAGTTTCATGTTCATAATAAAAATCATTTTCTCAGAATAAAAACTTTTAAATCAAAGTTTATCATAGTTTTTAATTAACTAACCCAAAACAGCCCGCGGTGTTACTACGACGGCGTAAATCCGGTTTTACGGTGTTTTTCGTGTTTCCAGGTTTTAAATCATTAAGTTAGCATATCATATAGATATAGAACATGTGTTTAGTTGATTTTAAAAGTCAAGTTAGAAGGATTAACTTTTGTTTGCGAACAAGTTTAGAATTAACTAAACTATGTTCTAGTGATTACAAGTTTAAACCTTCGAATAAGATAGCTTTATATGTATGAATCGAATGATGTTATGAACATCATTACTACCTTAAGTTCCTTGGATGAACCTACTGGAAAAGAGAAAAATGGATCTAGCTTCAATGGATCCTTGGATGGCTCAAAGTTCTTGAAGCAAAATCATGACACGAAAACAAGTTCAAGTAAGATCATCACTTGAAATAAGATTGTTATAGTTATAGAAATTGAACCAAAGTTTGAATATGATTATTACCTTGTATTAGAATGATAACCTACTGTAAGAAACAAAGATTTCTTGAGGTTGGATGATCACCTTACAAGATTGGAAGTGAGCTAGCAAACTTGAAAGTATTCTTGATTTTATGAAACTAGAACTTTTGGAATTTATGAAGAACACTTAGAACTTGAAGATAGAACTTGAGAGAGTTCAATTAGATGAAGAAAATTGAAGAATGAAAGTGTTTGTAGGTGTTTTTGGTCGTTGGTGTATGGATTAGATATAAAGGATATGTAATTTTGTTTTCGTGTAAATAAGTCATGAATGATTACTCATATTTTTGTAATCTTATGAGATATTTCATGCTAGTTGCCAAATGATGGTTCCCACATGTGTTAGGTGACTCACATGGGCTGCTAAGAGCTGATCATTGGAGTGTATATACCAATAGTACATACATCTAAAAGCTGTGTATTGTACGAGTACGAATACGGGTGCATACGAGTAGAATTGTTGATGAAACTGAACGAGAATGTAATTGTAAGCATTTTTGTTAAGTAGAAGTATTTTGATAAGTGTATTGAAGTCTTTCAAAAGTGTATAAATACATATTAAAACACTACATGTATATACATTTTAACTGAGTCGTTAAGTCATCGTTAGTCGTTACATGTAAGTGTTGTTTTGAAACCTTTAGGTTAACGATCTTGTTAAATGTTGTTAACCCAATGTTTATAATAACAAAAGAGATTTTAAATTATTATATTATCATGATATTATGATGTACGAATATCTCTTAATATGATATATATACATTAAATGTCGTTACAACGATAAACGTTACATATATGTCTCGTTTCAAAATCATTAAGTTAGTAGTCTTGTTTTTACATATGTAGTTCATTGTTAATATAATTAATGATATGTTTACTTATCATAATATCATGTTAACTATATATATAACCATATATATGTCATCATATAGTTTTTTTTTACAAGTTTTAACGTTCGTGAATCACCGGTCAACTTGGGTGGTCAATTGTCTATATGAAACCTATTTCAATTAATCAAGTCTTAACAAGTTTGATTGCTTAACATGTTGGAAACATTTAATCATGTAAACATCAATCTCAATTAATATATATAAACATGGAAAAGTTCGGGTCACTACACCGCTAACCTGATAACACATTTAAACCAATGAACCAACGATTTGTTTTGGTATTAACCCGCATGATTATCTAGTTCATCAAACATTTATCACTTCATCATCATTATCATGATCTAATATCATCATCATTCTCAAGATCATCAATTATCATTATCATTTTCCTAAACACCATTATCATAATTCTTAACATCATCTAATCAATAAATCATATATCATCATCTAACATCAATCATTATGACTTCATGTATCATTCACCTCATAACCTTAACCATCATGATGTACATTCATATTCACCTCATCATAACTATCTTAATCACCTCGTCAACATGTATCATACCTCTCTTAATCATAGTGATTATCATCAAGTAATCACGTAATTGTCATCAACATTTCTTCGTACATCATCATTTATAAATATACGCATCCTCATTATCATGTCGTTTGGCCCAACAGAAAAACAGAAACATGGCAGCCCAAGTTAATATAGTACACGGCCCATCAGATCATAAATGATTTCGACCCACCAAGCATAACCCATCGGTCCACACTTAGTTCATCTACTAGGTTAATCTTTTTATAAATAAAATGCCCATGCTCAATTCTAGTTTAATCAGTTTACAGCTTAGTCGATTATGTCCATGTATAACCCGTCACACTACCAATTGGTCCTCAGACCCTACCATGATCAAGTCATCCCACTAATATATAATCGAATGATTAACATAGTCCACTTTAGCTCTAACTTTTAGAAGTTCATGACTTGTAATTTTTAGCTTTAATCATGAAGATAGTAGCATCAGCAGAGACTTTGTTTGCGATCAAGATATGACAGGAAAAAAAAATATTACACGGTTGCAGTTTGTGGTTCGAACAAGATGTTAGCAACACAACTGTTGGTGGGTTTATGATGACCCAAGTGAACTTAAGATAAATTCATTTGTTTGCTAAATGGATCCAAAACAAAACAGTCCAACAACCTCATGGATCCTCTCGGCCCCATCATTAAAAGATTAAGTGGTTCGATATTATTGTGAAATAGTCGTTGTATTCACAAGTTGCATAAGTGGGGTTTATATTTTGGTATTTGTTGGCTATAAAGGGGAACAAACAAAATGATACTGGAAGTGGTACCGAATATTTCTAATAAAAGTCTTAGTAGCAGTGGCAACCACATGGTAATATTATTAAGCATTTTGTTCATGATGGGGGTGGGGTTATGTGATTGAAACTTTCGGGCAAAAAAAAAATTGAAAAGAAGATGTGTCATTATCAAACATAATTAACTTAATGAAAAAGGAAGTTGGTTGGCACAAGTGGGTTTGAAGGAACCAACCTTGATCTAACTACACGTTCCTATTGTGTTTATAATATTCACCTCATGTACCCACTATCACTTGATAATGCATTATATAATAATGCTCAACACTTTCAAATGGCCAAAAGATAAAGGAAAATGTAGACATCTTTCATTACGTAACGTTTTATATCATCAACAGAGAAGCACAAATGAAGTGATGTGGCTGTTTGGTCACGATAGCAGAAAACAAGAAAAAATGAAAACTGAGCAGCAGTAACCAAGGGTGTTCGATGAGTGTAGGTTTTTTTTTTTTTGGTTAACTTGATCGTTGCATTGAAATAGGAAGCAAAACGAAAACAAAAATGACCATGGTGGTTGAATGGGTCGGACAGAAAAGTGGACGTGGTGGTGAGTTGTTATGATGGCTTTGTAGTGGTGATTCATGATGGAAGAGTAGGGTGGTGATGGTCTCGGTTAACAAACTAATGGTGATCGAATAGTAGTGTAGTAGCTAAAATTTGGTGATTCAATGAAGATAGTGGGTTGTGATTATCCATGGTGATCAAACTTTGTTGATGGTTGACATAGCAACAATAAAGAAGAAGATGTGGTTTCCTGGTTACAAGAGAAAGAGGGATGAGAGTTTTTATGAGAATGGTTAGGGTGAGCAAAAATAGAAGAAAGCGAGATGGTGTTAAGTTGTCTGTGGAATGTCTATTCTATATCCAAAGGATTTCGATAGTTAGATAGTCTGTGATAAAAGGAAAACAAAATATCCCAAAAGTATCAATTAAGTACAGTAGTTTTCTATTATATTCACGGATCAGTTTATGGGTTTGTTTTATATTCACAACTCATATGCTTGTATATATAAAAGCATACTTTTGATGAAAAGAGGTACCAATCAAAAAACAGTACGGAGTAATAGATATCTAAATTAAACCGTGTATTATCATTGGATTCTTACATTTTGAAAAATTAAACATATAAACTATCGACACTATCTGTAATCAATTTTAAAAGTGGGAAACACAAACAATAATATAAATATTATAATAAAAATTTTAATATCGTTCTATAACAACACATGTGATGAATCCAAAAGTAACAGTGAGCCTTTGTTTTAATTTGGATTCTAATTACCGACAGTTTAGAACGGATATGTGTATCGTACTCCGTTGTTTACTCAGTGGCGAATATAAGTGTTTAGAAGAATCCCATATTCTTAAATTAACTATATTTATTTATTTTAGTCATTATGGTATAAAATTCGATCATAAATTATTAAAGAAAAATTAACTCACTGTCCACGCCCGATCTTGGGTAAAATATATAAAGTGCTAAAATTTAATAATTAGATCCCAAATACATTTTTAGTAAGCCTAAAATTTATAGAACTCATTTTCGAATCACCGTTTATTTTAAAATCATATAAGTTTGAATTTAACTTACTTAATATCAATCGGGACATCAAATGAGTATTACAATCATTTAATATACTTTATTTATATATATAGATATATTTTAGATAATAATTATTATAATATCTTATTTTTATTTATTTTACATAATTAAATTTTTAATAGCAATAACACATAATATTTCAAATTATATTTTCAATTACCATTTATATATATATACACACATATCTATTTACAATTAATTGTTCGTGAATCGTCGAAACTGGTCGAAGGTAATTGAATACATGAACATAGTTCCAAAATTTTCGAGACTCATCATTATAGACTTTGCTTATCGTTTCGGAAACATATAAAGATCAAGTTTAAATTTTGTAAAAAATTTTCGGGTCATCACAGTACCTACCCGTTAAAGAAATTTCGTCCCGAAATTTGATTGGGATGGTCATGGATGACAATAAGTATGTTTTCATGACGCATACGAGCTAGAAATTAGAGTTTTATCATCATTGAGTAATATGGATAAAACAATTCGATTACGCGAAGAGTATAAGTGAAGCTATCACAAAAGAGTGAAATGAGAAAATAATGTTTCGTCATATCCTTTGACGTAGATATGGTTGATTTCCGGAATTCAAAGAATTTAAAGAAAATCTTCGAAATAAGATTTGATTCTTCGGTAATTAAGGAAATTAGGATCCTCTTTGATTAAATGCGATGATCTGTCTTGATTGCTTTGTCTGATATTTCACTACAAATCTACCATCTTCGTTTCCTTTAATTTTTTTTTTTTTTTGGAGTTCCATCCTTTGGTTTTCTTTTCCTGACTTTAAGTCAAGCGAATAATGGTCCAGAATTTGTAGATATGAAGTTTCGAATGAACATGACTAATGTTCTAAGAGAGAGATTGTAATAGCATGATCTTGATTGGTTAAATTACCAGAATTTAAGAGAAAAGATAGAACTATCAAGAAATTATGTTCTTGATATGTTTATATTTTAGATAGAATGTAAGAGTCGTGTAACATGACACATGATGACGTTATGATCTGTGAATCATCACGTTCCATTAGAAACTCAGCATGACTTACTGTAATATAATCACATTGATCAAGTGTCATTATATTATACTAACTCATGCTTCAGTTCCCAACACTACTTCAAAAACATTCATATTTTAAATTCGAATTTCTCAGAATTTAGAAACTAAAACAGTTTCCTTTATGATGTAACGCAGATATCGCGAAGAGATAAGTGATTTCAGATAAGAATAGTTATGAAAATATCTTCAGAAATATCGAGGATATTTATAATGAAAGATATGATGATATCTTAAAATATCTAAAATTAGAAGATGATGAAGAATATTGTCCGTAAGGGTTTAGAGTCAGGAGAAAGGTATTCGTTAATGACTTCAGTAGATACTGAATCATTTGGGTTCTTTGAAGGCAGATTTAGTCTTTGTGATTTGTCCACAGCCTCCTTCATGGTTTGCTCAACCGTTTTCAGTACCAATTTTCTTTTGAGTTTTTTTTCCAACGTATCCTTCTTTATCATCAAACTTTTGACTGTTAAAGTCGTTTACAGTTTTTGCTGCTTCATCAGCATTTTCAAAATTCAGAGTATTGATTCGTAGACTGGGTGCTCTTCAGAATTTTAGAATTGAAGATCATAATTCTAGGAGATAAATGTTATATGTATGTATGTATGTATGTATGTATGTATATATATATATATATATATATAATTGTTGGCGTAGAATTGCTGCGAGATTCAAAATACTGATTGCTGATTCTCAGTAATTGGTATGACAATTATCGTTACAATATGCAAATGAGTAGATGATGGGGTTTCAATGAGTACATATAATGATTTTTTTCGGGGAGGCTTACGCCAAAGAGTAACGAAGTTGCTGGTACATCTGCTGATAATGTGGTGGAATATAAAAGTTTTTCCCGATAACAATAAAAAGGGCAATCGTGTTATAATAAGACCAATCCGGATGAAAAGTTGAAGTTGACTTGCTGAAGCTGTGACAAAATTGACTATTTTGAAAAGGAATTGCATTGTTATTTTAGGAAATAACAATGCCAAAGGAGCTAGCACAGATACGTGTTAAATGTTTACTTAGGTTCTGAGAATTTTTCAGGTGTATAACTCTATGTGCATATATCTTTCCTTCCATTGATGAAGTGTGGTTGGTTCATTCTCTCGATTGAGGTGTTTTTAAGAATCATGAAAGGTTTGAATGCATAATGTAATCGTCAAGATACAAATGAGGTTTAAGATAAAATCAAGTGGTAAACTTTGAAGAACTGTTTAGTTTCATATGTTATAATCAATATTTTAATTCGTTTTAATTGTCCAATATTATTAGTCCACAGTTAGAAGTCCACAATCGGTAGTTCAACAATTCATATATAGTTTAATATATAATATTCGAATTAATTATTACATGTCGTGACCCGTTATATACATGTCTCAGACTCGATCACAACTCAAAGTATATATATTATTTAAGAATCAACCTCAACCCTGTATAGCGAACTCGAGCATTACAGCATATAGAGTGTCTATGGTTATTCCAAATAATATATATAGATGCGTCGATATTATATGTCAAAACCTTGTATACGTGTCCCGATAATTAAAGTGCGTAAAATAAATAACAGAAATTAAATGACGATAAATAAAATTGCGAGAATATAAATTACGATAATTAAATTGCGATAAATAAAATGTAATCAGTTAGCTAGGAACAGTTAGCGTGGATTCTTAACAAAATCTCTCATAGTTAATTTGTTTGTTTCTAACAAATTTTATTTTTGTCCAGTGTTTTCTTCATTATGCCACTTGTTGAATTCTGATAGGTCAAAATCCAGATATGAAATTGAATGAAATTGGTAATTCTGCGGTGAACGGATACGTATATCTGTGAGTATAAGTAGGATAGTAAATGACTGTTGAATCAGATTGGAAGAATGTACAGTATAACATGTTAATATGAAAACTAAATATTTCCTCGGGTATTACCTACCCGTTAAAATATTTTCACCATTAACAGTTTGTACAAAAGAATTTTCAATTACAATATTTCTGAAAATATATATACATATATATTTTCTTCAGATGTATTCATGGATTTAATGAGTCAATATGATATTAAACTCATTTGATTTACCGTTAGAACAAGAATATATATAATCTCTAAAACATTAGGGATTACATAATTGTCATGTCGAACGAAGATAAATAATATAGAACGTCATGTAGAACGATGATTATACTCGCGGTACAGAATGAGATGCTGAGGCATGTGATGTTGAAACTTGGGTTGTTGGTGGTACTGTTGGTGTCGGTGATGTTGCTGAAGCTGGTACATTTTGCACCATATTTTCCAAGGCTACAACTCGGGTGCGAAGCTCGTTGACTTCTGCTATTACTCCGGGATGATTTTCGGTCGGAACAAGTGGATGAATAAGGTTTAGAATTGTGGATAGAATATAATCGTGTCGAGATACCCTGGAAATGAGGCTGAAAATGGTGTTTCGGATAGGTTCGCCGGTAAGTGCTTCAGGTTCATCGTTGAGAGGGCAATAAGGTGGGTGGAAGGGATCACCTTTTTCTTGTCTCCAGTGATTAAGTAGACTACGAACCCATCAGATAAATTGGGGATGGATGATTGATTGATTCATTCTGGTGACGCTGCTTCCGGAACTTAGGTGAACATCCATGTCGGAATAGCTATCGGGTTCTGAAGAATTTGAACTAGTGACATGTTCCATTTCGTACGATTGAATAAAGAATTTTTCGATATGAAATGATTTTCGGATACCAGATGACATTCTAATTACATAGAATATCTATATATATATAGTACTAAAGATTTCGTAGACTGCAGAGGAATTTACGGCATATGTCAGGCAGTCTACAGTAACAGATACGCTAAGATATGGATTAGCATATACGCTAAGATATGAATTTTGTCTATACACTATTCATGCAATCAATGCAATAAGATGTGTCTAGACTAAGAATGATAAGCAGATAATTTTTGACAACAAATGATAAGCAAAACTTTTGACATGCAGACACGGTTGAAGTCCAGACTCATTAATGCATCCTAACGACTATCAGTTAGACACACTAATGCAGACCTGGTTCACTAAGACCACCGCTCTGATACCACATGTAATTTATGTGGGGACAACCACCGTCCCACCCAGTGCCTTCCCAGCTAACCGCCTGGTGACCACTGAGTGTACCTCAGACATTGATTTTACGGCCATGCCTCTCGGCTACTGCCAACCCTCGTAATGGATCGCAAGGAGTAAGAGCCAATGCTTCGCCACATGTCACACTGTGAGAACCTCCTTTACGACTAACCCGCCACACATGGACGCGGTTATACCAGCTCTGATACCACATGTAATGCCCCGTCCTAATCCATCTGGACGAATACATTACATTTGGTTACATCGCGAGGTAATTGACCTCTATATGATACATTTTACAAACATTGCATTCGTTTTTAAAAGACAAACTTTCTTTACGTCGAAAGTTGACGGCAGGCATACCATTTTATAATACATCCAACTATAATTGACTTAATAATAATCTTGATGAACTCAACGACTCGAATGCAACGTCTTTTGAAATATGTCATGAATGACTCCAAGTAATATCTCTAAAATGAGCAAATGCACAGCGGAAGATTTCTTTCATACCTGATAATAAACATGCTTTAAAGTGTCAACCAAAAGGTTGGTGAGTTCATTAGTTTATCATAAACAATCATTTCTATTATTTTAATAGACCACAAGATTTCATTTTCGTTTCTCATAAATATACGTCCCATGCATAGAGACAAAAATCATTCATATGGATTGAACACCTGGTAACCGACATTAACAAGATGCATATAAGAATATCCCTTATCATTTCGGAAAATCCTTCGGACATGATAAAAACGAATTCGAAGTACTAAAGCATCCGGTACTTTAGATGGGGTTCGTTAGGCCCAATAGATCTATCTTTAGGATTCGCGTCAATTAGGCGTGCACTAATTCTCAAAATTAGTGATGTTCCCTAATTCTTAGGCTACCAAGCAAAAAGGGGCATATTCGGCTTCGATCATTCAACCATATAATGTAGTTTCGATTACTTGTGTCTATTTAGTAAAACATTTATAAAAATTTCGCATGTATTCTCAGCCCAAAAATATAAAGGGTAAAAAGGCAAATGAAACTCACTCTACAATATTTTGTAGTAAAAATATTCATACGACGAAACTAAACAATGCAAGGTTGGCCTCGGATTTACGAACCTATATCAGTAATATATATTAAAACCTATAATCACATAATTACATCTATTAATTATATAGTATTTATTTATTAAGTATTTTATAATACACAAATCCAATTCTAATTAAGATATATATATATATATATATATATATATATATATATATATATATATATATATATATATATATATATATATATATATATATATATATACTTTACTTATATTATGTTTTCAATTATATGTTGCATATACTTATTTTGTAAAATAATTAATATTTATACATATAGTCATATTAATATATGTATATAAGAAATTTAGTAAAAATCAGTAGTTTGTTATATGTACTATTTATATAATTAATGTTAATAGGTTTATTCTAAAATTTTATGTAATACTAATATAATTATATTATGTATCAAACATATATTTTTTTTATGTATCTAATATTTATTTGATAAAATAATGTTAATAATAATTATAATAATAAAAGTCATGTTAATGATAAGAATAATAATAATAATGATAATAATACTAATAATAATACTAATATTTATAATAATAATATTAAAAATAATAATAATAATAATAATCCTAATCATCATTATAATAATAATAATAATAATAATAATAACAATAATAATAATAATAATAATAATAATAATAAGAAGAAGAAGAAGAAGAAGAAGAAGAATAGTAATAAGAATAAGTTTACAACCTTTGAAGAGTGTGTTCCTAAAAAAATAATGCCCTAGACCGGGCTCGAACCCGCGACGTCACGCTAACCCGATAACACCTTTAAACCAATGAACCAACGATTTGTTTTGGTATTAACCCGCATGATTATCTAGTTCATCAAACACTTATCACTTCATCATCATTATCATGATCTAATATCATCATCATTCTCAAGATCATCGATTATCATTATCATTTTCCTAAACACCATTATCATAATTCTTAACATCATCTAATCAATAAATCATATATCATCATCTAACATCAATCATTATGACTTCATGTATCTGATGTGTGCAGCGTGGGGGTACGAAAATACTATATATTTTTAGTACGAAAAGCGATACAAACTACACAAGTTTTAATTATTTATTTACAGATGGAATATACCTAAACCTTGCTACAACACTATAGGCAGTGTACCTAATCGTAGAGTAGTATAGTTTTTAGTAAGTCCGGTTCGTTCCACAGGGAGCGGGCTTATTGCACACTATATTTTTAAACAACTATATTTGTACAAAATATATATAATTATATATAATAATATATAAAAGGGGGTTTTACCGTTTAATGACCGGTTTGTCGATTTTATATTTTAAGCGAAGCGTAAAGTAAATGACGATATTTAACTAACGATAAAATAAATAACAATAATTAAAATGACAATAAATAAAAGTACGAGGAAATATGAAATAAAATATATTATGCTTATTTAAACTTCCGTAATCATGATGTTTGACGTGTTGATTTTTAGTTTATTCCCATGGGTTAATTGTTCTTTGTCCTGGATTATTTAATATGTCCGTCTGGTTTTTGTCCATAACAGTCCATCGGTCATAAATTTAAAGTGCGAGTGTCCTCGTCAAATTATCCTTATACCCGAAGTCAAATATTCCAACTAATTGGGGACTTAAACTGTAACAAGGTTTTAATACTTTGTTTAATAATTACACCAGGTTATCGACTGCGTGTAACCCAAGGTTTTAATACTTTGTTATCAATTATGCCAAGTGTCCTTGTACATAATTTCACCCCTGTTTTAATAATTCCATAGACTATTAATCCATTCCCGTATCCGGTTAAATGAACGATTATTCGTACATATAAATATCCCGCCCATCGTGTCAGATCGAGTGTATGTGGTTATTTATAGGTACGTCTAATTGTAAATCTTTATATTAAAATTAACAAACTATCATTTAGTTAAACAAATATAAAGCCCATTAATAGCCCATAGTCTAATTTCCACAAGTGTCGTTCTTTTGTCCAAACCCTAATTATGGTACAAAGCCCAATTACCCCGTCTTTAATATTTAGTCCAACATCATGATTACTTTGGCTCAAATAAGCATAATAATAACTTAAGTACGAGACATTAATTTAAAAAGGAGAACATAGCTTACATTGATTATTTATCGCGTAGTGTTACACGGACAGAGCTCCGACTTTAAAACCCGTAAAATAACCTTTACATAACCCGAACTAATCTAATATAACACTAATCTATATTATATATATATATATATATATATATATATATATATATATATATATTTTATATTTATATTATACTAGGGAGTATTATTATTATTATGTTATTTTTTTACTCGCAGAATTCGTGACCTTTTATAGGAGTTTTGATTTTTGACAGCTCCGCGAGTCGTGGAGTTTTTAGCCTCCAAACTCCGCGAGTCACGGAGTTTGAAAATCCAGCTCAGGATCATTTGTCTCATAGCTTGTCGACATAATTTTTAAATATATATAATATATAAATAATTTATATAATTATTTAAATATTATATTATATTCTTGTGCATAGTTGACTTGTAATTTTTGGTCCGTTGCGTCGGGCGTTGATAGTTGACTCATGTCCCGGTTCCGGATTTTCGAACGTCCTTGCGTACAATTTAATATCTTGTACTTTGCATTTTGTAACTTGTACTCTTGTCATTTTTAGACCTTTTTCATCAATAAATTGAACCTTTTGAATTGTATCTTGAACATTTGAGCTTTTTGGACGTTTGTGTCTTCAAATCTTTGTTTTCGCCTTTTGTCTTCGCACTTATTTATTTAAACAATTACAATGAAAATATAATACAATTACATATGAAAACCTATTATTTAGGAGGGATATTGCTATGAAATATATGTTCCTTTTTAGCCTTATCAAACATCCCCACACTTGAGCGTTGCTTGTCCTCAAGCAATACAGAATTTGAAATAAAAACATACATGAATCACTTTTTTATTCATCACACTTTGTACATCAGTGATTTTGATATGGTGGTATAAACAATGATAGTAACGATAGAACCATGGTTAAAGGTGGGTGTGTCATCCACAGTTGCCTCGGGTTTAGGTCAACGACACTTGCAATCAAATAGCCGATTTACTTTCGGTTTCCAAAGCAAAGTGCACATTTGAAAGGCAGTTTACAGTTCCACATGACTATGAAAATTTAGATCCGTTAGGAAATTGGATCTTTATGAAAACATTTGATCTTTTGAAAATTCAATCTAGCTTTTACCCTAGACAAGTTTTCCGGAATAACCCTTCACCGGTGTTGCAAAATATTTTTGTGGGTTTTGTGGGTTTCAGATTTGAAAATTTTAGCTCAACACTTGTGGTTTTGTGTTACCCACTTGCTAACCTTGCATTAGGAAAGCAACACGTCCAGTTTACTTGTCCCGTATATTACCTTTCGGCAAACTACCGTCCGGTTGTAAAGGAAAGCGATGAACAAGCAACTGTTAAGGCAATGTCCCGTGACATGCTTTTGATTATGGTCTATAACGTGTCGGACACAATTACTATCCTTTGTAGGAGCAATAGTAAAGCTCACCCTTATAATTTTTCGGTCTGGCACAAGGTCCTGTCTTCGACCATGCTATGCAACCACCGTTCTTACGGTTGACACCCGATTTGGTTCAGGTGACCTAATGAATTCTAGGTGAATTCCTAGGATTTTACGTTCAATGGTAATGAACGCATTGAAAATAGGTTTTCAGAAAACAAATCGGTTTTAATTTTGATCAAAATATTTTCTCGTTCAAGCTCGAGTTTAGATATCATTGAATTCCATGAGTTTGTAATTCTCAATCTTTAAAGTCAATCTCAAGGATTGAGTAATATCAGTCTTAAAAGCTGATTTTTAATCTTTAAAAGGAGATTATCCTTTCTGGGGGTCTGATTCATTAGTCTTATCAAGCTAATTTGCACGGCGTCCTCCCCATTTTACGAGACAGATCCTCTCATGGTTAGGATAAGTCTGACCACTTGGCGACCTTGTTTGATGCTGAGGTCCGTGGATTTCCTGCTGATTTTAGTGATGACTTTTATAGATTTTTTGTCAACCTACAACTGGTCTGGACGACAACTTCTTGACCTAAATCAAGAAGCGCGTGTCTTTTTCGGAAGACTTTACTTCCTTTTAATGATGGAATTGATTCATCGTGTAGATCCATCTTTTCTTTTCTTTCATCGGGTAAAATAGTTAATTTAGTCCAAAACAAAAGCACCTGCAATAAACTTTACAGAAACATGTGATAGATAGTTTTTAATTGAATAACTTGGCACATTCTCCCCACACTTAGTTTCTTTCTTTGCCTTTTTATTCTCCTTTATTTCATTTTAAATGAATTCAATCGTTTTATGGAGTTTCTCAATTTATGTCCTTTCCGAGGTAACGATAATTTCGGTATTAACACCTAGTTTTCACCGTTCATAAATATATATAAACATGATTTTAAATTCATTTAGTTTAAAATTTTTCAAATTTTCATAAAATTTAGAAAATAAGCCAAGTATAAACCCGAGAGAATTTATAACCCTTCCCCACACTTGAGATCATGCAATGCCCTCATTTGCATGAAATCAGACTCTAATTATAAATTCATGAGGGTGATTAGTGTAGAAAAGTGATTGAAAATACCCAGTTTGTAATTACAAAGCTCGTCGAATGATAGATGGCGCGGCTCATCGTTCATTCCTTCTTGTTTTATCACACATATTTTTCTTCAAAAACGGTTGCTTTTCTGAACTGTTTGCTAATCTTTAAAAATGCGTCTTTTACCCTAATTTATTATGCATGTTTATTAACGAGTTATGCACTAACCAGAACCCCTAATTTAACGTTAAGTGGGGTTAAAATTCCCCACACTTAGCTGACGACATGTGAAGTCGGTAGAATAAGTTCCACGAATTAAAATAGTGAGCCAGTTATTTACATCTCGGGTGGTATAAAATATATTAATGGGTTTAAAGTTTAGACCCACCCGATCGTCACTACTTAATTCTTTTTAAGTGTAGCTTTTAGTAAATGGATATGTCTCTTTTCTGGTTCTTGGTCAAATGGATCGATATACACCGACATACATATTATAGGGTGGATAATTTCTAACGTTTCCTTCCTTTTATTCTCGACGTCAAAGTTTTCACCTCTATTACCCAATTGGGTGAAATTCGAGGTGTCATTATCTATTACAGCTCGTAGTTCATTTCCGGTGGATGACTCGTCTATTGAGAATATTGGGTTGGAAGGTTGTGGAATGGTGAAGTTCGGTTTGGCCTTGGGGGTAAAATTTTCAACGTTATCGTATTCCCAAGAGTACCAATTTGTTACCCTTACTTCTTCTTTATCCATTGATGGATCGATGATTTCGTCGGTAGAGGCTAATGTGTCGATATGTTGTGAAATTGGTAAGACTGAATAAAAAGTATCATCGGGATAGTTGGTGATTTCGGAGCTCTCGAATTCATCAAAATTCGATGATATGAGATTTTCTTGCACACGACTCCTCAGATCAACAGGTGTGTAGTCTGATAGAGTTTCAGCTTGCCGGTTTACAAACTCTCTCATTTGTTCATTTTGAGCATTGAGTTCTTCGAGTTTGATTTTCATATTGTCTAATAAATTTTCAGACACGTAATTTTCCTCGTCTACTGGTTGTTGAGTTTGGATATATTCTTGGGAATAATCCCAATTTGAATTGTATTCTTCATAATCATTCTATTCAGGTTTCGTGGGTGCGTAATTTTTCATAGGAACGTAATAATAACATTCCCATGTTGAGTGATAATCTCCACAGATTTCACAACCAGTTATTGTTTCGTCATTCGTGATCCAAGATTGACCGAACGAATTGTCATCAACACTCGTTTGAGAGTATTGATTTAATTGATTTTGGATATCAAAAAGAGTTTTCATAGCCTTGTTTTCAAAATTTTCCATTTTATTGCGATGGCCAAATTTTAGCTACAATGTGGTGCATTTACTAATTATCCTATTAGTTATAAAAATAGAAAAACTTATATAAGTTGTCCAATTAATAGACTTTTCTGCTTTTGCCCACGTTTCGAATAGCCAAAAGATGCAGCAGGGAGCCAGAACCCTTTAAATCGGAAGCTCACAATTCAGCCACTAACAAATCCAACTATTACTACGAAGCAGAAAATTGTCAACGTCCATTAATTTAACCACTTAAATAATTTTTCTTTCTGTTTGAGATATTAGATAAGAAATAGAGAAAATTTCTAAGTCCTAAAAACTAAAGCGTCGAGAAATAAGAAAGAAAAAGAATGCGCGTCGAAAAACGTCGAAAAATAAAAATAAGAAAATAGCGCGTCGTAACTTAAAAAGGAATTAAAAATTAAGAATTAAAAGTTGCGTCTAAAAATATTAAAGCTTAAAAGAAAAAACTATATCCCAAATGGTAATAACTTAAAAAGGTACTAAAATATAAAAATGGCGTCGCAAAATTCTAAAGCACCTAAATCTTAGTCTAAAGAAAAAGCACTTAAGGGATTTTACGGCAAAGCCTAAAAATCTAGAAGTAAAAATAACTATGGCAAAAACTAAGTTTAAAACTAAATATGAGCTAAAAATACAAATATTACGCTAAAACGATTAAAAAGGGACAAAATATATAGTATTTATTTATTAAGTATTTTATAATACACAAATCCAATTCTAATTAAGATATATATATATATATATATATATATATATATATATATATATATATATATATATATATATATATATATATATATATACTTTACTTATATTATGTTTTCAATTATATGTTGCATATACTTATTTTGTAAAATAATTAATATTTATACATATAGTCATATTAATATATGTATATAAGAAATTTAGTAAAAATCAGTAGTTTGTTATATGTACTATTTATATAATTAATGTTAATAGGTTTATTCTAAAATTTTATGTAATACTAATATAATTATATTATGTATCAAACATATTTTTTTTTTATGTATCTAATATTTATTTGATAAAATAATGTTAATAATAATTATAATAATAAAAGTCATGTTAATGATAAGAATAATAATAATAATGATAATAATACTAATAATAATACTAATATTTATAATAATAATATTAAAAATAATAATAATAATAATAATAATAATAATAATCCTAATCATAATAATAATAATAATAATAATAATAATAATAATAATAATAATAATAATAATAATAATAATAATAATAATAATAATAATAATAAGAAGAAGAAGAAGAAGAAGAATAAGAAGAAGAATAGTAATAAGAATAAGTTTACAACCTTTGAAGAGTGTGTTCCTAAAAAAAATAATGCCCTAGACCGGGCTCGAACCCGCGACGTCACGCTAACCCGATAACACCTTTAAACCAATGAACCAACGATTTGTTTTGGTATTAACCCGCATGATTATCTAGTTCATCAAACATTTATCACTTCATCATCATTATCATGATCTAATATCATCATCATTCTCAAGATCATCGATTATCATTATCATTTTCCTAAACACCATTATCATAATTCTTAACATCATCTAATCAATAAATCATATATCATCATCTAACATCAATCATTATGACTTCATGTATCTGATGTGTGCAGCGTGGGGGTACGAAAATACTATATATTTTTAGTACGAAAAGCGATACAAACTACACAAGTTTTAATTATTTATTTACAGATGGAATATACCTAAACCTTGCTACAACACTATAGGCAGTGTACCTAATCGTAGAGTAGTATAGTTTTTAGTAAGTCCGGTTCGTTTCACAGGGAGCGGGCTTATTGCACACTATATTTTTAAACAACTATATTTGTACAAAATATATATAATTATATATAATAATATATAAAAGGGGGTTTTACCGTTTAATGACCGGTTTGTCGATTTTATATTTTAAGCGAAGCGTAAAGTAAATGACGATATTTAACTAACGATAAAATAAATAACAATAATTAAAATGACAATAAATAAAAGTACGAGGAAATATGAAATAAAATATATTATGCTTATTTAAACTTCCGTAATCATGATGTTTGACGTGTTAATTTTTAGTTTATTCCCATGGGTTAATTGTCCTTTGTCCTGGATTATTTAATATGTCCGTCTGGTTTTTGTCCATAACAGTCCATCGGTCATAAATTTAAAGTGCGAGTGTCCTCGTCAAATTATCCTTATACCCGAAGTCAAATATTCCAACTAATTGGGGACTTAAACTGTAACAAGGTTTTAATACTTTGTTTAATAATTACACCAGGTTATCGACTGCGTGTAACCCAAGGTTTTAATACTTTGTTATCAATTATGCCAAGTGTCCTTGTACATAATTTCACCCCTGTTTTAATAATTCCATAGACTATTAATCCATTCCCGTATCCGGTTAAATGAACGATTATTCGTACATATAAATATCCCGCCCATCGTGTCCGATCGAGTGTATGTGGTTATTTATAGGTACGTCCAATTGTAAATCTTTATATTAAAATTAACAAACTATCATTTAGTTAAACAAATATAAAGCCCATTAATAGCCCATAGTCTAATTTCCACAAGTGTCGTTCTTTTGTCCAAACCCTAATTATGGTACAAAGCCCAATTACCCCGTCTTTAATATTTAGTCCAACATCATGATTACTTTGGCTCAAATAAGCATAATAATAACTTAAGTACGAGACATTAATTTAAAAAGGAGAACATAGCTTACATTGATTATTTATCGCGTAGTGTTACACGGACAGAGCTCCGACTTTAAAACCCGTAAAATAACCTTTACATAACCCGAACTAATCTAATATAACACTAATCTATATTATACATATATATATATATATATATATATATATATATATATATATATATATATATATATATATATTATATTTATATTATACTAGGGAGTATTATTATTATTATGTTATTTTTTTACTCGCGGAATTCGTGACCTTTTATAGGAGTTTTGATTTTTGACAGCTCCGCGAGTCGTGGAGTTTTTAGCCTTCAAACTCCGCGAGTAGCGGAGTTTGAAAATCCAGCTCAGGATTATTTGTCTCATAGCTTGTCGACATAATTTTTAAATATATATAATATATAAATAATTTATATAATTATTTAAATATTATATTATATTCTTGTGCATAGTTGACTTGTAATTTTTGGTCCGTTGCGTCGGGCGTTGATAGTTGACTCATGTCCCGGTTCCGGATTTTCGAACGTCCTTGCGTACAATTTAATATCTTGTACTTTGCGTTTTGTAACTTGTACTCTTGTCATTTTTAGACGTTTTTCATCAATAAATTGAACCTTTTGAATTGTATCTTGAACATTTGAGCTTTTTGGACGTTTGTGTCTTCAAATCTTCGTTTTCGCCTTTTGTCTTCGCACTTATTTATTTAAACAATTACAATGAAAATATAATACAATTACATATGAAAACCTATTATTTAGGAGGGATATTGCTATGAAATATATGTTCCTTTTTAGCCTTATCAGTATCATTCACCTCATAACCTTAACCATCATCATGTACATTCATATTCACCTCCTCATAACTATCTTAATCACCTCGTCAACATGTATCATACCTCTCTTAATCATAGTGATTATCATCAAGTAATCACGTAATTGTCATCAACATTTCTTCGTACATCATCATTTATAAATATACGCATCCTCATTATCATGTCGTTTGGCCTAACAGAAAGACATAAACATGGCAGCCCAAGTTAATCTAGTACACGGCCCAACTATAAAAGGAATTACGGCCCAAGAATTAAATCAAGTTTTGGCCTATCAGATCATAAATGATTTCGGCCCACCAAACATAACCCATCGGTCCACACTTAGTTCATCTACTAGGTTAATCTTTTTATAAATAAAATGCCCATGCTCAATTCTAGTTTAATCAGTTTACAGCTTAGTCGATTATGTCCATGTACAACCCGTCACACTACCAATTGGTCCTCAGACCCTACCATGATCAAGTCATCCCACTAATATATAATCCAATGATTAACATAGTCCACTTTAGCTCTAACTTTTAGAAGTTCATGACTTGTAATTTTTAGCTTTAATCATGAAGATAGTAGCATCAGCAGAGACTTTGTTTGCGATCAAGATATGACAGAAAAAAAATTATTACATGGTTGCAGTTTGTGGTTCGAACAAGAGGTTAGCAACACAACTGTTGGTGGGTTTATGATGACCCAAGTGAACTTAAGATAAATTCATTTGTTTGCTAAATGGATCCAAAACAAAACAGTCCAACAACCTCATGGATCCTCTCGGCCCCATCATTAAAAGATTAAGTGGTTCGATATTATTGTGAAATAGTCGTTGTATTCACAAGTTGCTTAAGTGGGGGTTATATATTGGTATTTGTTGGTTATAAAGGGGAACAAACAAAATGATACTGCAAGTGGTACCGAATATTTCTAATAAAAGCATTAGTAGCAGTGGCAACCACATGGTAATATTATTAAGCATTTTGTTCATGATGGGGGTGGGGTTATGTGATTGAAACTTTCGAGCAAAAAAAAGAATGGAAAAGAAGATGTGTCATTATCAAACATAATTAACTTAATGAAAAAGGAAGTTGGTTGGCACAAGTGGGTTTGAAGGAACCAACCTTGGTCTAACTGCACGTTCCTATTGTGTTTATAATATTCACCTCATATACCCACTATCACTTGATAATGCATTATATAATAATGCTCAACACTTTCAAATGGCCAAAAGATAAAGGAAAATGTAGACGTCTTTCATTACGTAACATTTTATATCATCAACAGAGAAGCACAAATGAAGTGATGTGGCTATTTGGTCACGACAGCAGAAAACAAGAAAAAATGAAAACTGAGCAGCAGTAACCAAGGTTGTTCGATGAGTGTAGGTTTTTTTTCTTTTTTTGGTTAACTTGATCGTTGCATTGAAATAGGAAGAAAAACGAAAACAAAAATGACCATGGTGGTTGAATGGGTCGAACAGAAAAGTGGACGTGGTGGTGAGTTGTTATGATGGCTTTGTAGTGGTGATTCATGATGGAAGAGTAGGGTGGTGATGGTCTCGGATAACAAGCTAATGGTGATCGAATAGTAGTGTAGTAGCTAAAATTTGGTGATTCAATGAAGATAGTGGATTGTGATTATCCATGGTGATCAAACTTTGTTAATGGTTGACGTAGCAACAATAAAGAAGAAGATGTGGTTTCCTGGTTACAAGAGAAAGAGGGATGAGAGTTTTTATGGGAATGGTTAGGGTGAGCAAAAATAGAAGAAAGAGAGATGGTGTTAAGTTGTCTATGGAATGTCTATTCTATATCCAAAGGATTTCGATAGTTAGATAGTATGTGATAAAAGGAAAACAAAATATCCCAAAGTATCAATTAAGTACAGTAGTTTTCTATCATATTCACGGATCAGTTTGTGGGTTTGTTTTATATTCACAACTCATATGCTTGTATATATAAAAGCATACTTTTGATGAAAAGAGGTACCAATCAAAAAACAGTACGGAGTAATTGATATCTAAATTAAACAGTGTATTATCATTGGATTCTTACATTTTGAAAAATTAAACATATAAAATATCGACACTATCTGTAATCAATTTTAAAAGTGGGAAACACAAACAATAATATAAATATTATAATAAAAATTTTAATATCATTTTATAACAACACATGTGATGAATCCAAAAGTAACAGTGAGCCTTTGTTTTAATTTGGATTCTAATTACCGACAGTTTAGAACGGATATGTGTATCGTACTCCGTTATTTACTCAGTGGTGAATATAATTGTTTAGAAGAATCCCATATTTTTAAATTAACTATATTTATTTATTTTAGTCATTATGGTATAAAATTCGATCATAAATTATTAAACAAAAATTAACTCACTGTCCACGCCCGATCCCGGGTAAAATATAAAAAGTGCTAAACTTTAGTAACTAGATCCCAAATACATTTCTAGTAAGCCTAAAATTTATAGAACTCATTTTCGAATCACTGTTTATTTTAAAATCATATAAGTTTGAATTTAACTTACTTAATATCAATCGGGACATCAAATGAGTATTACAATCATTTAATATACTTTATTATATATATAGATATATTTTAGATATTAATTATTATAATATCTTATTTTTATTTATTTTACATAATTAAATTTTTAATAGCAATAACACATAATATTTCAAATTATATTTTCAATTACCATTTATATATATATACACACATATCTATTTACATTTAATTGTTCGTGAATCTCAAAACTGGTCGAAGGTAATTGAATACATGAACATAGTTCCAAAATTTTCGAGACTCATCATTATAGACTTTGCTTATCGTGTCAGAAACATATAAAGATCAAGTTTAAATTTGGTCAAAAATTTTCGGGTCGTCACAACTATGGTGTTGGGTTTCGTAGATCCAGTTCAATGATGGTGGTAGGTTTCGAGATACACAAATTTCAGTGTTCATCGGAGTAGAAACTGATGGTGGTTTACTTGAATGGTGGTGGTTTAAAGTGAAGGTAGGATTTTTTTTAATCGTGTGAATAAATTAAATAAATGGAAGGAGAATGGTAGCATTGGGAAAAGAAACTGTATGGGGACCACACCCCTTTTTTGCATTTCTGAGACAGCGATCCATTTAGCATTCATTAACCAAAAAGTCAAAAGTAAACACCTTAGTATTCTTACCGAAAAATCCCCCCATTCAATTAAGGTGAATAAGTCCAAAGTAAACAGGCCTATGTTTAGATACATAGGCCTTTTTGTTTTAATTTTGGGCTATAAGTTTTATTTTGGGCCAAAAAAATTGAGGTAATCTATTATATATTTTTATTATAAGTAAAAAGTTTTTAAATATTTATTAATGAAAGTTTTTTCCATTTCATATGTAATAAAAAAATATTTTAAAAAATAAAATATAAAAATGGACACTGAAATGAACACTGAGAATACCTCTACCCATATCACAGTCAGTCAATTTCGACTTTCATTTTTGACACTGAAAATGGACACTGAAATAGACTACAGACACACTGTGCTCTTACTGGAGTACTTTTTATATTTTATAATATATTTTGATTTATGCTCCCTCTATCCCAATTTAATAGGCTTAATATTTATTTTGGAATATTTTAAATTAATAGTTCTCTTTGTATTTAGATCAATAAAAGAGGCTATAATGGAGAGAGACGATATTTTATTGGTGAAAAATGAAGTTAGTGGAATTTTCAAAAACTGCGTGTTTCTTGTCTGATGACTATTAATTTGGAACGAAGAGAATATATGTTTTAAACTATTGTGTGATATTTCACTTGATTTTGCCCGACCTAAATATCGTACAGCAAATTTCATTTAAGTATTTTGTGTGATATGCTATTAAGGTATATAATGATATGTAATTAAGATAATTTTAAACAAATAAATTATGTGGATTGGTTGAATTATATAAACTGAAATCGTGTGAAATTCTACGTTTAAGTGAGTTTTTTTTAATAATTTTGTTAAAGATGGGACGAGTAACATATTTTAACGGGAAATATATAGTTTTGTATAACGATAATCATCTCACTCGTTGCGTTTTTTTATATGTCTTTGGACCAGCGAAGCGAGCCCACCCTATTTCTAGTTAAATTAACAAAGGAAAGGGTAAAATAGATACTTCATTATAAATGGCATGGTGTGTATGGACTAAAATCAAGTGTGTGAGTATCAGCCCTCTTGAATTTGGCATAAAACCCATTTATAAATTTGGGATGAAGATGAAGAAAGATTATGGATCTTTTCAAATAAAAATTATGTGGACGAAACTGCCCTCACGTGCTTGGAATGTGAGCGTACTTAACGTTAAAAAATTAACGGGTGTTAGTGGTTGGGTCATCCGTGTTTAAAGTTGATAGTTGAGGGTCATCTAGATCGGAAAAAAAAGAAAAAGGTTTACCATGCAGTTTGATGCAAACATGAAAGACAATCGGCGCAATTTTGTCCATTTTCCATGTATTTCAAGTTTTCAGCTGCTCTCTTAATAAAACTTATCTCCTACACATCAGTTTACATTAGTCTACATCATTAAAAAAAAAGGAGGCATATCTGTCTTCGAACATAGGCAAGATGGGAAGCCGTCTAGGGCCAAAAAATTTAGAAGGGTCCAAAATTTTGAATATATAAATATCTTTCTCAATATATTTTATTAAATCAAATAAAAAATTATCAGTAAGTTCAAATACCTTGTTATTAATAGTTAAATACAATGTAAGTAAATAAATAGATAAATTAGGGTATTATTTTTTTATGCGTAGTAAAAAAAATTAACGTATATGTGAGCTCATTTTTATTTTTCGTCCAGAGCCTTTAAATTGTTGAGACGGCCCTGAAAGGAGGTATCTTCTCACACCACTTTTTGATCCGTGTACACCTAATTACCTATTATATCCTTAATTATACTTAGAATAATAATATAAGTTCAACTCTCCAGATTAATCTATGGATATAACTGTGAATTTATGAGATAAAAGTGTACATGAATCAAAAAGTTGTGTGTAAAGATTACCTCTCTTAAAAAACTTAACATTCCTTTAACTAACTACGGAGTACCTTTTATCTTACACTTTCATCTCAAACTTTAACTCACCTAAATTATATAATAACCCTCACTTTTCTACTTTTAAATTTACTATTTTACCCCTAGGTTTCTTTGCGATCTGTGTATTAATTCTAGGGTTGTTATTTAATAGGATATAATTAAAGGTTCAAATAAATATGGAGTATATATTAAGTATTTATATTTATATTTATATAATAAGAAACTTAAAAAAAAATGTGTGATTAACCTTATAAGTAATATAAGGTGTTAAAAATGTATTGTGACATTTAAATAAGTAATAAAACTATAAGGTAATAAATGTAATTGAATTAAAATTATACAGAGTAATTACTATTTATAAATATAAAATTCCGAAATTATATATATATATATTAATTTAGGAAAAAAAAGAGATAAATACAAATTAAAAAGTCTAGAATGTTCCAATAAAGATAAATACCAAAATAAATTAAAAAAGAAATTAAAAACCCTTTAAAAGGGATTGGCCGAAAAAAAAATTAAAAAAGAAATTAATTATTTAAGTTGTATTTATCTTTGACTTTCTATTTTTCTCTCCAAGTCATTTTATTAGTATAAATACACCCATAAGGCTTCATAAACTTTTTCACAAAAACTTTGAGGCTTTCATGCTAAAAATAATTGTAAGTTTTCTTTTCTTTTATTTATTTTTTTGATTTTTATTGTTTTAATACTAGTCGATTTCTTTTTTTTTATAAATCATATACAGCGAAATTAAATACAAATAATATGTTAAAAATACATGTTTAAGATCGGGAAATGTTTTTATATTTTATAAACACGAAATTAATATTTATTTGTTATTAAAATCGAATTTAAATACATATACGATTTAAAATATGTAAAAAATATATAAAATTAAGAGAAATAATTTTCACAGGTTTCCTAACCTTTATAATTTATAATACTAATCGGAAAAAAATTATAATTTTTTTAAATATTAAATAAGAATTATTAATTATTAATTATTGTTATTGTATAACGATAAAAAAAATACATAATAAATACGAAAAATTTATTTTTATAAATTTTAACTAATGAGAAACAGTATTGTAGTAGATATGATAACAATATATTTTTATATATTTATTTGGTTAATTAATTAATTATTAATTATTTATTTGTATATCGGTTCGTATATATGTATAGAAAAATATCAATATAAATGGTTATAAATTAGTAAAAACAGTAAAAGTAATTTTTACAGATGGTAATAATCATATCAATGTTATTGAAGTCAAAAACTAATTTATTTGTCATTATATATATTTATTCTTTATTTAATATTCAAAACTATTATATATATATATATATATATATATATATATATATATATATATATATATATATATATATATATCTAAAAATGAATTTAATTGTTTAGAATTATCAAATACAGAAAATATTACGAAGAAAATACCTAAACATGATCTACAACCTATTTACTAAATTATATAAATATTTGGTATATTTAAAGTATTTATTTAAATTATTATACGATAATTATGATAATTAAAGATTAAATTCGAAATTAAATAAAATAATAGGATAAAATGTTATCTAAAATTTTTATATGATTATTATACTTATCTAGATCTGTAAAAAATAATGTAAGATCCTGAATTTTGTGCATCAGAAAATGTTCCTGAAAGTGTCAGTAAATGTGTGCATTAGAAAGTGCCACTAAAAGTTAACCTAACAAGTATGCATTTTCAGAATTTACATCAGAATCAGAGTCGGACAACTTCAGTCCTTGAACTTCAAATCAGAATCAGTTACAGCATCGAGCCGCGCCGCGGGCCTCTGAGCCGCGCCACGGGTTAACCTTTGAGATGATGGTCTGGTGCATTTAAAATGGCCGACATTGGTTTTCAGTGTTAAGCCGCACCGTGGGCTCTTTAGCCGCATCGCGGGCTAAAGCTGCAGCTGATGCTGAATTCGTTTTTAAAGATTAAATGAGGGGTATAATTGTCTTTTCACATGTGGACAGGTTTTTGGCCATAAAACTGATCCAAACCTTATCCCAACCTCATTTCTTCCTCTTTTCTTCACCCTCACACACATCAAACCCTAGAGAGAGAGTGAGTGGTTCTAGAGAGAGAATTGGGGATTTGGGGAAGAACAAGAAGAGTGATTCGGGTCGGGTCTCAAGAGTTAAAGTTGTTCACCTCGTTCACGGCTATGTTGTGGTAGTGTTGGTAAGTTATAACTCTGAATGTAATTGTTTAAGGTTCTTGTTCATGTTTGGGGTTTGAGCTAGTTAGGGTTATAAACCCCATTTCTCATGAAATTGGGGGTTTTGTTGTATGTATTGTGTAAGTAAACCCGATTATTGTGGGTTTAGGGTTTGATGACGAATTTGGAAGTATTTGTCATGGATTTGTGTAAAGACCCGTCCTAATCCATAAGAACGAATACAATAACATATGATTACATTGCGAGGTATTTGACCTCTATATGATACATTTTACAAACATTGCATTCGTTTTAAAAGACAAACTTTCATTACATCGAAAGTTGACAGGCATGCATACCATTTCATAATATCCTACTATAAATGATCTAATATGTCATTTACTTAATCATAATCTTTACTGAACTCAATGACTTGAATGCAACGTCTTTTGAAATATGCCATGAATGACTCCAAGTAATATCTTTAAATTGAGCAAATGCACAGCGAAAGATTTCTTTCAATCCTGAGAATAAATATGCTTTAAAGTGTCAACCAAAAGGTTGGTGAGTTCATTAGTTTATCATAATCGATCATTTCCATAATTTTAATAGACCATAAGATTTTCATATTTATAAACAGAACCTCTCGTCTGCATAAAGATAAAATTATTCATATGAATTGAACACCTGGTAACCGACATTAACTTTAATGCATAGAATATCCCCAAACAGAACCTCTCGTCTGTATAATATAAACCTCGAAGTACTAAAGCCATCCATAACCTGAATGGGGGTTGTTAGGCCCAATAGATCTATCTTTAGGATTCGCGTCAATTAGGAACAGAACCTATAGTCTGTCTAATTCTTAGGTTACCAAGCTAAAAGGGGTGATATTCGGTTTAATAATTCAACCATAGAATGTAGTTTCGATTACTTGTGTCTATTTCGTAAAACATTTATAAACCAGCGCATGTATTCTCAGTCCCAAAAATATATATTGCAAAAGCATTTAAAAAGGGAGTAATGAAACTCACAATACTGTATTTCGTAGTAAAAATACATATGACGGCATTGAACAAGTGCAAGATTGGCCTCGGATTCACGAACCTATATCATTTGTTTATTTATTAATACATATAATTGTAATCGAACAATATATATATATATATATATAAATTTATTAGTTATATCATTTTTTTATTAAAAATATATATATGTTTCATATATTCATTTTGTATATGAAAATATTAATTTTGTTATGTTATATGTATAAAATATATATCGTTGGTTTGTTAAAATATAGTAATTATAATAATACTAATAAAATATTACTAATGGTAAAAATGATAATAATTATAATACTTAATATTACTAATAAAGATAATAGTGTTAATAGTTCTATTAATGATAATAATAATAATAATAATAATAATATCGTAAAAATATTAATTTTACTGTTAATGATAGTTATGATAGTGATTTTAGTACTTACATAATAATAATACTCATTATAATATAAATAATAATATTCATAATGATAATAATAATAATAATGATTATGATACTTATAATGATAAATATAATACAAATATTAATTATAATGCTAGTAATAATAATAATAACATTACTATTAATTATAAAATGATACAAGTATAAATTTTAATGAAACTAATAATGAATTTTATTATTTTTATAACAATAATAATATAATTAATCAAGTTTTAACTATAATCATAATAATCATGAATAAATGATAATCTTTATCATGGTACTTATATTAGTAATGATAATAATAATTATAATACTAATAATTGTAACAATATTAATAATAAATAATAATGGTAATAATAATAATGATAACATTCATAATACATAATAATAATGCTATTGATAATAAAACTAATACTTAATAATAATAATACTATTAATAATAATAATAACAATAATACAATAACAATAATAATTATAATAACAATAATAATTATAATAATTATAATGATTTTTTAAAAAAATGTAAAACTACCTTAGAAGCTTTTATAAAAAGAATGCCCCGAACCGGGTTCGAACCCGAGACCTCCCGCTCACAACACACACCCGTGACCACGGCTCCAATTCTGTTTTCTCAATTATATTAAACTCAAGTTATATTTATCTATCTCCTATCTGATTCCCCTTTCTTCTCCAACATCGAAATCAATTAACCAGAGATCGAATCCCTACTGACCACTGTCCCATTGTTGTATTTAGAAAATTAAAAATCAACCATAAACGATTCATAATTATTGCTTGAATCAATTAAATCAAATAATTAAAAAAATTTGCTGTAACAGACTTATGAACATGTTTTTAAACTCTAGATAACATTCGAAATTTTAACATGTTTTAGACAATGATCATAACATGAAAGATGTTTCAAATCTCTCCTAGAAACTTTCTTTAACCTCAATTGAATCTAAAACATTGAATTGAGTTCAAATTTGATGATGAACAAAAAGTTTGACTTTTTGAAATAAAGGTTTGACTCCAAAATTAGAACTCGATAGGATGAATTGGACTTTGAAACTTTTCAGATAGTTTAAGTGGAAGATTCCTAACACATCTGCATTAACACATTTTGAAATTTATTTCAAAATCATTTAATTTGAAAAATGAGCACTAAAACAGAGAACGAGTTATTTACTAAATTTTTATGTGTTAATTATGACAATTGGAGTTGATTGGAACTGGTATTTGATAAAGATGATATAAGAGCTGAATGATTTAATTCCTCTCATTAATCAATTCGTTCAATTATATAGCAATTTGATTTTTGACAGTTTATTCACTCAGAAAAGCAAATAAATAATATAAATTTGTTAAATTCAAAGATTTGTACGATTGATTGATATCTGAAAACGTCTTTAGAGATGTAAACAAAAATCAAGTATAGTTGATTGTGATGCAAAACAGAATTTGGATCCTATGATTTAATACGTATTTATCTATGTTTATTTATAACCGTATATATATATATATATATATATATATATATATATATATATATATATATATATATATATATATATATATATATTGTATATGTATATGTATTTATATATATTTGTAATTATATATCTTGCTTATATATATGTATATATATATATATATCTAATTCTTAAGTTTTGATATTTAACAAATATAAATGTACCAATATTAATAATAATAATAATATTATTATTATTAATAATATTATTAATAAAGAAACTAGTAATAATACATGATAAATAATAATATTATTATTTACAACAATGATAATTTTAATAAATTTAATTACTAATAATAATATACCAACTTACACATATCATATATATTATATTTGAAATAATAATATTAATAATACAAATATTAATTTTAACAATAATAATAATGAAAGTAATGATAATATAAAAATTATATTCAATCTTGTAATTAAATTTAATTCTTAATATTATATGATATCATATTTTGAATAGTTAATATTTATATATATAATATTACTACATTCATATAATATTAATTGTGTACATAATTCATATATATATATATATATATATATATATATATATATATATATATATATATATATATATATATATATATATATAATTTAATAACATCTTAATTATTTTATATTTTACTCTACATATTTAATTCAAATGATTAACTGATGTTATATTAATTCAATTTAACATATACACTTATATATATATATATATATATATATATATATATATATATATATATATATATATATATATATATATGTACATATGTATATATATATATATATATATATATGTATATATATATATATTTATTTTCGCACAATTGTTCGTATATCGTCTGGAATAGTCAAAAGTTATCTGAAACCATGTAGGTAGTTCAAAAATTTTGAGACTCAACATTACAGACTTTGCTTATCGTGTCGAAATCATTTAAAGATTTAGTTTAAATTTGGTCAAAAATTTCCGGGTCGTCACAATTTGGGTGTTAATCACTAGTTTGTAAGTGTATTGGTGGTTTTGATGTTCTTAAGAACAAGTATTAGTCAAAATGGGTGTTGACTTTGGTTTGGTGTCAAAATGAGTTTTGAGTCAAGTTTTGGCGAATTAAGTATGTAAATACTTGATTTAGGTGTTAATTGGTGTTTTGGAATATAATCACTAGCCGATAGTGATTATGGGGTGTTTTTATGACTTTGGTGAAAATGGGTAAATTAAGTTGGGTCAAACTTGATGATGACACTAGTTTTGGTCAAATGAATGTTAAACACTTTTGTTAAGTATTAAGTGGCGTATTTGAATGAAAGTAATCGTGGAAAGTGATTTTGGGTTAAAATGGTATTTAAACATAAGTCAAACGTGGTCAACCGCAATATGGGTCAATATTGCACGTGTTGGGGTTTTGGTGTAAATGACGTTTGAAATGATTACTACCTAAGTAGTAATTTAGTGTTAAGACCTAGGTTTGGTCTAATTGGTGTAAAGTATAATTTGAGTCAAATTGTACTTTGTTGAGTGGGTTTGAATTACCACCCGAAGTGGTAATTGATTTGTGTTCATTAGGTGTTAAATGGGCTGGTTTTGGAGAGCAAGGTGTGATCCCTCGGCTAAGGGATGTTTGTATCGGGTTCTCTTTTAGAGAATGGCTATTTATGTGCATATCGTACCTATGTGTGATATAGGTGGTTACTTGCTTGGATTTGAGGACGGAGATCATGTCATACATGACTTGTGTGGGCATTCCAAGGTGAGTGGAATAATTATATATGTACGTATACGGTTTATTTACTTGTGGGATATGGGTTTAAAGTTCGATGTGACGATACCATATCCTTGTGTGTGCTATTGTTTGTTGACGAGGGTTTAAAGTTCGGTGTTGACGATACCTCATGTATGGATTTAAAGTTTGATGTTGACGATGCCATACCACTATTGCAGTGATGCGTGAAGAGGGTTTAAAGTTCGATGTTGACGATACCTCATATGTGAGTTTTAAGTCCGATGTTGACGATACCACATTAAGTAGTGCGGATGGGATTTAAGTTCGATGTTGACGATACCATTCGCGGGGCTAGTATTGAATACTAACGGATGTTGCGAACATCAACGGTTTGTGTGTTGTTTATTATTCTGCATTTATATTGTTGAGATTATGTGCTAATGATGATGCTAGTTTGTACGTTTGAAAATGCTAGCTTGTATGCATTGATATACGGAATTTATGCGTGCTTGTGTAAGTGGGTGCAAGTAGGTAAATTGTATATGTATATATATAATTATTGGATTCACTGAGCTTTATGCTTACCCCTCTTGTTGTTTACCTTTTTATAGATATTGTTGATGCGGAGTTGCCTAATTGCTAGACTAGGGTTGTTAGACGTTGCTTAAGCTTGGAGGATTAGCTTTCAGACATTTGGACGCGGATTGAGAATTTGGTAGTCCCCGGGATTATGCTCTTGGTATCGGGTTGGGTTATTGAGTATTAACCCGTGTTTTGTGTAATTGGGTCATTATTACAAATGCTTTTGTAATGTGACATTTGTGCACAAAGGGTTATATTAAGTTGTTAAATGTAACGTTATGATATTATGTTTTGTTAAAATAGAATCGAAAAGGTCATGTATTATGAAATGTATATTAAGACCTAACTTTTAAAAAAAAATGCTTCGTTTTTGGTAAATGAATTTTGGGTCGTTACAAATAAAATATATTATTTTAAAGATAATTTTGAATTTTATCTAGAATTAAAGTAGTTATGGATAAACTTGAAATACATAATAAGATAATTACAAATAATAAATAAAAGAATATGATAATTACCATACATACTAATAGACAAAAGTTATGAACAGCACCATTCGCACGCTTTAATCACTTGTACATCGCGCAACATTGGTTGTACACCGGTCACTATTCACGTGAACATTACTATTCACGGTACTGTAGCATTTTTTTTTTTTTTTGGTAACAGTTTTTTTCCCATTTTTTTCTTTTTTGGTTTTCTTTATATTTTTCTTCACCCGTAGCAAATATCTACTAGACAAAAAAATATGAATAGTACTGATGGTTTCTTTATGATTAGCAGCAGCAAATATCTACTAGGCAAAAAATATGAATAGTACCGATTGTTTCCTTTATATTTTTCTCTACCCGTTGTAACAATTTTTTTTTTCTTTTTTGGTTTCCTTTATATTTTTCTCCACCCGCAGAGATGCACCTATATTATTAATTTAAAATAACATTTAAATCTTTGACGGGTTATACCTTTTAGTTCGACTCGAGTTGCGCTTCAACGACATCATCGTTAAACTAAACGCAATAAAATACATTGAAAATCGAACCTCCGACGCGAAGTGAGGGTAAACAACTAGTTATATCTAATATCTAATACATATTATATAATAAATACTAAGTGTGATATTAATTTCATAAGTTATATCAGCCAAACATGGCATTGTAGTTTTATGTGTAAAATATTTTGTCTTTTTCACCTTTATACGTCATTTTTGGGTTACGGTCGGTAGGAACAGTAACCTCCACCACCGCTCATTATTTGAATACTGGGATACGTGTCGTATTTTCTGGAGATTACCTCTTTACCATTCCAGTGATGATGTAGCAATGGCTTGCTGGTATTTTCCTTTAACTTTTTAAGTGTTCATAATTAGTGGGTAAGTTATTTGGTTTTTTGGTTGTGGGTGATGACGATTGTGTTAACCCTAATGCTAGCCTAGCTTTTTTTTTCCTTGAGAAAATATGCAGTTAATCGAATGTTTGTGGATGTTCATTTGTATATCGCGTAGCCTGTTTTCCCTGTAAAAATATGCCATTAAAAACGTTTGTGGATTTGCATTTGTGTATATTTTTGGGGTTCTTTTTCATGCTGATGTTGGCATGTTGCCCACAACCTGTTTGTGAAAATGTCTAAAAGAGGTGCTTTAGATGCGAAAATTGTGAGCATAGGTATATGATGTATTATGTATTTAAACATATTTATACAATTAGACTAAAGAGATGGAATTTTAATAGCAGCTAAGTTATAGGGGATTTGTGACATCTTTTAATTTAATTTAGTCGTTGTTTTGGTAAGTGCGTGTTTTAAATTGTATTTGCATGTTGGTGTGTGAGTCAAGCTTATCGTGATTGACTCTTTTATGTTGGCCAGTCCTCCGCCATATCAGAAGCAACAACTGAAACATGACAGCAGTTACGTTGGCTGACGTTGTTGCACCGTCAATGC
This sequence comes from Rutidosis leptorrhynchoides, assembly GCF_046630445.1. NCBI lineage: Eukaryota > Viridiplantae > Streptophyta > Magnoliopsida > Asterales > Asteraceae > Rutidosis > Rutidosis leptorrhynchoides. The sequence goes on from NC_092334.1 coordinate 12,894,815, forward strand.
TCCTCGGTCGCTTCAACTCCAATCCTCTTTCGATGGTCAGTTATCATTGTTATCTTTCAAATTATATGTTCATGTACTAAATATTCTATTTGTAGCTGTTGGAACATTCTAAGAAAACCTTCAGCCGCTTTGGAACAATATATAATGTGATTTTAACTTGAAGTGGGTGAAGATATAATTTGAAGGTTTTCTTGGACAACATATTAACCATAAGTGTTGATTTCAACTATTGAAGATTTCTTTGCTACAACCTTCACCCACTTTGGAACAATATATTATGTGACCAAGAAAACCTTTCAAATGGTGATATTTTATAACGTATTGTTATGCTATAGATCTTAGTAGAATATGTCTTGATTCTACTTTCAATTAATTGTTTGTGTTAGAGTTGAAATGGTACCCATTTGGTTCTGACTGAAAAATGATTTTCCTTTGCATTTTTTTAACATAGATGTGCCTTTGTGATCAACGAATTCATAGTCTTAAAATGTTCGCTTTTAATGAACATGCATGTTATGATTCTCTATTTTCCTATTGTGCAATGTGCAATGAGAATAGTACATTTATTAGGATAATGTATGTTCATGAAACTATGTGGTTTTTGCTTTCCTTTATAAGTATTTTATTTTCTTTTTTTACATTTGTTGTTGTATATTAGACATAATACTGATGCTAATAGCCCGCGAGTTTTTATCAAATGTTCATGTATCTAGGATATGGCTGTTCAGAGATGTATGTAATGATATGATGTTGGATGGAACGATACCAGAGAAAGATATGTTTCGTTATTTGATTGGTGGTAGTATGAGTTTCATTTCTATGTGTGCGAAATATTAGAAACTCTTCAAGAAGGTATGTATTTTGTATATTTGTATATTATAAATTTATAACTTGATAGTGAATAGTATGCTAAGTATCTGTTGTCTCTATTACTGAATATGTTTGAAGAAACGAAGGAAGCTAAAAGTGAGGGCTACTGGAAAAACATTCATTTGTTTCATTAATGCATGTGCATCAACTAGACGATTACATCAATTGTACAACTTCCAAATTTTTATTTAGAGCATTCTGATGCATAATGTATTACTAACTGTGCGTGTAAGATTATCTAATGGTTAAATATGTTAGAACGCAGCGAAGCGCGTTTTGGACCACTTTCTAGTTATTAATAATACTTGAACTATAATTATGATTAATAGCTTTTTTATAATAATTAAACATAATTAAACTAATAATAATACTTATAACTTTAATTAAATTAATAATAGAAATACATTATTAATTATAACTATATTATAACTTATATAATATATTATAAGAACATATTAAATAAGTAATCTATTTAAGTGTTGTTTTCCTATACACATAATACGTTGAAACTATAATCATACCGATAACGTATGACTTATACGAATTTCACCGCTACTTACGGTCACGGGATGATGTCTCAGCTGCTTATGGGATTACGGTTTTGGATTAAACGAAAGGTAGTATACTAAGTCTAGCCGAAAGTTCCTGACCCCCGCATCTTGTCATCTTTTGACTTACTTAATAGCACCGAGGTTTGGGCAAAGTTGTACAACATCTAAACTTTGATTATAGTGGACACAAACTTGATTGACAAACTTAACAATTCATAGCCCCACTTTTTACTATTTCTTAATTACTTTACAAACTTTGAGGTGAGACACATGTTTGCTTTTAAACTGTTTTACGCTTTAGACACAAGTGCTTAAACTATAACTGTGCTGCCATGCTATGTTTCATGCTAAATCTCTATCATGATATCGTTATTTACTATGCATAACGCAAACTTAATTATTGTGAGTATGCCTATTGAGAGCAACGTCTCTATCCAGGTGACCGTTGGTCAATGGATACATAATAATGATTTAACGACACGAACGAATAAAGTGTTATGGGGTAAATTTGTTTAGTTTCGATATCATACACTTCAACAGTACTTTCAACTGATATGTCTATATCAACTGCTTTATAACTAAACCTTGTGGTCTAATAACACTGGTTAATACCGATAAACCTATGAATTTCACTCAACCTTTTTGGTTGACACTTTTAAGCATGTTTTGTCTTAGTGATGATTGATAAGCTTTACTTGCTACGTGGTGCTATGCTGCTATGACATTGGAGTCGCATTTATATTTACATTATAGCATTGAACAATTATTAATTTCATTTTGGATTTTCAATTGTAATTACTATTTGATTCCGCTGCTTTAATACAATTGATTTTTAATAAAAACGTTTCATTTAGAATCGTTCTCGCTTCTACACTTATGTTTTGGTATTGGTTAGTCACATTTACCCCCGGTCCAATTTAGGGGGTGTGACAAATTACTACTCGATACAATAAATAAATAAAACTAGAAAAAAATTCGACCGCGCGTTGCTACGGTTGTATTCGAAGCGCGGTCGAATATGGATATACGTTGTTTGGTACCTAATATATCTAGTAGGTTGGGTTGTTTGTTGGACGTGTATGTATATGTATGTAATATATGCCGAAATATTTAGTGTTTTTAACGATGTCTGTTTCGCGTATAGTTAGTCGCGTTATGTTCGTAAAATTATTTCTAGTTAAACGGTGGTCTCGGAAAAATTTAACTCGCACCGAGCGAGAATATAGGGCCCGTTATCTAGTGTTTTTTTAACGATGTCCGTTTCGCGTATAGTTAGTCCCGTTGGGTTCGCCTGATGTTTTCGAGTTGAACGGTGGTCTCGGAAAAATTTAACTCGCACCAAGCGAGAAGATAGGGCCCATTAAAAATTCGGGTGGAATTAGTTTCTTTTATTTTAATAAAATTATATATTTACGCTTTCTATCCCTGAAAAAGTGTAAACTTGAGGGGTCGTTTTGTAAATTGAGCCGAACTTGAGGGACTGTTTGTAGTGTAAACGCAAACGCAAAACGACAATCTGTTAAAACTGAGACTACGATTTTTAGGGGGAGTGTTAGTATATATGTATAAAATATAATATAATATAATATAATATAATAACATTTAACTAAATAAAAATAAAACATTACATTACATTAAATAAACAAAACAAAACATTACATAAATAAATAAATATCATTACATTACATAGATAAATAATACGGAACTTATTATTATAATAATAAAACTAGTCGAGAGTCATCGGATCTTCTTCATATTCGGCTTCGTCCGGTGTCAATACCGACTTCATATTGTCGCGATATTTTACAGATATCTTCGGTCTTTTTTAGACAAGGTCAGGTTGATTGCTGTGTTGACCACTTTAAACGCGCGACTCGTTTAATTATTGACGATTAACGTTTTTTTACTTGAGTTTTGAAAATTTTTAGTTGGGCTATCATGGTTTGAGAACGAACTTCATCGGATGAGCAACGTGAGGAAACGTCGTCAGGTGAACTCGAACTTTTATGACTTTTTCGACTACCTAGTCGAACGGGTGGACGACAGATCATGTCATCTGCGAATAAATCATCGTGATTCGGTTTCGGATCAACCCATAAAGGTTTGTCGTCTCGCAAAGTGATCGGTGGTCCCAGTTGTGCACGTCTACAATTGCTCATTACGCTTGACAATTAAATTTTGGACAATCGAGAAGTACTTTCCATTTCTTCGTGCATAAATCATCGATATTGTTGTTGTGCCGCTTCCATGATATCCATGTCACTAGCTCTTTGAATCAATTGTGAATAGAAATAAAAACTTTGATTTCATTTTCCAGTTACTTAATCGTTGTTCCTTTTGCAATGAGCCGCACGATTATAGTTGGTTACAATCGTATTCCGATTCGTTTGCGAGTTTTCGAATTGCTGATTTTTTGAAACATCGAGCCAACTTTTGCCAAGATTTTTCTTCTTTCTGAGTCCAAATCATAACTTGACGTTTCAGGTGATCACTTGTTTCGCCTACTTTTTTCTCTTTCTTTTAGTTTTTTGTTGTTCGGTTTCGGGTTATGTGTCCGGTAAAGCTTCAAGATTTATCTATTAAAAATTAACTTTCATTCAACTGTTGGACTATCCACGAAAGAAGTTAAAAATATAAGAAGTTAAAAATATTTGACTAACCAAGAAAAAATTGGACTATACACGAAATTTTGACAACCCACAAGGAGTAACCGTGTAGTTTTATCTAAATGGGGTAAAAAGACAAAAACATCCTCATGTGCAAAGCATGTGCTGCCACTTGACGGATATTTTTGACAGACGTTAGGTCAATGACCGCACTAGCAATACGTGCAAACCACAAGGACTCCCCAAGCAAAAAAAGTTAAGGGACTGAACATGAAATCTAAACAAATCAGAAGGACTGACCGCATAATTATGTCTAATACTAAAACCACACTCTCTGCCAGTTCATAAAATTTACACCCATAACAAGTTAACTCTTTCTACTCCCGAGTATAACATCACGTCTAAATATTCATTATAATGTTAAGGTGTTCGCGTCTAAACTAATTTCTGATGGATTATGCCTATCCTCTGCATGCTACTGTACCTAAATCTTCTGCATCTTTCTGCAAAAAGTTGATGTTACCTCTGTGCTTGATCTGTTGTACTTGGTGCAACAGGAGCAGTATTGCTTGGTCCGGCACCATTTTCCAGTGGAGGTGGGGTCCCCCATTTCCCTTCCGACTCCAATGGCTCGATAATACAGACCCCACCATCGCTAAGTCCTAATGCAAATTGATCAACTTCAGATGGATGGGCAGCAATCACAAGTGGATGCACCCTTGAACTGCAAAATCATATGCTATCAGAAAACTAGTAGTGTCGAAATCGACCCTTTAACTTATAAATTGATCAATCTGAGTTCTTATCCAGAAAGTATACAGGTCAAACAAACTTTTTTATAAAGATAAATACACTAACGAAAGACTTACTTTGGATTGTTTGGCAAATAAGCAGTTGAACTGATCCGACATCGCAACCTGAGTGTTGATCCAGTAAGAATACCAACACTTCCATCTTCAAAACCGACAAATATTGAATTGCTATCGCATGAATAAGTAGCACTGGTGATCAAGCCACTTGTCTCTGGCGGAAACCACTATTTAACAAGAATCATACGAATCAAAAAATAATTTAGATTGGAATCACAACTACACGAATTGCAAGTAGGTATCTTTTCATTAACAAAAAGGAAATAACAGATGCCTAACTTCAATATGAGATTGATAAGGTGATGATGTTCTCAAAGATATTGAAACATAGTACCTGTTTAGGGGATTCCATTTTAGGAGCTTCATAAACAGCTATCTGAGTTTCATGGACGGCAAGCAAGTGTGTCTGATCTTGGTGAAACTGCACACGTGTATCAGCAAGGGGAGCAGCCACACGTCCTGCTGGAATTTGCAACTGTTTGCTTGTTTGCTTCTCCCATCCACCTGTGTTCCAAACACACAACTGCACACAAAGATAAAACTCAGACGGTACACATACCCACGTTTTATAGTGTATAAGCAACTTAGACCCATTAACATTATGGGTCAATTCGGTTATGTTTCTCTAGGGGTCAGACAGGTTTTTTAAATAGATAGTAGCTTTGGAACAGGTCAAACAGGTTGTGCAGATCAAATGAGCCAGAAGTCACTCGATGTAAAGCTCATTCAGCATTTTATCAAAAATATAAAAAAAATAAAAATAAATAAACTGTAAGTTAAATGATGTTAACTTGCATTGTAATATTTGATACACCATCTATAAAAACTGAATGATTTGGGTCAGCTCGACCCAGGCCAAAAAGTACACATTTTGCTAACTCTATTTGACAAGGATATTCTTGATATTGACCTTTCCTCAGAGCATGTTAACCGAATGAACTTTTAACATTTGGATAAAGAAAATGTCAACAAACCAGGAACAAAGGTCATTGAGTTTATCTTACCTGAGAATCAGCACCAGAAGATACAAGCACATTAAGCACGTTGGAGAAAGCCAGGCCCGTTATTCTTTTACTATGGCCTTTAAGCTTCGTTTTGACCTACTCATAAAAATTATCAGCATCAGTTCATGTATTTAAAAAAACTTCACTAGAGAGTTAAATTTGAAAAAGAGCTAGTGAACAACCTCATCGACTCTGACATTATATATTTGGATAGAAGAATCATCCATGCCTATTGCAATTATGTTGTTATCTTGTGGATGGAATGCTAAAAACGTTGCTGCAGGTGGTGGAGGCATGAATGTAGTCATAGTCTGCAAATCAAGAAAACAGTATGTAGATGTATCAAATCAAAAAAACAAAACAAAAAACTAATTACGAAACTAATAGTATCGTGAAACAGGATCTAAAGAATCAGAGAGATGCTCAAATTTTATTAGGTACTAATTATGTCCAGACATAGGCCAAGGCCCTTCATATACATTGATATCAAAATTGCCCTTCTTTAAGATACACAACAGTCATCTTACCTTAAACGTCATCATATTAAACAAAGAGATTTTCCCGCCAGAAGCAGACATAACATAGGAATCATTCTTCGACAATGCAAAGCAGGAAATGGCATCTTCAGGGTTTGTATCACTTATATCATTAGTCATCAATATACCACTTGTTGGTTGCCATAGCTGAGGTACAATGTTAGCAGTAGCCTAAAAAAAAAGGGGAAAACATGTTAAGTAAAAGGAGATATGTTAACATTTAGAAAAAACTCAGAATGTTAAATATAAATACCTTCCCAGAAGAATTACGGTCATTCCTTTGCCATTTCCATAGTTTATGAACAGCATTGGCAGCTAGAGCTAAAATGGCAAATCCTGAATTTGTGTATATCAATCTTGAAACCTTAGAGAACAAGTTAAACCAAAGTCAATAAAACTAATATTTCTGGTCAAACCTAGCGAATTGGGTGTTACCAACATAAAATGGAGTGTAGAAATACCCGCATTGGTGAAGATGTGTTGTCGGGAAGCCTTAAGGAGCGGCACTGGGCAGGTTCTGTAATTTCAGTTAGTTTCCAGATTCTGGATTTTTCCATTGTTTCATCTCCAATTCTGGGTTTCACATCTATTGGACTACGATTGTCACCATTCTACATGCACACACATATAAAAAAAAAAAAATGGATCATGAGCACTAGTTAACATAACTAAGCAAATACATAACTAGTTCACAGTCTCGTTAAACAGTAATCATGAAAAAACACAAGATTAAAAATGCTAACCATCGCCATCATGGGGGGCATTGTTGTAACCCTGTCCATAATACTTGGTCCCACAGACATATTAGCAGCACCAAACATGCACATCATGGGGGTCTGTATATGTGTGGAGCAATTCAGTATGACGTTAAAAAGAGATAAACAAGATGAAAGACATAAGAATGCATTACCTTCACAGCAGATGCAGATCCAGATGCAATTCTGGAAGCATCAAAAGGACGATTCTCCATGGTTCTTAGTAACCTTATTCCATCAGGATTAGCAAGAATTTTTATGCCATTTTCGTTTGTTGAAACAGCCATCAAAATCCCTTCTTTATTGAATTTTATACAAGGAGCAGCCTGCAGATACATCAACAAGAAATGCTTAATATCTAACGAGTAACGAGTCAAACACGCAACTAAAATAGCTTTAATAAAAACAGAAGTAGTCCAAAATGTGTTTTAAATGCAGGAAGTCTCCATAGTCATATTTTCTGGGAATGACAGAAACTCGTAATCATATTTATAACAGTAGCTAATTATCAAGAAAGTATATAATTGCTGACATATAGAGGCGGGTTGTTTTGACCTGTGCCACAAAGTCAAATAAATTACAAAGGTTAAAATAACACGAAAGTATTAAAGAGTACCGGTAAACCACCGTCCGCGTCTGTTGTAGTCAATAAGTTAACATTGTCCATATCCCAAAATTTAATCATAAACTCATCACCAGCAGCGAGAAAACGATTCTTGATGGTATCAAACCGCACAACCTCAACTGATCGTTTTCCAAGCCCGTTATATGTACGTTTCACAGCTCCTTCACTTTCATTCCATTCAACAATGTAGGAATCTCCTTCTTTATTTGTTCCACAAGAGAATAACCTATCAGTTGTGCAAATATCATCGTGCAAATATGTTACTTAACATCATAGATAGCCAGAATACCTTCAACATCAAACCAAATGGAGGTAGCAAAGAAGATTGGGTTAGATTGTCAACATGGTTTAACATGGTTCACTTAGGGTTATATTGGGTTTTAGGCTGCAGTCTTGTAGTCAGTGGACGGGAGGTATTTCATTCCATTGAAGATTGTAACTTCACCATGTTAAGTAATAAAAAGTTAATTTAATTAAAACAAAAAGGGGGATATTTTGTCACTTACACTAAAAATTTGAGCTACTTTACAGCCCATTTACTCTAATGGGTTAAAATTTCTACCTATAACATTCAAAAGTTAAGAAAGTGTGGAGATTCAAGTTTTTAAACCTTGTTCCGTCAGCACAATATGCCATTGTGGTGGATGAATGACCAGGAGCATCATAGTCCACTCTTGAACCCATATTATCATACAACCACGCCTTAATTTTCCCATCAGTTGCTGTTGAGAATATAAACTGGTACAACGATTATAAAAAAACAATTAGCAGCTTATATCTAGCGCATAATTATTTTAGTAACACAGTAGCATAGTAAATAAATCATAAAAAGGACTAAAAGATATTTTGCTAACATCATTGATGGTCACTTCTAGAGTTCGATTATACCTGAATATTTTCTTTGAAATGTGGACAAACAGAATATACCGGTGCATCATGACCCTCAAATGTATATTGTTTTGTCCCTGTTACTGCATCCCACACCTGTAATAAGAAACTTCAAATTACACATAGAGGATTGTAACAGCATGTGATTTTGGAGGAGAGCAAAACAACTAGAAGACAAACCTTTATTAATCTATCATCTCCACATGTCACAATGCAAAGTTGTTTGTTGGGGTAAGAGAAAGCAAGATCATTAACGCTGCCACCATGAGCATCAATCTGTACAATAAAAAGCAGATAAAATGATACAGCTCACGAGCCATAGACATCCAATTAGACAACGCCAGCTGTCAGCCTGTCCCACTTAAGTTATAGAGGTAAAACTTTGAAGAACAAAAGAGATGAGAGCACACACAAACCTCCAAGTGGTTTCGCAGATCATCACCACCATGATAAGAGTATATCTGTACAATGTGCTTTGAGTATGCAACACCTATATGTAAGTTCCAAGATTAGAACGCAAGTTTCAAACAATTTCCCAATTGTTACATTAACAAAGTACTTAATAATGAACAAATTACTGAAAAGAACAATTATTTATATTACCAAACAGTGTTCCATCGGGGCTCCAAGTTACACGATTGATTGATGCACTATTGTCATTGGTCAAAGATGCCTATTTCAAGCACAAGTCAAAGTCAACATCCAGTGCATTTCAGTCTAAATACATCTTATATGGTTAAGAAGGAAACATTTCGGATGATAGATAAAAATATATAGTGGCATACAAACCTGCAGAGGCATTGAACAAGCGCCAAGATCCCAAACCTTGAAATTCTTGTGAGCAAGCTTCTCCCTACTACCGAGCTCCCATATCATGATTTCTCCATTATTCGATCCAACTAATGTAAATAAAAACAAACCAAATATTAGATAACACAAGATACTTTACCAGCATTAGATGTCTTGAAAGGTAAACTATTAAAGACAGGAATATAAAAACTAGATACATAGAAAGTTGGAACTAACCAAGAAGCAAGATTTGCTGAACTGGATGGAAATCCATACTTTTGACAACAGACCCCTGATTTAGGGTCATCACTACAGCCTTAGGTAAATCATCAGATGAGTAAGAGCTTTGACCTTGACTTTGACCGAGACTTTGACCCATATAACCAACTTGCAACATGTTTACAGGCATGTGATTGACCTGCTAAGAACAGTAACACATCCAGTCAAAATATGGAAAAACAACATACTGGTTATCCTGGGAATAGTTGACATCGGAATATAAGGCAATTAATGTCCTTCTATTTTAGAGTCAGAATAAAATCGAGCTTAGATCGATTTAATCAACTGAGAAGTTAATATTTAAGAGAAGGATTTACACACACGTTAAATAATATATAAGCTCATGATTTATTTTGATTTAGTCACAAACATAAATAAATAAAAAATAGCAGTGTCATACTTCATCAGATATACCAAATGCCCTCGTTCTCTTCATCACATGTTCAGAGTCAGCAGTTTGATAGTCTACAGCTGGATTATTAGTTGGAGGAGTCCTTGGCCGCTTTAATAAAGCTTCAATTTAATACAAAACAGGGAAAACCAGTTATCAGAAATACACCACTTAATAACTTTATCACGGATAATATTAATCATCACAAAATATAAATTAAAAAAACAAAAAACCTTACCAGCATTATTAGGTGAAGCGAAACCTATAGGGCCAGCAGAAACGGATGGATGAGGCACAGGGGTTGGATTTGCCATCCAACCTGCAAGAGAAGATGGCAAGGTTGCAGGTGCTGGCTGAAAAGGCTAAAAATTACAAATGAGGTAAATTTTAGTAAATATTAACATCAGTTCTCGAGTTATAATTTAAGCCGACTGTAAAAGGAAAAACTACACTTACGCCATGAGCACCAAGAGGGGGGAATCCTGCAGGCTTTGGTACAGAACCCATTAAATGATTAGTTACAGGAGATGGGGCCCGTGCGCCATTTGGCTGTGACTGTCCACAAGTATGATCAACAAACAACGTCTTTATATCCGGATTCGGCTTCGGATTCTTACACAGCTGGTGCTGCCAATTCAGACTACAACCCAAAACTAACAATCAAAAAGATGTCTTGAAAAGGAAACAAAAAAACAATGCAACGGGTCAAAAAGATATGAACCTCTGGTTAATAAGTGTCCGCAGTCTTGAATTCTTTAAACTAGGGAAATTTAACTTGTCACGAAACAGGGGATTTGCTTCGATCAATTTCTTTAACTCACCGAGCATTATACCCCTAGCAGACTTGGTGTCTCCATATTTTGATAGTTGTTCATTGTCCCTGTAAACAAGTATTTGAATAGTAAAATGACGACTTCATACAACAAAATTTCAGATAGTACAAAATGAATATCACAGATTGCAAAAATCCTCACAAACCTGAAGTTCTCCAGGGTCAAAAGCTGAGTTATTTCTTTAAAAAGATCCTCATTAAAAGCAGAAAACACTTTCAAGTCCTTCACCAGAATTTCAACAGCTTTAGCACGATCCTTCCTATAAATTAATTATAATATAAGTGTTTATCACCATGCGTAAAGTTTGAAAATACAAGTGCATAAGTACACATTCAGTAACATTAATATCTATAAATAAAAGTTGTATTACTGCATACTTATCTAGGGCTTCAAGGTACTTCTGCTTCCGTATCTCAAAGAAGATTTTCATTGAATATCTATTATCATCAACCTTTGTGAATCCAGACAGGTACTTTTCAACCTCATCCCAATCACCATTCGTCACAATTTCTTCAAAGAAACGCATATTGAAGAAAAATCCTGATTCTTGCTCCAGCCTACACAAACAAATACAAAAAATAGTGTAGACAAAAACAGCACAGCATGACTAAAAATTACCAAATGTCATTTTACATACTACTCCGTATTATGTAGAGAGGAAGGAACAAATATTAACACTTAATAAAAACAATAAGAACGTTCAATCCTTTTTATTTGAATCGTTTAAGTGTACAATTCCAACATAGTGCATACTTTTAAACCTTCATTGAAGAGTTTAAGAACATTTAAAGCATAAAAGTAAAAAAAAAAAAAAAAAAAAAAACCAAAGTCAACAAAATCAAAACCAGCCCATCTATTCTCTGCGCATATATACCTGAGTTACACATTGATGATTTTTCAAATTATCATAAAATTTCAAACTATGCATCAATGAGTATCTGATTGATTGATGTATAAAAATGTAAACTTTTGTAAATATGTCAAATTGTCAATTTAAATGGTTATAAAATAAAATATTAAAACTTGATTTCTTACCATTTTAAAAGTGTATTTGATACAACACTACCCTGTACCCTGTACCCTGTGTGTGTATATATATATAATAAATGAACAACAAATATATATTTAAAGATAAATAGATCAACCATACCTGTGAACAGTCTCTTTAAACTTCTCTTCATCTAAAAACTGAAGTATTAAAAACACAAGCTCTCTACTGAGAGACGACATAGTTTTCCAAAAACTGCAATTAATTAAAATCAAAAAAGCAAATAAATACCTAAAATCATCACAGATCGGAGAATTAAAACAATAATTCTTTCAAATTCAGCTAAACGGGTAAACAGAACCCTAATTCAACGTACATACAAAACATTTATATCTATACATACTCAAAATCAGAAAATACGTAATCTATAAACACAATTGATTATCATGATACAGCAATTTAGATGCGTATGAGTATGAAATTGATACAATTATTAAAAAGATGTTGTTACCTTTTGGTGAGAAATTGTACAAAACGTAGGGTTTGTAGAGAGAGAATGAAATTTTAGGTTTAATTTCAACAAAGAATAAAGTGGTGTGTTTTTAGAGAGAGAAAGTGAAAGAGGTGTGAAGCGAAGAACCATTCGAGACACAGATATAAATACAACCGATGATAGGGATGGGGCCCCGATTAGGAATTTGATAAGAACGGTAGATAATCATTTGTTACGTTTGATAAGCTAAATAACTTATCAAAAGTGGACAGGATTTATTTTATTTATATTTGTCGCGCATATCGACGAGTTCTTTTAAAAGGAGTTCTTAATTTTTATTTGGAAAGGATACGGTGGGGACGACCTCACGAAAGATGCTGTGTTCCTGTGGGGTCCACTTCTGATGTTGCTAACTTTGTCAACATTTAAGACTTAGCTTTGGAAATTGCGTTCTTTTTCTTACCTAAAAAAAACTTTTTCATTAAAGAGTTTATCGCATGCTGTATGCATATTGTATTTTACCTTCTTTTTTCCTTTAAGTTGAGAATTGCAATAATTATAAAACTAGATAGATTTATTTGTGGTCATTTGATAAAAAACAGTATAACACAAATATATAAAGTTGAATCATTAATTTTATTTTAGATCTTACAATTACATGTGATTGGATCTTCCAATCACATAACAATCACATGTAATTGACTTCTGTTTTTTAATCCTAGCCACTAATTACATTGATTCAAGGACTAAAATTTATCTCCCGAATTTTCAAGCAAAATTAAGAATATAAATGAATATTTCTCCAAACATATATATATATATATATATATATATATATATATATATATATATATATATATATATATATATATATATATATATTGGTAGGATCAAGAGGGAAGTAACCATTCGGGGGGAAGCGGGGGGAAGCAATTTTTTTTTTCGTTTTTTGAAAAAACTTTGTTCACGAACATTATAGATTGGATGAAAATATGAACATTTAATAAAGACACATTGTGATAAATGTTTTTATTTTGGAGAAAAACGCTCGAAGAAGTAATATATAACAATTATCGTGTTTTTCGAGCGTATTTTGAGGTTTTAGATATTAGAGTTTGAATATTAGGGTTTATAGGGTTTAGATATTAGGGTTTAGAAATTTAGGGTTTAGGGTTTAGATTTAGGGTTTAAATTTAGGATTTAGATTGAGTTTTTAACACGAACGGTTTAGAGTTTAGGGTTTAGGGTTTGGTGTTTTGGGTTTATGGAATAAACCCAAAACACCAAACCCTAAACCCTAAACCCTAAACTCTAAATCGGACTAAATTTTACTTCACAAAACATGAAGAAGAAAAAAACGTTAACATTCTTCACGAACAATATTATCTTGAATGTTATTTTTGTCGATCGTTTTCTCGCCAAAATAATAACATTCATCACGAAGTGTCTTTTCTAAATGTTCATATCTTCATCCAATCTATAATGTTTGTGAACAAAGTTTTTTCAAAAAACGAATTTTTTTTTTTTTGCTTCCCCCCGATTGGTTACTTCCCCATTGATCCTGCCTATATATATATATATATATATATATATATATATATATATATATATATATATATATATATATATATATATATATATATATATATATATATATATATATATATATATATATATTGTATGTATAGTTCATTTTCCTATTTATCTAACATGTAATTGATTGTGATCCATATATCTTTTTTACGATCTTAAATTGTTATTGAAATTTGTATATTTATATCTTTTCTAAATCACGTAATGGTTAAAATACTCTGATTGGCCCAAAATGGCGGTTTCTACTGTGGAAACGAAGCCCTGCCCGTTTTTCTCTTACCCTTTATCTTTATTTTCACATATTATCCATCCATATCGACGCTCTGTAAATCGACATCCCATAATCGACTGATTGTTGTGTATTCGCTTGTTGTTGTTGATTTTTGACATCTATTTGTCATCGGGAGCCATTTTCCTTTGTTTCTTGCCTCATATTGAATGACGATTTTTGTACAAATTAGGGTTTCCTCACTTTCTTCACATGGAGTGACGGATTTTTTATAAATTAGGGTTTGAGGTGGTTGACCTGAAACCTTAGTTGGCGTTGTTGTTGCTAGCTTCTTTCATAATCCTCATAGTCGCAAGCACCATAGATTCCCTTCCTCACTCGTACGAAATCCTCGTTTAATCTAAAATTCGATCAATATTAGGACGTTTACCATTATTATTTATGAGATATTTTAAATTTTCTAACAATTTTTACTCATAATCAATGTCATATTATTTGTAGACGATTTTATAGAACCTAACTATACTTAAACTCAATATCATGTCATAGAGTATAAGTTAAAACAAATAAATACTAAAGTAGGCCTAAGGTATGCGGATGATATGATATTTTTTGAAAAATGGTGTAAGCATGATGCACCAAATATCTCAAAGTTACTAAAATATTTTGAGGACATGTCGGGCTTAAAGGTCAATTTGAAGAAAAGCAATATATCCGGTGTAGGTATATCACAACATGGAGTAATAGCAATGGCAAAAGCGTATGGAGTGCTCCCCCGGATCCTTTCCATTCGTGTACCTTGGTATGCCAATCGGGATCAAAGAAAACAAATATTTTCGTGGCAGCCCACTAATGGCAAGTTCAAAAACAACTCCCGGAATGGAAAGCTAAAACAATCTATTTCGGTGGAAGACTTACCATGGTGAAATCTATCCTTAGTTGCTTACCATTTTACTATTTATCTTTGTCTCTTTAGAGGTCTCCATAGGAACACTTCAACTTTTCTCGGAACTAGTTTATTTCTCCAATTCGCATGCGAAGAGGATGTCGGAACCGTTAGCAAATTGTTGTCGATAATTGAAAGATAACAATTTAACAGTAAAATATCCATTCGCTGCCAGGTTCCAAGTCCAAGATTTACCCGACCTGAGATCAAAAGAAAAATATGAAATTAAAACGATCAGGGCCTCAAACTCGCTAAGCGATATGGACCATTGCCACCGTAGTTAAACGTTGCCGGATGAATCTGCTATTGAAACACGATATTTGATGCTAGCTTCTTATATAGTCTCGAGCCTGAAAAGTCTTGGAAAAATGAATCGCATACAATCATCACCACACCAGTGATCATACCAAAAGGAGGTCGATCCTCTATCGCCAATTGCTTTTTTGAAAGAGCCTCTAAATGGTATTTGCAAGTCACCAATTTGACTACCTGTATACACAATGTTATTCCAAACGCCCAATGTTGGAGGACAAGCAAGCCCACTCTCCGACCGTAAGCCACGTCAATTCCATAAATTCGACATTTAATTTTAACCCACAAACAATTGGTTTCGGTTTTAAACCTCCACCACCATTTTTCTCAAAAGTGCAAGATTCTTGATTTTTAATGACCGGATGTTTAGCCCCAGTCCCCATAAGGTAAAAGTGTATGATGAAATGCCACGTTCATATCGATTATAAACGTTTCATATTAATTGGTTTCATTGCGAGGTTTTGACCTCTATATGAGTCGTTTTTCAAAGACTGCATTCGTTTTTAAAACAAACCGTAACCTTTATTTTATCGACAAAGGTTTAAAAGACATAACGTAGATTATCAAGTAATGATAATCTAAAATATAACGTTTACACACGACCATTACATAATGGTTAACAATAATATGATACAACGAAGTGTTTTTCGAATGCAGTTTTTAAACATTATCATACAAGCATGCTGACTCCAATTCTTGTCCTTAATTAGCATGCAACAGCGGAAACTCTTAATAATCGCCTGAGAATAAACATGCTTAAAATGTCAACAAAAATATTGGTGAGTTATAGGTTTACCTATATATATCAATTTGTAATAATAGACCACAAGATTTCATTTTCGTAATAAGTGAAGGTCTGCTCACTGCTATAAAATCCATTCATATTATGAACACCTGGTAACCGACATTAACAAAAATGCATCTAGAATATCCCCATACAGGAACCTCATCTGTATATAATACAAACCTCGAAGTACTAAAGCAGTTCAAATTCTCTGACTGAGGCTTGTCAAAGCCCATAGATCTATCTTTAGGATTCGCGTCAATTAGTGGCGTTCACTAATTCTTAGGTTATCAAGCTAAACAAAAAGGGATACACAGTATAATAGTTCAATCATAGAATGTAGTTCAAGTACTTGTGTCTATTTTGTAAAACATTTACAAAGCTTCATGTATTCTCATCCTAAAAATATTAGATAGTAAAAATGGGACTATAACTCACTTTCACAGATTTTCAATTCGTCGAAAATTAGACTTGGCTACGGATTGATTCACGAACCTATAACAAATATATACATATATATATATATATATATATATCAAAGTATGATAGAAATACATTCACATCATATTTTTATTTACGTGTTGACGATATAAGTTGATTAAGTTAGCAGTCCAACGTTAGTAGTCCACAGTTAGTAGTACATATATAGTTCAAAGTATCACCCTGAAATAATCAAAATATAGTGTACACGTATTGTATAAGACTCAATCATGACGCAAGATACATCTATTGTCTTTGAAGTAATCTCGACGTATTGTGTATATGGTGTCTTTCGATTTATCCGACGTATTGTGTAACTATTGTCTTAACTAATCAAGATCACATGATATTGTCTCGGACTTAACCAAGACCAGTATATTACAAGGAAAAACTCAAGACATGTTAGAATACATGTATAATACAAGATAAGTTAGCTAGGATATGGTTAGTATAGATTTTATCAAAATAATCACGTAGTCATTTTAGCCATTTTTAACCAATATTGTTTTGCCCATAACTTCTTCGTTACAAATCGGTTTTGAGTGAATCAAATTGCTATGGTTTTATAATGAACTCAAATTTTTAAAGCTAAACTGAAAAAGTAGTGGTTTATAGTCAAAATTACAGATTGCAAGTCGGATTTGAAAGAGGCAGTCATTTCCGTTGAAAGAACGACATCTTGATGACCATTTTGAAAAACCTACTTCTACTTTGAGTTTAACCACCATTTTTAGATATATTATCATGTTCATATGAAAAATCATTTTCCCAAAAAACAAACTTTAAATTCAAAGATTAAGATAGTTTTTAATTATCCAACCCAAAACAGCCCTCGATTTTACTATGACGGCCTATGTCCAGTTTTACGGTGTTCTTCGTGTTTTCAAGTTTTATCTCATTAAGTTAGCATATCATATAGATATAAAACATGTGTTAAGTTGTTTTTAAAAGTCAAGTTATAAGTATTAACTTTGTTTGCGAACAAGTTTGGAATTAACTAAACTATGTTCTAGTGATTACAAGTTATATTCTTCGAATAAGATAGTTATATAAGTATGAATCGAACGAGGTTATGAACATCATTACTACCTCAAGTATAGTAGGTAAACCTACTGGAAATGATGAGAAATAAACTTGAGCTTCAAAGGATCTTTGATGGCTTGGAAGTTCTTGAAGTAGAATCATGACACAAAAACAAGTTCAAGTAAGATTACTACTTGATTTAAGATAGTTATAGTTATAGAAATTAAATCAAAGTTTGAATATGAATATTACCTTGAATTAGAAAGATAACCTACTGTAAATAACAAAAGGTTTCTTGATCTTAGATGATTATTTGGAATGGATTTGAAAGCTTGGAAGTAGTCTAGCAAATTTGAAAGGATTTTCGAAGTGTTCTTGAAGTGTTCTTCCTATGATGACTATGGCTTGATTATTGAAGTAGTTTTTGATGAAAATGATGATTAGTTTACTAGAAATTTCATTCTTGAGGGTGTGGGTGTGTTTTGAGAGAGAATTAGAAAGAAAATTGGAAATGAAATGAAGTGAATGGTGAGTGGTGAGTGGGGTTAAAAGGAGTTCTTGTTTTGTTTTCTTGCTCATAAGTCATGCTAGTTGTCTAATGGTTGGTTCCAACTATTTGTTGACTCATCAAGGGCTGCTAAGAGCTGAATTATTATGTGTATATACCAATAGTATATACATATAGAAGCTGGGTATTATACAGGTACAAATACCGAACGAATACGAGTAGAAATTTTAACGCCCCGTCCTAATCCATCCGGACAAAGTCAATATCGATTATAAACGATTCATAATAGTTGATTTCATCGCGAGGTACTTGACCTCTAAATGATACATTTTACAAACATTGCATTCGTTTTTTAAAAGACAAACTTTCATTTCATCGAAAGTTGACAGGTATGCATACCATTTCATAATATCCAAACTATAAATGACCTAATCTGTCATTTACTTAATAATAATCTCTAATGAACTTCAACGACTCGAATGCAACGTCTTTTGAAATATGTCATGAATGACTCCAAGTAATGTCCTTAAAATGAGCTAATGCACAGCGGAAGATTTCTTTCAAACCTGAGAATAAACATGCTTTCAAGTGTCAACCAAAAGGTTGGTGAGTTCATTAGTTTATAGTAATCATTTCATTTTCATAGTTTTAATAGACCACAAGATTTTAAATATTATAAAATGTGCAGAAGTCCCATTCCAACTGCACAAAAAAAAATATCTTTCATATGAAGAACACCTGGTGAGGATTCAAAATATAATAGTAACCATCTATGCCGGTCTTTCACCCCACGACTGAATACATGTGCCTTCAAAATATAGAACCTATGTGCCAGTCTTTACACCCCACGGCTGAACACATGTTTATAAAATATAGGACAACTGGTGCCAAAATGTCATCAATAATAAACCATCCACCCGGCTCGGGAGCTCATACGCTCTAACGGAAACCGGGGGCTAATGCGTGTCATAATAATCAACCCCAATCCCAGATAATTCTATCATAGAATGCAGTTAATGTACTTGTGTCTATTGCGTCAAACATTTATAAATGTGCATGTATTCTCAGTCCCAAAAATGTAAAGAGTAAAAAGGGAATCAAATGAAACTCACCATACTGTATTTCGTAGTAAAAATACATATAACATCATTGAACAAGTGTAAGGTTGGCCTCGGATTCACGAACCTATATCAATTATATGTATATTAACACATAATATTAATCATCTAAGTTTATAGATTTTATAAGGTATTATGATTAATATCCTTATATATAATCATTTTATTTCTTATAATAGATTATATTATCTATATATGATATATAATTTAATTAATGTTATAATAATAATAATTTAGTTAATATATTAAAACATGGTTGTTTGTAATATTAGTTATATTTACGTTACATGTAATGATTATATTTTTATATAAAGAATATTTGTTGTAATAATAATAATACTAGTAGTAATATTAGTAATATAAATAATGATAGTAATAATAATAATATTAAAAATAATAATTTTGATGTTAAAAATAATAATGATGATGATAATAATAATAATCATTATAATATTAATAAAATTAATAATAATAGTAATTTTCATAATAATAATAATAATGATATTAATAATAAACATAATGACAATTCTAATAATGATAGTTTTAATAATACTAATAATAATTATTATAATAAGGATAATAATAATAATATTATAAAAGGAGGCTACCTTCAAAGCAAGCCTAAAAATAAATGTCATAGCCCGGGATCGAACCCGTGACCTCTCGTTCACCCAAACACCTCCTAACCACTAATCCATCTCAGCTTTTCTAACTTAATTCGCATACTATTTTTATTTAACTTGTTTCATATCTGCTTCATTTCTCTTTATCATCTTAAATAAATTTTCAATCGATCCAATCAACCCTTCATCATCTTATACGTACACCACGATTATATTCCTCAGTGCAGCTCCTGATCGGCCCAACAGCATGTAAACTGGATCACGGCCCAATTACAGAGCCCCAAACATATTCTGTTGTTAATAATAAAAAAAAATGCAATGGCCGGGGATTGAACCCGTGACCTATAGATCTAAGAAAATACCCTCAACCATTCCACCATTCTCGTTTTTCTGATACATAATCATACCTATAATTAATAACCCGCAATACATCTGTTTCTTTTCCTTCTCATTAATCACAGCTCATCAATTCGTCACCTTCCATTAAGGTGTCTTTACAGCTCACCTTGATCATTAAGAACATCAAGTGGGGAACCTTTGCTTTATACTTAACGGTTAGAAGAAAAAAAACATAAATACATCATCGATAATCGATTTTTCCTTCCATATTCACTTTATAACTTTTCTCTCATCATCTTCTTATTATCTTTCCTTGTTGCGTGGCCTTTTGAACTGAAAAAGAAACAGATGTAGTAGTTATATGATCGATTGAATGATCAAATTGAGGGTTTGGTGTTGGCGACGGTTTAAAAGACAGGAGAGAGAGAGAGAGATAAATAAAGAGAGAGAGAAGAGAAGGTGGCGACATTAAAACAGAAACAAATGAAGATTCATGGCGGTTTATGGACTGAATTGAAATAGAAAAACAGCTACAGCAGGAGCCGTTTTGATGGCGGTTTGGGTCTTGATATGTTTGGTGATGATTTACGGTGGATGGTGGTGGTATGAGTTGAATTTGATGGTGATTTGGGGTTTGTTCTCGTCAGTGCTCCGAAACAGAAACACTAGAAGCAGTTTTAATATAACAGAAAAGAATGGGTTCATGAAGAATTTATAGAAGAGATATAGTGATAGAGAAGAAGAAAGAAAGTGATGAATTGTAAGAACGGGTTTTGTTTTAAATTCTTTGTTTTCCACTTTCAATTAATGATAGTCGATGTATATGGAAATGGTTGTACTCATTTGGTTTGTCTGTATTGATCAATGAGGTCGATAGATAACCAACTCTGACATAAAGGACATTCAAATTTCAATCAGGAAGAAAAGTAAATAAAATTTATTTATTAAATTCATTAATTTGTACGAGTAATAGATATAGAATCGTTTTTAGGGATATAAACAAACTTTAGATTCAGTTGTTAAGGATCTAAAACTGATTCAGAATTTTAAAAGTAACAATACGTATGTATTTATAGTTACATATATATATTATCGTATTTATATATATGTATATATATATTTACATGTTCATGTTTTTATATGCATATATATTTGTATTCTGAAAATGTATATGTATTTATATATAAGTATATCAGTATTTCCATCATTATATATATCGCTATATATATGTATTTATATAAAGAAACAAAGTAACCCTAATTATATAACATTAGCTTTTAATATTAATCTTATTAATAATAATGAAACTAATAATAATAAGAATAATAAGAATAAGAATAAATGAGTAATAATAATAATAATAACAATGATAATGATTTTAATATGTTTCTTGATAATTAATGACAATAATAACAAAAATGATAATAATAATAATAATAAATTGTATCATTTTATAAATAATGATTTTAAAATAATAATAACAACATTTATATAACAAATTACATGTAGTAGGTTTTATATTAAAATAATAATATTCATAATTTTGATATTAATATTAATATTTATTTTAATGAAAGTAATAGTAACATTATTAATATAATAATTATATTTTAACTTGTAATTTCTTTTAATGTTTTGATATTACAATTTATCAATTATGTAATATTTAATAATTATATCATAGATTACGTGATAACATTTATTGAATAATTAATTACAATATAATAATTATTGATAGAAATCCTTTACATATAATATCATATGTATAAATATTTATATAAATATATTCTTTTTAATAGTAATTTAATTATTCTATTTATTATATTTTTAATTCTGATTAACTAAAGGTATTTTATTGATTCAATGATATTACATATTCTTATATTTATATTTATATATTTATATTTTTATTTACACACAAATGTTCGTGAATCGTTGGGAATAGTCAAAGGGTAATTGATGACATGAATATTGATTTCAACACTTTCGAGACTCAACATTACAGACTTTGCTTATCAAGTCGAAATCATATAAAGATTAAGTTTAAATTTGGTCGGAAATTCCCGGGTCATCACAGTACCTACCCGTTAAATAAATTTCGTCCCGAAATTTGATCGAGGTTGTCATGGCTAACTATAAAAATGTTTTCATGACGAATATGGGTTGATGAATAGAGTTTTATTATCATTGAGTAATATAGATAAAACAATTTGAGTACGCGAAGAGTATAAGTGAAGCTATCGCAAGAGAGTAAAATGAGTAAGTGTATATTCATTTTAACCGATGACGTGGTTACGACTGATTTTCGAAATTCATGGAATTTAAAGAAAATCTTCGTAATAAGATTTGGTTCTTCGGCGATTTAGGAAATCAGGATCTCCTTTGATTAAATGCAATAATCTGTTTCGATTGCTTTGTCGGATATTTTCCTATATATCCACCCTCTCCATTTCCTTACAACTCACATCTTCTATTCTTTCTCCCTCAACTCATACCTTAAAGCATCCATTAATATGCTCCATCCCGTTCTGATCCTTGATATACTCCTAACCTTCATATCTGTCATCCTTCTCTTTCATCTACCACCAGAAGAATCTATTTACTTCTATTATACTCTTGGGCTTATAGTATTTCTAATTCTCCCGTGTCTTTATATTGCTATATGCATCGACATATATGGTTTATAATTTCTGAGTGATTGTTGGGTTTTATATCTTTTCTTATATTTCGATGTCCCTGCTTCTGTCTCCCCTAATCATTGTCATCCACAGTTAATGCTCTCTCCTATTTGCTGTGATTTATACCCCAATTTCTATTTCAGAGTTTTTGTCCTTTCGTTTCTTCTTCTTGTGATTAAGCACCGCTTGTAATGGTCCAGAATTTGCAGATATGAATTTCGAAATGAACATTGTTAATGTTCTAAGAAAGGAAATTGAAATGGCACGATCTTGATTTGTCAAATTATCAGAATATTCAAAAAGATAGAACTATCCAGAAGATATGTTCTTATTATGTTTGGAGATTGGGTAGAATGTGAGAGTCGTGTAAATGGCACATGATGACGGTATGTTCTGTGAATCATCACGTTCCATTAGAAATTCAACATGAATTACTGTAATATAATAACGTTGATCAAGTGTCATTATATTATACTAACTCATGCATCAGTTTCCAATACTACTTCAAAAACATTCATATTTTAAATTCGAAGGTTCGCAGAATATAGAAACTAAAACAGTTTCCTTTTACGATATAATACGGATAGCGCAGAGAGATAATTAATATTGAACGAGAATATTTATGAAGATATCTTCAGAAATATTGAGGATATTTATAATGAAATATACGGTGATATCTTAGGATTTTAGAATTAAATTGTGATGAAGAAATTCATTCACGATGATTTAGAGCGATTAAGGAGCAAGGTATTCGCTAAAGATTTCATCAGAAACAGAATCATCTGGATTCTTTATGTACAAGTTTAGTCCTTGTAATTTATTCAGAGTCTCCTTCATGGTTTGCTCAATCCGGTTTCCAGTTCCAACTTTTCTGAGCTTTGCCAATATACTATTCTTTATCTTTATACCTTCGACGGTTAAGGTCGTGTACAGTTTTTGCTGCTGTATTCAGCTTTTTCAGAATTTGGAGTATTGATTTGTAGACTGGGTGCTTTTCAAAATTTCAGAGTGGAAGATCATAATTCTAAAGGTTATATGTATACATATAACTATTGATGTAGAAACGTTGCGAGATTTGAAATACTGTTTGCGGATTCTTGGTAATTGGTATGGCAATTCTCGTTACAAGATGCGGGTGAGTATACGATAGAGTTTTAATGAACAAATATAATGATTCTTCAGAGAGACTTAAGTCAATGAGTAGTGAAGTTGCTGGTAAGTTTAATGCTAATATGGTGGAATATAAACGGTTCCCCGGTAACGATGATGAAGGGGTAATCTTTATAATAGGCTTTATTCGAATGAAAAACTTGAAGTTGATTTATTGGAGCTGTCACAAAATTGGCTAATTTGAAAAGAAATTCGTTGTTACTTTCGGAAATAACAATGCCAAAGAAGCTAGCACAGATACGTGTTGAACGTTTACTCAGGTTTTGAGTATTTTTCAGATGCATAACTATATGTATCAATCTTTTCTTCCGTAGATGAAGTTCGGTTGATTCATCCTCTCGATTGAGGTGTTTTCAAGAATCATGAAAGGTTTGAATGCAGATTGTAATTGTCAAGATACAAATGAGTTTTAAGATAAAAATCAAGTGGCAAACTTGAAGAATTGTTTAGTTTCATATGTTATAATCAATATTTTAATTCATTTTAATTGTCCACTGTTGGTAGCCCTCAGTTTGTTAGTCCACAGTTAGCTAGGAACAGTTAGCTAGGATTTTGTTAGCGTGGATTCTTAACAAAATTTCTCATAGTTAATTTGTTTGTTTCTAACATATTTTATTCCGTCAAATGTTTTCTTCATTATGCCACTTGTTGGATTCTGATATGTCAAAATCCAAATATGAAATTTGAATGGAAATGGTTATTCTGTGGTGAACGGGTTCATATATCTGTGGATGTAAGTAGGATAGGAAATGACTGTTGAATCAGATTTGAAGAATGTACAATGTAACTTATTAATGTGGAATCTAAATATTCCTCGGATATTACCTACCCATTAAAATATTTTCACCATTACCAGTTTGTACGAAAGAATTTTTAATCACAATCTTTATGAAAATATATACATATATATTTTCTTCAGATGTAATTATGGATTTAATGAGTCAATATAATATTAGACTCATTTATTTTTCGATTGGAGCTAGAATAAGTAATCTCTAAAACTATTAGGATCCACATATTCTTCGCAGAATATTAATGAAGTTATGGTTCAATACTTCATCGTTCATTGCTATTGGTACTCCTTGGTATCCATGGTGCGTATGATGTTGATGTTCGTGAGACAGATTGTGAAATTGAGGTGTGGGATGTGGATGTTGTTGGTGGTGGTACTGGTACTATTGGTGCTGATGCTAGTGGTGCTTAGGGTATTGAGGCTTGCGATGTTGATGTTACTGACGGTTCTGGTTATGCTGCTGGTGCTGCTGATGGTGTTTGTAGTTCTTGCACCATAATCTCCAAAACCGTTACACGAGCGCGAAGTTCGTTAACTTCTGTTAGTACACTGGGATGATTGGCGGTTGGAACGAGCGGATGAATAATATTCGCAATATGGGATATTATATAATCGTGACGGGATACTCTAGCAATGAGTGAGAAAATAGTGTCTCGTACAGGTTCGCCAGTAAGTGCGTCAGGTTCATCGCCAAGAGGTGATTGTGGTGGGTGGAAGGGATCACCTTCTTCTTGTCTCCAATGATTTAATATATTACGAACCCATCCCCAATTCATCTAGAATAGATGATGAGAAATTGGTTGATCCATTCCGGTCACACTGCTTTCGGAGCTCGAATGGAAATCCATATCGGCATAGCTGTTGGAACCTGAAGAGTTCGAACTGGTTGAAGGATCTATCTCGTATGATCAGGGAATGAATTTTTTTTGTATGAAATAGATTGTAAAATTTAGATTTGGTATTCTTCAATTACATAATTTGTATATGTATATATAATACCAAAATCCAATAAATTACGGAGAATCTTTGAAAGATATTAGTCAAAGATCACAGTAATAGATACGCTAAGATATTAATTAGCAGATATGCTAAGATATGAATTCGTCTATACGCTATTATGCAATAAATGCAGGAAAACGCGTCTAGACTTAAGAATGATAAGCAGGTAATTTTCTAAGGATAATAAGCAGAGTATTTTTAACACGATATGATAGGCAAAACTTTTGACATGCGAACCAGGTTGAAGTCCAGACTCATTAATATAACCTAACAACTACTAGGTCGAAGTCCAGACTTCACTAATGCATCCTAACAACTCCTAGTTAGACACACTAATGTCAACCTGGTTCGCTACGACCACCGCTCTGATACCAACTTTAACGCCCCGTCCTAATCCATCCGGACGAAGTCCATATCGATTATAAACGATTCATAATAGTTGATTTCATCGCGAGGTACTTGACCTCTAAATGATACATTTTACAAACACTGCATTCGTTTTTAAAAGACAAACTTTCATTTCATCGAAAGTTGACAGGTATGCATACCATTTCATAATATCCAAACTATAAATGACCTAATCTGTCATTTGCTTAATAATAATCTCTAATGAACTTCAACGACTCGAATGCAACGTCTTTTGAAATATGTCATGAATGACTCCAAGTAATGTCCTTAAAATGAGCTAATGCACAGCGGAAGATTTCTTTCAAACCTGAGAATAAACATGCTTTCAAGTGTCAACCAAAAGGTTGGTGAGTTCATTAGTTTATAGTAATCATTTCATTTTCATAGTTTTAATAGACCACAAGATTTTAAATATTATAAAACGTGCAGAAGTCCCATTCCAACTGCACAAAAAAAAATATCTTTCATATGAAGAACACCTGGTGAGGATTCAAAATATAATAGTAACCATCTGTGCCGGTCTTTCACCCCACGGCTGAATACATGTGCCTTCAAAATATAGAACCTCTGTGCTGGTCTTTACACCCCACGACTAAACACATGTTTATAAAATATAGGACAACCGGTGCCAAAATGTCATCAATAATAAACCATCCACCCCGCTCGGGAGCTCATACGCTCTAACGGAAACCGGGGGCTAATGCGTGTCATAATAATCAACCCCAATCCCAGATAATTCTATCATAGAATGCAGTTAATGTACTTGTGTCTATTGCGTCAAACATTTATAAATGCGCATGTATTCTCAGTCCCAAAAATGTAAAGAGTAAAAAGGGAATCAAATGAAACTCACCATACTGTATTTTGTAGTAAAAATACATATAACATCATTGAACAAGTGTAAGGTTGGCCTCGGATTCACGAACCTATATCAATTATATGTATATTAACACATAATATTAATCATCTAAGTTTATAGATTTTATAAGGTATTATGATTAATATCCTTATATATAATCATTTTATTTCTTATAATAGATTATATTATCTATATATGATATATAATTTAATTACTGTTATAATAATAATAATAATTTAGTTAATATATTAAAACATGGTAGTTTGTAATATTAGTTATATTTACGTTACATGTAATGATTATATTTTTGTATAAAGAATATTTGTTGTAATAATAATAATACTAGTAGTAATATTAGTAATATAAATAATGATAGTAATAATAATAATATTAAAAATAATAATTTTGATGTTAAAAATAATAATGATGATAATAATAATAATAATCATTATAATATTAATAAAATTAATAATAATAGTAATTTTCATAATAATAATAATGATATTAATAATAAACATAATGAAAATTCTAATAATGATAGTTTTAATAATACTAATAATAATAATAATAATAATAATAATAATAATAATAATAATAATAATAATAATAATAATAATAATAATAATAAGGATAATAATAATAATATTATAAAAGGAGGCTACCTTCAAAGCAACCCTAAAAATAAATGTCATAGCCCGGGATCGAACCCGTGACCTCTCGTTCACCCAAACACCTCCTAACCACTAATCCATCTCAGCTTTTCTAACTTAATTCGCATACTATTTTTATTTAACTTGTTTCATATCTGCTTCATTTCTCTTTATCATCTTAAATAAATTTTCAATCGATCCAATCAACCCTTCATCATCTTATACGTACACCACGATTATATTCCTCAGTGCAGCTCCTGATCGGCCCAACATCATGTAAACTGGATCACGACCCAATTGCAGAGCCCCAAACATATTCTGTTGTTAATAATAAAAAAAAATGCAATGGTCGGGGATTGAACCCGCGACCTATAGATCTAAGCAAACACCCTCAACCATTCCACCATTCTCGTTTTTCTAATACATAATCATACTTATAATTAATAACCCGCAATACATCTGTTTCTTTTCCTTCTCATTAATCACAGCTCATCAAATTGTCACCTTCTATTAAGGTGTCTTTACAGCTCACCTTGATCATTAAGAACATCAAGTGGGGAACCTTTGCTTTATACTTAACGGTTAGAAGAAAAAAAAAACATAAATACATCATCTATAATCGATTTTTACTTCCATATTCACTTTATAACTTTTCTCTCATCATCTTCTTATTATCTTTCCTTATTGCGTGGCCTTTTAAACCGAAAAAGAAACAGATGTAGTAGTAATATGATCGATTGAATGATGAAAGTGAGGGTTTGGTGTTGGCGACGGTTTAAAAGACAGGAGAGAGAGAGAGAGAGAGAGATAAATAAAGAGAAAGAGAAGAGAAGGTGGCGACATTAAAACAGAAACAAATGAAGATTCATGGTGGTTTACGGACTGAATTGTAACAGAAAAACAGTTACAGCAGGAGCCGTTTTGATGGCGGTTTGGGTCTTGATATGTTTGGTGGTGATTTACGGTGGATGGTGGTGGTATGAATTGAATTTGATGGTGGTTTGGGGTTTGTTCTCGTCAGTGCTCCGAAACAGAAACACTAGAAGCAGTTTTAATATAACACAAAAGAATGGGTTCATGAAGAATTTATAGAAGAGATATAGTGATAGAGAAGAAGAAAGAAAGTGATGAATTGTAAGAACGGGTTTTGTTTTAAATTCTTTGTTTTCCACTTTCAATTAATGATAGTCGATGTATAAGGAAATGGTTGTACTCATTTGGTTTGTCTGTATTGATCAATTAGGTCGATAGATAACCAACTCTGACATAAAGGACATTCAAATTTCAATCAGGAAGAAAAGTAAATAAAGTTTATTTATTAAATTCATTAATTTGTACGAGTAATAGATATAGAATCGTTTTTAGGGATATAAACAAACTTCAGATACAGTTGTTAAGGATCTAAAACTGATTCAGAATTTTAAAAGTAACAATACGTATGTATTTATAGTTACATATATATATTATCGTATTTATATATATGTATATATATATTTACATGTTCATGTATTTATATGCATATATATTTGTATTCTGAAAATGTATATGTATTTATATATAAGTATATCAGTATTTCCATCATTATATATATCGCTATATATATGTATTTATATAAAGAAACAAAGTAACCCTAATTGTATAACATTAGCTTTTAATATTAATCTTATTAATAATAATGAAACTAATAATAATAATAATAATAAGAATAAGAATAAGAATAAATGAGTAATAATAATAATAATAACAATGATAATGATTTTAGTATGTTTCTTGATAATTAATGATAATAATAACAAAAATGATAATAATAATAAATTGTATCATTTTCTAAATAATGATTTTAAAATAATAATAACAACATTTATATAACAAATTACATGTAGTAGGTTTTATATTAAAATAATAATATTCATAATTCTGATATTAATATTAATATTTATTTTAATGAAAGTAATAATAACATTATTAATATAATAATTATATTTTAACTTGTAATTTCTTTTAATGTTTTGATATTACAATTTATCAATTATGTAATATTTAATAATTATATCATAGATTACGTGATAATATTTATTGAATAATTAATTACAATATAATAATTATTGATAGAAATCCTTTACATATAATATCATATGTATAAATATTTATATAAATATATTCTTTTTAATAGTAACTTAATTATTCTATTTATTATATTTTTAATTCTGATTAACTAAAGGTATTTTATTGATTCAATGATATTACATATTCTTATATTTATATTTATATTTATATTTACACACAAATGTTGGTGAATCGTTGTGAATAGTCAAAGGGTAATTGATGACATGAATATTGATTTCAACACTTTCGAGACTCAACATTACAGACTTTGATTATCAAATCGAAATCATATAAAGATTAAGTTTAAATTTGGTCGGAAATTCCCGGGTCATCACAGTACCTACCCGTTAAAGAAATTTCGTCCCGAAATTTGATCGAGGTTGTCATGGCTAACTATAAAAATGTTTTCATGACGAATATGGGTTGATGAATAGAGTTTTATTATCATTGAGTAATATGGATAAAACAATTTGATTACGCGAAGAGTATAAGTGAAGCTATCGCAAGAAAGTAAAATGAGTAAGTGTATATTCATTTTAACCGATGACTAGTTACGATTGATTTTCGGAATTCATGGAATTTAAAGAAAATCTTCGTAATTAGATTTGGTTCTTCGGCGATTTAGGAAATCAGGATCTCCTTTGATTAAATGCAATAATCTGTTTCGATTGCTTTGTCGGATATTTTCCTATATATCCACCCTCTCCATTTCCTTACAACTCACACCTTCTATTCTTTCTCCCTCAACTCATACCTTAAAGCATCAATTAATATGCTCCATCCCATTCTGATCCTTGATATACTCCTAACCTTCATATCTGTCATCCTTCTCTTTCATCTACCACCGGAAGAATCTATTTACTTCTATTATACTCTTGGGCTTATAGTATTTCTAATTCTCCCGTGTCTTTATATTGCTATATGCATCGACATATATGGTTTATAATTTCTGAGTGGTTGTTGGGTTTTATATCTTTTCTTATATTTCGATGTCCCTGCTTCTGTCTCCCCTAATCATTGTCATCCACAGTTAATGCTCTTTCCTATTTGCTGTGATTTATACCCCAATTTCTATTTCAGAGTTTTTGTCCTTTCGTTTCTTCTTCTTGTGATTAAGCACCGCTTGTAATGGTCCAGAATTTGCAGATATGAATTTCGGAATGAACATTGTTAATGTTCTAAGAAAGGAAATTGAAATGGCACGATCTTGATTTGTCAAATTATCAGAATATTCGAAAAGATAGAACTATCCAGAAGATATGTTCTTATTATGTTTGGAGATTGGGTAGAATGTGAGAGTCGTGTAAATGGCACATGATGACGGTATGTTCTGTGAATCATCACGTTCCATTAGAAACCCAGCATGAATTACTATAATATAATCACGTTGATCAAGTGTCATTATATTATACTAACTCATGCATCAGTTTCCAATACTACTTCAAAAACATTCATATTTTAAATTCGAAGGTTCGCAGAATATAGAAACTAAAACAGTTTCCTTTTACGATATAATACGGATAGCGCAGAGAGATAATTAATATTGAACGAGAATATTTATGAAGATATCTTCAGAAATATTGAGGATATTTATAATGAAATATACGATGATATCTTAGGATTTTAGAATTAAATTGTGATGAAGAAATTCATTCACGATGATTTAGAGCGATTAAGGAGCAAGGTATTCGCTAAAGATTTCATCAGAAACAGAATCATATGGATTCTTTATGTACAAGTTTAGTCCTTGTAATTTATTCAGAGTCTCCTTCATGGTTTGCTCAATCCGGTTTCCAGTTTCAACTTTTCTGAGCTTTGCCAATATACTATTCTTTATCTTTATACCTTCGACGGTTAAGGTCGTGTACAGTTTTTGCTGATGTATTCAGCTTTTTCAGAATTTGGAGTATTGATTTGTAGACTGGGTGCTTTTCAAAATTTCAGAGTGGAAGATCATAATTCTAAAGGTTATATGTATACATATAACTGTTGATGTAGAAACGTTGCGAGATTTGAAATACTGTTTGCGGATTCTTGGTAATTGGTATGGCAATTCTCGTTACAAGATGCGGGTGAGTATACCATAGAGTTTTAATGAAAAAATATAATGATTCTTCAGAGAGACTTGAGTCAATGAGTAGTGAAGTTGCTGGTAAGTTTAATGCTAATATGGTGGAATATAAACGGTTCCCCGGTAACGATGATGAAGGGGTAATCTTTATAATAGGGTTTATTCAAATGAAAAACTTGAAGTTGATTTGTTGGAGCTGTCACAAAATTGGCTAATTTGAAAAGAAATTGCGTTGTTACTTTCGGAAATAACAATGCCAAAGAAGCTAGCACAGATACGTGTTGAACGTTTACTCAGGTTTCGAGTGTTTTTCAGATGCATAACTATATGTATCAATCTTTTCTTCCGTAGATGAAGTTCGGTTAATTCATCCTCTCGATTGAGGTGTTTTCAAGAATCATGAAAGGTTTGAATGCAGATTGTAATTGTCAAGATACAAATGAGTTTTAAGATAAAAATCAAGTGGCAAACTTGAAGAATTGTTTAGTTTCATATGTTATAATCATTTTTTAATTCATTTTAATTGTCCACTGTTGGTAGCCCTCAGTTGATTAGTCCACAGTTAGCTAGGAACAGTTAGCTAGGATTTTGTTAGCGTGGATTCTTAACAAAATTTCTCATAGTTAATTTGTTTGTTTCTAACATATTTTATTCCGTCAAATGTTTTCTTCATTATGCCACTTGTTGGATTCTGATATGTCAAAATCCAAATATGAAATTTGAATGGAAATGGTTATTCTGTGGTGAACGGGTTCATATATCTGTGGATGTAAGTAGGATAGGAAATGACTGTTGAATCAGATTTGAAGAATGTACAATGTAACTTATTAATGTGGAATCTAAATATTCCTCGGATATTACCTACCCGTTAAAATATTTTCACCATTACCAGTTTGTACGAAAGAATTTTTAATCACAATCTTTATGAAAATATATACATACATATTTTCTTCAGATGTAATTATGGATTTAATGAGTCAATATAATATTAGACTCATTTATTTTTCGATTGGAGCTAGAATAAGTAATCTCTAAAACTATTAGGATCCACATATTCTTCGCAGAATATTAATGAAGTTATGGTTCAATACTTCATCGTTCATTGCTGTTGGTACTCCTTGGTATCCATGGTGCGTATGATGTTGATGTTCGTGAGACAGATTGTGAAATTGAGGTGTGGGATGTGGATGTTGTTGTTGGTGGTACTGGTACTATTGGTGCTGATGCTGGTGGTGCTTAGGGTATTGAGGCTTGCGATGGTGATGTTACCGGCGGTTCTGGTTATGCTGCTGGTGCTGCTGATGGTGTTTGTAATTCTTGCACCATAATCTCCAAAACCGTCACACGAGCGCGAAGTTCGTTAACTTCTGTTAGTACACCGGGATGATTGGCGGTTGGAATGATCGGATGAATAAGATTCGCAATATGGGATATTATATAATCGTGACGGGATACTCTAGCAATGAGTGAGAAAATAGTGTCTCGTACAGGTTCGCTGGTAAGTGCGTCAGGTTCATCGCCAAGAGGTGATTGTGGTGGGTGGAAGGGATCACCTTCTTCTTGTCTCCAATGATTTAATATATTACGAACCCATCCCCAATTCATCCAGAATAGATGATGAGAAATTGGTTGATCCATTCCGGTCACACTGCTTTCGGAGCTCGAATGGAAATCCATATCGGCATAGCTGTTGGAACCTGAGGAGTTCGAACTGGTTGAAGGATCTATCTCGTATGATCAGGGAAAGAATTTTTTTTGTATGAAATAGATTGTAAAATTTAGATTTGGTATTCTTCAATTACATAATTTGTATATGTATATATAATACCAAAATCCCATAAATTACGGAGAATCTTTGAAAGATATTAGTCAAAGATCACAGTAATAGATACGCTAAGATATTAATTAGTAGATATGCTAAGATATGAATTCGTCTATACGCTATTATGCAATAAATGCAGGAAAAAGCGTCTAGACTTAAGAATGATAAGCAGGTAATTTTCTAAGGATAATAAGCAGAATATTTTTGACACGATATGATAAGCAAAACTTTTGACATGCGGACCAGGTTGAAGTCCAGACTCATTAATATAACCTAACAACTACTAGGTCGAAGTCTAGACTTCACTAATGCATCCTAACAACTCCTAGTTAGACACACTAATGTCGACCTGGTTCGCTACGACCACCGCTCTGATACCAACTTTAACGCCCCATCCTAATCCATCCGGACAAAGTCCATATCGATTATAAACGATTCATAATAGTTGATTTCATCGCGAGGTACTTGACCTCTAAATTATACAGTTTACAAACATTGCATTCGTTTTTAAAAGACAAACTTTCATTTCATCGAAAGTTGACATGTATGCATACCATTTCATAATATCCAAACTATAAATGACCTAATCTGTCATTTGCTTAATAATAATCTCTAATGAACTTCAACGACTCGAATGCAACGTCTTTTGAAATATGTCATGAATGACTCCAAGTAATGTCCTTAAAATGAGCTAATGCACAGCGGAAGATTTCTTTCAAACCTGAGAATAAACATGCTTTCAAGTGTCAACCAAAAGGTTGGTGAGTTCATTAGTTTATAGTAATCATTTCATTTTCATAGTTTTAATAAACCACAAGATTTTAAATATTATAAAATGTGCAGAAGTCCCATTCCAACTGCACAAAAAAAATATCTTTCATATGAAGAACACCCGGTGAGGATTCAAAATATAATAGTAACCATCTGTACCGGTCTTTCACCCCACGGCTGAATACATGTGCCATCAAAATATAGAACCTCTGTGCTGGTCTTTACACCCCACCGCTGAACACATGTTTATAAAATATAGGACAACCGGTGCCAAAATGTCATCAATAATAAACCATCCACCAGGCTCGGGAGCTCATACGCTCTAACGGAGACCGGGGGCTAATGCGTGCCATAATAATCAACCCCAATCCCAGATAATTCTATCATAGAATGCAGTTAATGTACTTGTGTCTATTGCGTCAAACATTTATAAATGCGCATATATTCTCAGTCCCAAAAATGTAAATAGTAAAAAGGGAATCAAATGAAACTCACCATACTGTATTTCGTAGTAAAAATACATATAACATCATTAAAAAAGTGTAAGGTTGGCCTCGGATTCACGAACCTATATCAATTATATGTATATTAACACATAATATTAATCATCTAAGTTTATAGATTTTATAAGGTATTATGATTAATATCCTTATATATAATCATTTTATTTCTTATAATAGATTATATTATCTATATATGATATATAATTTAATTAATGTTATAATAATAATAATTTAGTTAATATATTAAAACATGGTAGTTTGTAATATTAGTTATATTTACGTTACATGTAATGATTATAGTTTTGTATAAATAATATTTGTTGTAATAATAATAATACTAGTAGTAATATTAGTTATATAAATAATGATAGTAATAATAATAATATTAAAAATAATAATTTTGATGTTAAAAATAATAATGATGATAATAATAATAATAATCATTATAATATTAATAAAATTAATAATAATAGTAATTTTCATAATAATAATAATGATATTAATAATAAACATAATGACAATTCTAATAATGATAGTTTTAATAATACTAATAATAATAATAATAATAAGGATAATAATAATAATATTATAAAAGGATGCTACCTTCAAAGCAAGCCTAAAAATAAATGTCATAGCCCGGGATCGACCCGTGACCTCTCGTTCACCCAAACACCTCCTAACCACTAATCCATCTCAGCTTTTCTAACTTAATTCGCATACTATTTTTATTTAACTTGTTTCATATCTGCTTCATTTCTCTTTATCATCTTAAATAAATTTTCAATCGATCCAATCAACCCTTCATCATCTTATATGTACACCACGATTATATTCCTCAGTGCAGCTCCTGATCGGCCCAACAGCATGTAAACTGGATCACGGCCCAATTGCAGAGCCCCAAACATATTCTGTTGTTAATAATAATAAAAAATGCAATGGCCTGGGATTGAACCCGCGACCTATAGATCTAAGCAAACACCCTCAACCATTCCACCATTCTCGTTTTTCTGATACATAATCATACCTATAATTAATAACCCGCAATACATCTGTTTCTTTTCCTTCTCATTAATCACAGCTCATCAAATCGTCACCTTCCATTAAGGTGTCTTTTTAGCTCACCTTGATCATTAAGAACATCAAGTGGGGAACCTTTGCTTTATACTTAACGGTTAGAAGGAAAAAACACATTAATACATCATCAATAATCGATTTTTCCTTCCATATTCACTTTATAACTTTTCTCTCATCATCTTCTTATTATCTTTCCTTGTTGCGTGGCCTTTTGAACCGAAAAAGAAACAGATGTAGTAGTAATATGATCGATTGAATGATCAAAGTGAGGGTTTGGTGTTGGCGACGGTTTAAAAGACAGGAGAGAGAGAGAGATAAATAAAGAGAGAGAGAGAAGAGAAGGTGGCGACATTAAAACAGAAACAAATGAAGATTCATGGTGGTTTACGGACTGAATTGAAACAGAAAAACAGCTACAGCAGGAGCCGTTTTGATGGCGGTTTGGGTCTTGATATGTTTGGTGGTGATTTACGGTGGATGGTGGTGGTATGAGTTGAATTTGATGGTGGTTTGGGGTTTGTTCTCGTCAGTGCTCCGAAACAGAAACACTAGAAGCAGTTTTAATATAACACAAAAGAATGGGTTCATGAAGAATTTATAGAAGAGATATAGTGATAGAGAAGAAGAAAGAAAGTGATGAATTGTAAGAACGGGTTTTGTTTTAAATTCTTTGTTTTCCACTTTCAATTAATGATAGTCGATGTATATGGAAATAGTTGTACTCATTTGGTTTGTCTGTATTGATCAATGAGGTCGATAGATAACCAACTCTGACATAAAGGACATTCATATTTCAATCAGGAAGAAAAGTAAATAAAGTTTATTTATTAAATTTATTAATTTGTACGAGTAATAGATATAGAATCATTTTTAGGGATATAAACAAACTTCAAATACAGTTGTTAAGGATCTAAAACTGATTCAGAATTTTAAAAGTAACAATACGTATTTATTTAAAGTTACATATATATAATATCGTATTTATATATATGTATATATATATTTACATGTTCATGTATTTATATGCATATATATTTGTATTCTGAAAATGTATATGTATTTATATATAAGTATATCAGTATTTCCATCAATATATATATCCCTATATATATGTATTTATATAAAGAAACAAAGTAACCCTAATTATATAACATTAGCTTTTAATATTAATCTTATTAATAATAATGAAACTAATAATAATAGTAATAATAATAATAATAATAATAATAATAATAATAATAATAATAATTAATAATAATAATAATAATAATAAGAATAAGAATAAGAATAAATGAGTAATAATATTAATAATAACAATGATAATGATTTTAATATGTTTCTTGATAATTAATGATAATAATAACAAAAATGATGATAATAATAAATTGTATCATTTTCTAAATAATGATTTTAAAATAATAATAACAACATTTATATAACAAATTACATGTAGTAGGTTTTATATTAAAATAATAATATTCATAATTCTGATATTAATATTAATATTTATTTTAATGAAAGTAATAGTAACATTATTAATATAATAATTATATTTTAACTTGTAATTTCTTTTAATGTTTTGATATTACAATTTATCAATTATGTAATATTTAATAATTATATCATAGATTACGTGATAACATTTATTGAATAATTAATTACAATATAATAATTATTGATAGAAATCCTTTACATATAATATCATATGTATAAATATTTATATAAATATATTCTTTTTAATAGTAACTTAATTATTTTATTTATTATATTTTTAATTCTGATTAACTAAAGGTATTTTATTGATTCAATGATATTACATATTCTTATATTTATATTTATATATTTTTATTTACACACAAATGTTCGTGAATCGTCGGGAATAGTCAA
This sequence comes from Rutidosis leptorrhynchoides, assembly GCF_046630445.1. Taxonomy (NCBI): domain Eukaryota; kingdom Viridiplantae; phylum Streptophyta; class Magnoliopsida; order Asterales; family Asteraceae; genus Rutidosis; species Rutidosis leptorrhynchoides. The sequence goes on from NC_092334.1 coordinate 12,933,038, forward strand.
AGGGTAATTGATGACATGAATATTGATTTCAACACTTTCGAGACTCGACATTTCAGACTTTGCTTATCAAGTCGAAATCATATAAAGATTAAGTTTAAATTTGGTCAAAAATTCCCGGGTCATCACAGAATTCTTGATGAAAACGAATGGGAAAACGATTATAGCTATCTTTGTTAAGTATAAGTATTTTGATATATGTATTTAAGTCTTTCAAATGTGTATTAATACATCTTAATACAATACATATATATACATTTTAATTAAGTCATTAAATCGTCGTTAGTCGTTACATGTATGTGTTGTTTCTATACCTTTAAGTTAACGATCTCGTTTAATGTAATTAACCCATTGTTATTATATCTAATGAGATACTTACTTATTATTATAACATGTTAACATATATATATATATATATATATATATATATATATATATATATATATATATATATATATATATATATATATATATATATATATATATATATATATAAAGTTATAACGTTCGTGAATCGTCGGACAAACTGGGTGGTCAAAAATTTAAATAAAATCCGTTTCAATTAATCAAGTCTTAACAAGTTTGATTTCTTAACATGTTGGAAACATTCAATCATGTAAATATTAATCTCGAACAATATATAATCATGGAAAAGTTCAGGTCATTACAATTGATCCCGTTTAACCCATGAAAGCTTAGAACCCTATATATCTCCACCTCAGAAGGATATTCGTCTCACACTCTCAAGAATTTAAGCACACGAGGCGGAGCACAGAAGAGCAAGAAGTAATATAAAGGAAGACTATTAGAGTCTAATTGATGAGTATTAAACGACCTCCAAAAGACATTTATTTATTTAATAAATGTATTACAGCTTTATAAAAATTTATGTTTTGAACTATAATTTGTCATGTTTTCACTCAATATATATATATATATATATATATATATATATATATATATATATATATATATATATATATATATATATATATATATATATATATATATATTTTAAAAGATCAACATTTATTAAACAAAAATAATTACAATAAAGAGCTAAAAAGCCATATGTACTGACATCGACAACTCTAAATAAATATAACTAGATATAAACAATGGGGAACTCGAAGACAGGAATGCACCCTTATCCCTTAATCGCATCTTTAGTTAGAAAATGTCACTTGAAATAAGCTGAGAAGGAACCATAAAGCGGTGCTAGCGGCCCAGCTACAAACAAATTGGCCCATCTCATATTATTCCTAAGCCAAAGATTAATCAAGGGTTAGAGTAAAAAACTTGTGGTTTAACCAATTCCTACTTTGAAGATTAGGTTAACATCATAAACCATTGATGCATTTATATTTATATTTATATTTATATTTATATTTATACTTTGTATTACATAAAGGGTTGGATTTTGAGCGTGAAAACTATGCGTGATGACTTAAATTCTAAAAAGGCTCAATAACAAAACTCAATAATATATTCAATGGTGCATCTATTTATAAGGTAATAAAACTATCATGTTTTTTCAGTATTATTAAACTTTTATATATATATATATATATATATATAGAACTTTCATATACAAAGGGACTATTTAATCTTATTGAATAGTGTTTTTAAAATTAACATGACGGTCCTCCTGATTATATATGTTATGTTTTCTTTTTGTTGGCAAAAAATAAAAATTAAATTAAGTAACAATTTTTCACCAATAGTGAAAAAATTGTGAGTTACAAAGTAAAGGCGAGTTGGACTACAAATCACATGTCCACACACACCAATATATATATATATATATATATATATATATATATATATATATATATATATATATATATATATATAGAACTTTCATATACAAAGGGACTATTTAATCTTATTGAATAATGTTTTTAATATTAACATGACGGTCCTCCTGATTATATATGTTATGTTTTCTTTTTGTTGGCAAAAAATAAAAATTTAATTAAGTAACAATTTTTCACCAATAGTGAAAAAATTGTGAGTTACAAAGTAAAGGCGAGTTGGACTACAAATCACATGTCCACACACACCAAACCATAAGCCTTACTAGCTCATTAACATCATGCATAGCTATTACACACATAAACTAGTGACACAAAACGAAAGCAACAAAATGAAAGCATCTCTCCACTACCATCCTACTGTACGGTTAATGTAGAGACAAGTATGGCTATGATAGCCATATGTAAATTGTGGGTCCAAGTACAATATGTGACGATCGCTCCAAATCCATATGGACAATACGTCATTCATTGATTTCATTGCGAGGTATCTGACCTCTATATGATACGTTTTGTAAACATTGCATTCTTTTGAAAAGGCACACCATAAATTAATATTTAAATCAAAGGTTTTCGACATCTGATGATTTCTACATATAGACAATCATCGTAAATAATAGTTTACAATAGTACTTCCGTTGACAATGCAGTCAAAATAAGATACATGGTGATGATTTGGTGAATGCAACGTTTCCTTGAAAAATATGCCATGTACGACTCCATGCACATAGCTTGTCTAACATATAAGCAAACAGCGGAAGACTTCTAGGAAACCTGAGAATAAACATGCTAACAAGTGTCAACACAAAGGTTGGTGAGTTCATAGTTTTAGTGTTTCGCATAATCTGTATATAAAGGTGGATCACAAGATTTCAGTTGTTTCATCCAGAAACGTTTATCAAAATATTCTACGAAATTGAGTACCCTGGTAACTAAACTTTAACGTTATAATAAGTACCCCTGTTTTAACATACATGCAACCGACATGTATAATACACGCAATCCAACGTGTACTAACCTCAAATAGCATATATCTGTTTTATAGTTCAGGCTAGGGTTTCTATACCTGGAACAGACGGGGATGTCAAGCCTTATGGATCCATATACAACTACTCGCGCCCACCAGTTCTTATAACTGGCAGTTACTAGTTACCAAAGCTAAGGGATTTTCGGTTCAAACTCAGTGTAGAATTTAGTATGTACTTGTATCCATTGCGTTTAAAATAAAGTGCATGTATTCTCAGCCCAAAAATATAGATTGCAAAAGCAAAAAAGGGAGCAAATGAAACTCACGCATATAAATATTGTAAATCAGTTAATAAAGCATTTTCATGTATTCTCAGCCCAAAAATGTAGAGAGTAAAAGGGATCATATGAAACTCACCTTAGCAGCATATAAAGTCGTTCACCAAAATGTGACTGAAACTCGGATTACCAAATAACCGTAGATCTCAACCTAGAGAACATATGTTGGTCAATAAATGTCTATCAAGCTAGGTCTGGTCATAGTGTATCATAATCCTAATGCTCAAGATCGACATACAAAAGTTATCCAAAGTCGTTTCAAAAAGTCAATTTTGACAATAGTTCAACAAAACGAGACATACCTTATATAAGGAGTCATTTACTCGGTTGGTAATATTCAAAAATTCATTTTATCAATCTCGTAAACAAGTTGTTTAAATCTTAATTGCAGATTCAAAAGCAATTTCAATTAACGTCAATCATAATTCAGTTGACCATTTCTTTTGATTCGTTCATCGAAATTACGTGATTTCTAAATGAAAAGTTATTGATTTTTCGCCAGCTTTTCAAAAACATGCATATCATATACCGTTTACCAGTAATATATGTATTTAATTCGCGATTCATCATAAACTGTTTAACGACGGAATTTAGCATACAAGCATGCATAAACATATATACTCGAGCACTAGATATGGATACACAATTAATATATAAAAGATAAGATATGAATGCTCACGTATCAATATTGTGATTCAATATTGCAGGGAAGTACGTAGAAGCAACAGAGATGATAAACACTAGGTTTGATTTGCCAATAATACCCACGTACATTACCCATAACCTCCATAGCTATAACCCATAATTTCCTTAGCTCTATCCCGCTCGAAAACCCATTTTGAAAGTGACAAGCTCATAACCTCGTCGTAGTATTTTATGTAATATTACTAATAATAATAATAATAATAAGATTGATAATATTAATCTTAATAATAATAATAATAATAATAATAATAATAATAATAATAATAATAATAATAATAATAATAATAATAATAATAATAATAATAATATATGTGACAACCCGAAAATTTCCAACCAAAATTAAACTTTATCTTTATATTATTCTGACACGTTAAGCAAAGTTTGTTAAGTTAAATCTCAAGAATTTTAAACTGTGTTCATACATTCTTTATAACCTCGACCAAATTTCGACGATTCAAGAACTGTTATATATAAATAGATATGTATATATATGTATATATATATATATGTATATATATATTATAACTTGAGAATATTAATAAAGTATTAAACGTATAATACTTTAAACGAACGTATTTGTTTCAATATGTTTATCGATGGAATTAGATGATAATATCAAATGATTAAATTATCAGATACATTGTAATATGATTACGATCTATGTTATGAGGTCCATTATGATTTAAGAAATCTATTATTTTTTACAACATTCGGAAAATGGTAAAGTGATTTATAAGTAAGAATAAATGTGTCAATTAACGGGAACTAGACAAGGGTTAGTGGAGTTTCCTGTTCAATTTCCTATATAGGTGTTAACTAGTTAACTTTCATATTATTTAAGGTGAAAGTGAAATTTGGGAATATAGATAACTTAGGAAATAGATATCGAAAAGTTAAGTAACTCAACATTTTTCATTAAGATGATTTCATACGTTTATTTAACCTTTGGACTTTATCCCATGCTTCACCAACAGACTGTAATTTAAAGACTTGAAACCTATTATGAATATATATGATTCTACTTTTCTAAAACGTTTTATGATATAACAATTTCCATTATTTTAACCTTTAAACAAAATAATTCTTAAATATATTTAGTTTTGGAAAACAAAATTTTCATATTTATTTGATTTAGTTTCTAACGTACAAAAACATTTTCAGTTTAAAAAGAACTTTATTATTAAAACGTATATAACTTTTATAAATATCTAGAACCACTTTTGACAACTCATTACTTAACCAGTATGATAAAGATAACGATATTTATATTTTATTTTATTAAATATATATAACGATTTAAATTAATATTATATATATTTATACGCGTATTATATGTACATAGTTTTATACTTTTACTATACTTAAACTTTACCTTTACTTTATTTTTACTTTACTTTAACTTTAATAATTCACTTTAATAATTCATACTTTAATAATTCACTTTAATAATTCATACTTTAATAATTTACTTTAATAATTTATACTTTAATAATTCACTTTAATAATTCATACTTTAATAATTCACTTTAATAATTCACACTTTAATAATTCAAAATTCTATTATAAATAGAATTCAATAGGTTTCATTATTTCATAGAAACTTGAAAATATTTTCTCTAAACTCTCTCAATTGATTTACATATATATATTTACTCCGTATTATTTCAAGATATTATTTGTATACATAAAATATTACGATGGGGTACTGTCCGAGTGATTTCAAAATTATTTTTCGAGCGGGATAGAGCTAAGGAAATTATGGGTTATAGCTATGGAGGTTATGGGTATGGTTCGGGAGTATTGCTCGTAAGTCAAACTAGTGTTTATCATCTCCGTTGCGTCTACGTACTTTTCCTGCAAAATTGAATCTCAATATTGATACGTGAGTACTCATAATTTAATTTTTATATATTAATAGTGTATCCCTGAGTAGTGCTCGAGAATATAGGATTATGCATGCTTGTACATTTGATATTGCCATTAAATAAGATATGTTGAATCCTGAATTAGTTACGTATGCGGTTGAGATAAGGTATAAGATATGCATGTCGTTAGAAAGCTAGCAAAAAATTAAGAACTTTTCATTTAGATATCGAATGGTTTCGATGAACGGATTTGAAGTTATAGTCAATTGAATTTTTGTATTATTATTAAAAATGATTATTATTATCGTCGTTATTATCGTCGTTCTAGTTTTATATTATTATTATTATTATTATTATTATTATTATTATTATTATCATTATCATTATCAATAAAAGGAATTATCATTAAAAATTGTTATTTTTATTATTATTATCGTTAAAGTTATAATTAGTATTATTATTATTATTATCTAATTATTATTATTATTATTATTATTATTATTATTATTATTATTATTATTATTATTATTATTATTATTATTATTATTATTATTATTATTATTATTATTATCATCATTATTAATATATATTATATATATATATATCATTATTTAAAAATGATTATTGTTATTGTTATTATTATTATTATTATTAATTATTATCATTAAAATAGTTATTAGTATTATCATTAATAATATAATAGAAATTATCATTATTAGTATTATTGTAATTAAAACTAATATTAGTAACACCTAATTATTTTGATTACTATTATTATCATTATTATGAACACGATATAAAGGACGATTAAAAGCTATTAAATGAAACGATTAGGAAATAATGAGTATGAGTATCATGATGAAATTAAAATATTATAAGATATTGATTTAGATAAAATTATCGTTCTTATTATTTTTATCATTACTATTATTATTAAAAGTATCGTTAGTATTAAAAACTATCATTTTAACAAAAATTATCATTTTAATAGAAATGTCATTGTTATTATAAAATATCATTATTATTATCATTTTAAATAGAATTATTATTTTAAAGTTAATATTAAAAAGTATCGTAAATATTAAAATTATCATAATTAGAATTATCATTTTATCATAATGTTATTTTTAGTAATTATAAATATTGATATTTTTATTAATAGAATAATAATAATTATTATTACAAAATAATATAACTTTTACTTACTATTATTATAGATATTATTTTATCAAATAAATATGTGATACAAACATATTTTACTACGTGTAATAAAATTACTTTAATAATACCTATCATATTATCTTTATGATATTAAATGAACTCTATAAATTTTATTACTTAATATATATAAAAGTATATTTTATTATATAAATTTTAATATAAAATTTTATTTATTAATAAATGAATTATATTATTTACTCTAATAAATCTTTTAAAAATATTTAAAAATATAAAACGACGATATTTAAACTATATATTAATCATGTATAGATTTTGGAAATTATTTTGGGTCAAATTGACTTTTGTTGACCTTTACATATTATTCTCGAGCCTTAGGATTGTGATACACTATGACTTGACCTAATTTGTTAGACAAATATTGACCAACACATAAATATATATAATTAATTTAGGTTCGTGAATCCGAGGCCAACCTTGCACTTGTTCAATGACGTTATATGTATTTTTACTACGAAATACAGTATGGTTAGTTTCATTTGCTCCCTTTTTAAATGCTTTTGCAATATATATTTTTGGGACTGAGAATACATGCGTTGTTTTTATAAATGTTTTAAGAAATAGACACAAGTAATCGAAACTACATTATATGGTTGAATGATCGAAGCCGAATATGCCCCTTCTTGCTTGGTAACCTTAGAATTAGTAAACCGATCTACTAATTGACGCGAATCCTAAAGATAGATCTATTGGGCCTAACGAACCCCATCCAAAATACCAGATGCTTTAGTACTTCAAATTCATTTTTATCATGTCCGAAGGATTTCCCGGAATGATAGGGGATATTCTTATATGCATCTTGTTAATGTCGGTTACCAGGTGTTCACCATATGAATAATTTTTGTCTCTATGCATGGGACGTATATTTATGAGAACTGGAAATGAAATTCTTGTGGTCTATTAAAATAATGGAAATGAATGATTATGATAAACTAATGAACTCACCAACCTTTGGGTTGACACTTTAAAGCATGTTTATTCTCAGGTGTTAAAGAAATCTTCCGCTGTGCATTTGCTCATTTTAGAGATATTACTTGGAGTCATTCATGGCATATTTTGAAAGACGTTGCATTCGAGTCGGCTGAAATTCATCAAGATTATTATTAAGTCAATTATAGTTGGATGTATTATGAAATGGTATGCATGCCGTCAACTTTCATTGTAAAGAAAGTTTGTCTTTTAGAAACGAATGCAATGTTTGTAAAATGTATCATATAGAGGACAAATACTTCGCGATGAAATCAACTATTGTGAATCGTTTATAACGTATATGAACGGGTCCTTTCAGTTGGTATCAGAGCGGTGGTCTTAGCAAACCAGGTCTGCATTAGTGTGTCTAACTGATAAGTCGTTAGGATGCATTAGTGAGTCTGGACTTCGACCGTGTCTGCATGTCAAAAGTTTTGCTTATCATTTTTAGTCGGAAATTATCTGCTTATCATTCTTAGGAAATTACTTGCTTATCATTAATAGTCTAGACATGTCTTGCTACATTAATTGCATGAGTAGTGTATAGACAAAATTCATATCTTAGCGTATCTTCTAAATCATATCTTATCGTATCTGTTACTTTAAACTTTACCTGACATATCCCTCAAATTCCTCCGTAATCTACGAAATCTTTTGTTCTATATCTATGGATATTCTATGTAATTAGAATACCATCCGATAACCGAAAATCATTTCATATCGAAAAATCCTTATTCAATCGTACGAAATGGAATTCATCATTAATTCAAGTTCCTCGGATTCCGAAATGGAATCTCACTCCAGTTCTGAAAGCAGTGTGACAGGAATGGATCAACCAATCAGCTATCATCTATTCTGGATGAATTAGGGATGGGTTCGTAGCATCCTCAATCATTGGAGACAAGAAGAAGGTGATCCCTTCCATCCACCCCATTGCCCTCTTGACGAAGAACCTGAAGCACTTACCGGCGAACCAATCCGAAACACCATTTTCTCTCTCATTTCCAGAGTATCTCGTCACGATTATATACTACATCAAATTCTAGATTTTATTTATCCGCTCGTCCGAACCGAAAATTACCCCGGTGTAATAGAAGAAGTCAACGAGCTTCACGCTCGGGTAGTGGCTTTGGAGAATATGGTGCAAAGATTACAAACACCAGCAGCATAACCAGTACCACCATCATCAACGCCAACAGTACCATTACCACCTCTAACCACAATCGCGTTGTAAACCTCAACTTCACAATCTGTCCCACGAGCATCAACGTCATACGCACCATAGATACCAAGGAGTACCAACAACAATAACTGACGAAGTATTAATTCATAACTTCATTGGAGAAACATTCCGCGGAGATTATGTAATCTCTAAAGTCTTAGAGATTATCTAATCTAGCCCTAATCATAAATCAGTTAAGCGAACCAAAATGATAGAAGGAAGAGTAGAAACCCTGACAAAAATGGTATGTGGTTAACAAGCTAAACTTGTTTTACCAACAGCATTAACAGTACCGTCAGCGTCACCAGCATCGTCAGTGCAGTCAGCATCAGAATCAGCAACACCTATAACATCACAAACTCCATCAGTTCAAGAATCACTGTGGACATCATTACGAATAAATAACGCGTATCTTTTATCAACGATTTATGAAGAATTAACTCATTCCCTCTGAAGAAATTATATGCATATTTTATATATATATATATATATATATATATATATTGAAATAAAAATAAATCTTTCCGTGCTAAGCTATTGTGTGTGAATCTTAACTACTCGGTTAATTCATATTACAAATATGCAATAATGTACGTCCTTCGTCGCAACTTAACCATCGTTAACTACAATCTCTGTGTCAATTCAACAAATTCCAATTCATAATAAATCAAGTATATATTTGATTTTACACTTTTATCATCGATGTACCCGAAACTTTTCAGATAATATCATTATTACTTTGCGAAGTTCACAAGAATTTAACGAAAACCAACATCACGCCTCGACAAATAACGAAGTATTGATTCATAATTTCAATATTATTGAAGAAATACTTATGTAATCTCTAAAGCCTTTAAGAGATTATTCAATTCTAGTTCCAATCGTATATCGAATGAGTTTAATTTAGTATTAACTCATTAAAATCTATGTTACATCTGAAGAGAATATATACATATATATTTTCATAAAGACTGTAATAAAAATTCTTTTGTACAAAATATTAATTGTGAAATTTTTTTAACAGGTAGGTAATACCCGATAGATATATATAAATTCACAATTAATATGTTACATTCTTCGAATCTGATTATGCAAATTATCAACTATACTTCCTACTTTCACAATAATATACATTCTTTCATAGAAATCAAAACAACCATACTCATTCAAACTCAATTACATATTCTGATTTTGAAACCTCAGAATTCAATTCGAGATATAACCGGTACCATCACTTTTAGATTCCTACATCTTTCAGAGCTATACTTTGACTTCAAAACTGTGTTAGAACATCAAATGTATATTAACGATTACAATCTGTGTTCAAGCCCTTCAAAAAATTTCTGAAGACATTTCAAATAATGAGCAATTGAGATGATGATCCTGTAGTGACCCGAACTTTTCCATGTTTATATATATTAATTGAGATTGATATTTACATGATTAAATTTTTCCAACATGTTAAGCAATCAAACTTGTTAAGACTTGATTAATTGAAATAGGTTTCATATAGACAATTGACCACCCAAGTTGACCGGTGATTCACGAACGTTAAAACTTGTAAAAACTATATGATGACATATATATGGTTATATATATAGTTAACATGATATTATGATATGTAAACATATCATTAAGTATATTAACAATGAACTACATATGTAAAAACAAGACTACTAACTTAATGATTTTGAAACGAGACATATATGTAACGATTATCGTTGTAACGACATTTAATGTATATATATCATATTAAGAGATATTCGTACATCATAATATCATGATAATATAATAATTTAAAATCTCTTTTGATATTATAAACATTGGGTTAACAACATTTAACAAGATCGTTAACCTAAAGGTTTCAAAACAACATTTACATGTAACGACTAACGATGACTTAACGACTCAGTTAAAATGTATATACATGTAGTGTTTTAATATGTATTCATACACTTTTGAAAGACTTCAAGACACTTATCAAAATACTTCTACTTAACAAAAATGCTTACAATTACATCCTCGTTCAGTTTCATCAACAATTCTACTCGTATGCACCCGTATTCGTACTCGTACAATACACAGCTTTTAGATGTATGTACTATTGGTATATACACTCCAATGATCATCTCTTAGCAGCCATGTGAGTCACCTAACACATGTGGGAACCATCATTTGGCAACTAGCATGAAATATCTCATAAAATTACAAAAATATGAGTAATCATTCATGACTTATTTACATGAAAACAAAATTACATATCCTTTATATCTAATCCATACACCAACGACCAAAAACACCTACAAACACTTTCATTCTTCAATTTTCTTCATCTAATTGATCTCTCTCAAGTTCTATCTTCAAGTTCTAAGTGTTCTTCATAAATTTCAAAAGTTCTAGTTTCATAAAATCAAGAATACTTTCAAGATTGCTAGCTCACTTCCAATCTTGTAAGGTGATCATCCAACCTCAAGAAATCTTTGTTTCTTACAGTAGGTTATCATTCTAATACAAGGTAATAATCATATTCAAACTTTGGTTCAATTTCTATAACTATAACAATCTTATTTCAAGTGATGATCTTACTTGAACTTGTTTTCGTGTCATGATTTTGCTTCAAGAACTTTGAGCCATCCAAGGATCCATTGAAGCTAGATCCATTTTTCTCTTTTCCAGTAGGTTCATCCAAGGAACTTAAGGTAGTAATGATGTTCATAACATCATTCGATTCATACATATAAAGCTATCTTATTCGAAGGTTTAAACTTGTAATCACTAGAACATAGTTTAGTTAATTCTAAACTTGTTCGCAAACAAAAGTTAATCCTTCTAACTTGACTTTTAAAATCAACTAAACACATGTTCTATATCTATATGATATGCTAACTTAATGATTTAAAACCTGGAAACACGAAAAACACCGTAAAACCGGATTTACGCCGTCGTAGTAACACCGCGGGCTGTTTTGGGTTAGTTAATTAAAAACTATGATAAACTTTGATTTAAAAGTTGTTATTCTGAGAAAATGATTTTTATTATGAACATGAAACTATATCCAAAAATTATGGTTAAACTCAAAGTGGAAGTATGTTTTCTAAAATGGTCATCTAGACGTCGTTCTTTCGACTGAAATGACTACCTTTACAAAAACGACTTGTAACTTATTTTTCCAACTATAAACCTATACTTTTTCTTTTTAGATTCATAAAATAGAGTTCAATATGAAACCATAGCAATTTGATTCACTCAAAACGGATTTAAAATGAAGAAGTTATGGGTAAAACAAGATTGGATAATTTTTCTCATTTTAGCTACGTGAAAATTGGTAACAAATCTATTCCAACCATAACTTAATCAACTTGTATTGTATATTATGTAATCTTGAGATACCATAGACACGTATACAATGTTTCGACCTATCATGTCGACACATCTATATATATTTCGGAACAACCATAGACACTCTATATGTGAATGTTGGAGTTAGCTATACAGGGTTGAGGTTGATTCCAAAATATATATAGTTTGAGTTGTGATCAATACTGAGATACGTATACACTGGGTCGTGGATTGATTCAAGATAATATTTATCGATTTATTTCTGTACATCTAACTGTGGACAACTAGTTGTAGGTTACTAACGAGGACAGCTGACTTAATAAACTTAAAACATCAAAATATATTAAAAGTGTTGTAAATATATTTTGAACATACTTTGATATATATATGTATATATTGTTATAGGTTCGTGAATCAACCAGTGGCCAAGTCTTACTTCCCGACGAAGTAAAAATCTGTGAAAGTGAGTTATAGTCCCACTTTTAAAATCTAATATTTTTGGGATGAGAATACATGCAGGTTTTATAAATGATTTACAAAATAGACACAAGTACGTGAAACTACATTCTATGGTTGAATTATCGAAATCGAATATGCCCCTTTTTATTAAGTCTGGTAATCTGAGAATTAGGGAACAGACACCCTAATTGACGCGAATCCTAAAGATAGATCTATTGGGCCTAACAAACCCCATCCAAAGTACCGGATGCTTTAGTACTTCGAAATTTATATCATATCCGAAGGGTGTCCCGGAATGATGGGGATATTCTTATATATGCATCTTGTTAATGTCGGTTACCAGGTGTTCACCATATGAATGATTTTTATCTCTATGTATGGGATGGGTATTGAAATATGAAATCTTGTGGTCTATTATTATGATTTGATATATATAGGTTAAACCTATAACTCACCAACATTTTTGTTGACGTTTTAAGCATGTTTATTCTCAGGTGATTATTAAGAGCTTCCGCTGTCGCATACTTAAATAAGGACGAGATTTGGAGTCCATGCTTGTATGATATTGTGTAAAAACTGCATTCAAGAAACTTATTTTGTTGTAACATATTTGTATTGTAAACCATTATGTAATGGTCGTGTGTAAACAGGATATTTTAGATTATCATTATTTGATAATCTACTTAAAGCTTTTTAAACCTTTATTGATGAAATAAAGGTTATGGTTTGTTTTAAAATGAATGCAGTCTTTGAAAAACGTCTCATATAGAGGTCAAAACCTCGCAACGAAATCAATTAATATGGAACGTTTTTAATCAATAAGAACGGGACATTTCAGTTGGTATCCGAGCGTTGGTCTTAGAGAACCAGAAAATTTGCATTAGTGTGTCTTATCGAGTTTGTTAGGATGCATTAGTGAGTCTGGACTTCGACCGTGTTTTCTTTAAAAATGATTGCTTAACATTTTTGTTGGAAACTATATATTTTTAACATATGAATATTTTGTGATATATTAATCTCTTAACGTGTTTGATATTATGTGATAGATGTCTACCTCTAGAACAAGTCCCATTGACTCACCTAATAATAATGATGAGTCAAATGTAAATTGGAATGATTTGTGGACTGATTCACAAGTTCCCGAAGAGGAACCGGAAGAAGAGTCGGAACCGGAAGAAGAATCGGAACCGGAAGAAGAATCGGAACCGGATGAAGAAATAGAACCGGTGGGGAAAATAATAAAACGGTTAAGTAAAAGAAAATCCTCAATCAACCGACCAAAGTTAATTATGGTCAATGGTGTTTCCGCCAAGGAAGCAAAATATTGGGAGGATTACCAATTCTCCGATGAATCGGATTTCGACGAGAATTCCGATGATGTTATAGAAATTACCCCAACTGAATTTAAAAAGGCAAAAGAAAATAATAAGGGAAAGGGCATAAAAATAGAGAAATCTAATTCCAACCCCGATGAACTTTATATGTATCGTCAACCCCCGAAGTCCTTAAGTTGTAACAATGACCCGGGAACCTCTAAACCACCAGGTTTTTCTAAACCAATGTGGACAACGACGGCTCGTATTAGGGGAACATCATATATCCCTAGAAACTTGGCAAAACGAACCAAAACCGAAGAAGAAGAAATGAGCGAGTCGGAATAAGATAGTTGTATTCGTGTGGTGTAATATATGTAATATAGTGTTCGTATGCTTTATGATATATGTAAAAATTGCTTGTATTAATAAGTATTTTTTTTTATGAATCTAACTCTTGTCTATTTTACAGTTTAAAAACACAAAATGGATAGACAACCCAATATTTTAAGAGACCTACCCGGAGACATGATTGATGAAATCTTGTCTAGAGTCGGCCAGAATTCTTCGGCACAACTATTTAAGGCGAGATCAGTTTGTAAGACATTCGAAGAACGTTCCAAGAATGTCTTGATTTATAAGAGGCTTTCGTTTGAAAGATGGGGGATATCACATTGGGAAACCCATAAGTTACGATGTGTTTACTTTGACGCATATATTGCGGGGAACCCAAATGCTATTTTACGCAACGGGTTAAGAAATTATTTTGACTCAATATATCCGAATATTGGACTTCGTGATTTAGAAAAAGCGGCTAACATGCAACATAAAGAAGCATGTTATGCTTACGGATTAGTAATGTTCGCTTCTCACCAAAGTGAGAACAAGAACATCGGGCTACAACTATTAAACAAAACATTTCCACAAGTGACGGAGTCGGTAATTGGGGTAAGAAATGAGGTTTTTAGATTATTACGGGACTGTTGAACATTACGTAACCCTCGTCCCTTTGATGACGTTACAACACGCTGTCTTATCAACGGCCATAACGGTTATGTTGCACAAGACCAAGGATGGGAAGTAGTCCTAGTAAAACCAGAATGCATGACTTGTTTCTGGACGTATGAATTACGTGTCTTTATTGCCTTTGCCGAACGACTTGTGTACTAGCTAGAATTGTCTTCACAACTATCTTGTATCAAAGTTATTGTGTGCTATATTTCATGCTTTATGTAAAATAAGCGGTATTGTAAGTTTGTAAAATATTGTATAAAAGTTTGAACGCGAAATATTATTACAATCAGTTTTTCATATAGAATTGTAGTAGTTGAATTGTATATTAGCTACTAAGTATGAACTTAACGGGTAGGTACTACCCGAATTTAAACTTATAAAACGCTAATATGAAGAAAAAGCTTTTATAAATGAGTTCATATTATGCTACGAAATACTATTAACTACTCTTAATATTCTGTATGATTAACTTGTTCCATTTAACTATTTTGAAGGAAATGGCACCGACTACTCGACACACCGTGAATATGAATGAAGAGGAATTCCGTACTTTTCTAGCTTCAAACATAGCCGCAGTACAGGCTGCGCTACATACCAACAATAACCTTGGATCTAGCAGTACAGGAAATCGTGTAGGATGCACCTACAAAGAATTCACTGCCTGCAAACCTTTGGAATTTGATGGAACCGAAGGACCGATCGGATTGAAACGGTGGACCGAGAAGGTCGAATCGGTGTTTGCCATAAGTAAGTGTACTGAAGAGGACAAAGTAAAGTATGCTACGCATACCTTCACAGGTTCTGCGTTAACATGGTGGAATACCTATCTAGAGCAAGTGGGACAAGACGATGCGTACGCACTACCGTGGTCAGCATTCAAGCACTTGATGAACGAGAAGTACCGTCCCAGAACCGAGGTCAATAAGCTCAAGACAGAACTTAGAGGGTTACGAACCCAAGGATTTGATATTACCACGTACGAAAGACGATTCACAGAATTGTGCCTATTGTGTCCGGGAGCATTCGAAGATGAGGAAGAGAAGATCGACGCGTTTGTGAAAGGATTACCGGAAAGAATCCAAGAAGATATAAGTTCACACGAGCCCGCCTCCATACAACAGGCATGTAGAATGGCTCACAAACTCGTGAACCAAATTGAAGAAAGAATTAAAGAACAGACTGCTGAAGAGGCCAATGTGAAGCAAGTCAAAAGAAAGTGGGAGGAAAACGGTGATAAGAATCACCAATACAACAACAACAGCAATTACAACAATAATCGCAACAATTATCCCAACAATCGCAACATCAATCGCAACTACAACAAACGGCCCAACAACAACAACAACAATAACAACAACAGCAACTACAACAATCATCCCAACAACAATAATAACCGCAACAACAACAACAATCAGAAGCAACTATGCCAAAGGTGTGAAAAGAATCACTCGAGGTTCTGCACCAAATTTTGCAACAAGTGTAAAAGAAATGGTCATAGCGCGGCGAAGTGTGAGGTCTACGGACCAGGAGTTAATAGAACGAAAGGAACAAATGGTGTCGGAACGAGTAATGGAGGAGCAAGTAGTGTCGGAGCAAGTTATGCCAATGTAGTTTGTTATAAATGTGGAAAACCAGGCCACATTATTAGAAATTGCCCGAACCAGGAGAACACGAATGGACAAGGCCGTGGAAGAGTTTTCAATATTAATGCGGTAGAGGCACAGGAAGACCCGGAGCTTGTTACGGGTACGTTTCTTATTGACAATAAATCTGCTTACGTTTTATTTGATTCGGGTGCGGATAGAAGCTATATGAGTAGAGATTTTTGTGCTAAATTAAGTTGTCCATTGACGCCTTTGGATAGTAAATTTTTACTCGAATTAGCAAATGGTAAATTAATTTCAGCAGATAATATATGTCGGAATCGAGAAATTAAACTGGTTAGCGAAACATTTAAGATTGATTTGATACCAGTAGAGTTAGGGAGTTTTGATGTGATAATCGGTATGGACTGGTTGAAAGAAGTGAAAGCGGAGATCGTTTGTTACAAAAATGCAATTCGCATTATACGAGAAAAAGGAAAACCCTTAATGGTGTACGGAGAAAAGGGCAACACGAAGCTACATCTTATTAGTAATTTGAAGGCACAAAAACTAATAAGAAAAGGTTGCTATGCTGTTCTAGCACACGTCGAGAAAGTACAAACTGAAGAAAAGAGCATCAATGATGTTCCCATTGCAAAAGAATTTCCCGATGTATTTCCGAAAGAATTACCGGGATTACCCCCACATCGATCCGTTGAATTTCAAATAGATCTTGTACCAGGAGCTGCACCAATAGCTCGTGCTCCTTACAGACTCGCACCCAGCGAGATGAAAGAACTGCAAAGCCAATTACAAGAACTTTTAGAGCGTGGTTTCATTCGACCAAGCACATCACCGTGGGGAGCTCCTGTTTTGTTTGTCAAGAAGAAAGATGGTACATTCAGGTTGTGTATCGACTACCGAGAGTTGAACAAACTTACCATCAAGAACCGCTACCCACTACCGAGAATCGACGACTTATTTGATCAACTACAAGGCTCGTCTGTTTATTCAAAGATTGACTTACGTTCCGGGTATCATCAAATGCGGGTGAAAGAAGATGATATTCCAAAGACTGCTTTCAGAACACGTTACGGTCATTACGAGTTTATGGTCATGCCGTTTGGTTTAACTAATGCACCAGCTGTGTTCATGGACCTTATGAACCGAGTGTGTGGACCATACCTTGACAAGTTTGTCATTGTTTTCATTGATGACATACTTATTTACTCAAAGAATGACCAAGAACACGGTGAACATTTGAGAAAGGTGTTAGAAGTATTGAGGAAGGAAGAATTGTACGCTAAGTTTTCAAAGTGTGCATTTTGGTTGGAAGAAGTTCAATTCCTCGGTCACATAGTGAACAAAGAAGGTATTAAGGTGGATCCAGCAAAGATAGAAACTGTTGAAAAGTGGGAAACCCCGAAAACTCCGAAACACATACGCCAGTTTTTAGGACTAGTTGGTTACTACAGAAGGTTCATCCAAGACTTTTCCAGAATAGCAAAACCCTTGACTGCATTAACGCATAAAGGGAAGAAATTTGAATGGAATGATGAACAAGAGAAAGCGTTTCAGTTATTGAAGAAAAAGCTAACTACGGCACCTATATTGTCATTGCCTGAAGGGAATGATGATTTTGTGATTTATTGTGACGCATCAAAGCAAGGTCTCGGTTGTGTATTAATGCAACGAACGAATGTGATTGCTTATGCGTCTAGACAATTGAAGATTCACGAACAAAATTATACGACGCATGATTTGGAATTAGGCGCGGTTGTTTTTGCATTAAAGACTTGGAGGCACTACTTATATGGGGTCAAAAGTATTATATATACCGACCACAAAAGTCTTCAACACATATTTAATCAGAAACAACTGAATATGAGGCAGCGTAGGTGGATTGAATTATTGAATGATTACGACTTTGAGATTCGTTACCACCCGGGGAAGGCAAATGTGGTAGCCGATGCCTTGAGCAGGAAGGACAGAGAACCCATTCGAGTAAAATCTATGAATATAATGATTCATAATAACCTTACTACTCAAATAAAGGAGGCGCAACAAGGAGTTTTAAAAGAGGGAAATTTAAAGGATGAAATACCCAAAGGATCGGAGAAGCATCTTAATATTCGGGAAGATGGAACCCGGTATAGGGCTGAAAGGATTTGGGTACCAAAATTTGGAGATATGAGAGAAATGGTACTTAGAGAAGCTCATAAAACCAGATACTCAATACATCCTGGAACGGGGAAGATGTACAAGGATCTAAAGAAACATTTTTGGTGGCCGGGTATGAAAGCCGATGTTGCTAAATACGTAGGAGAATGTTTGACGTGTTCTAAAGTCAAAGCTGAGCATCAGAAACCATCAGGTCTACTTCAACAACCCGAAATCCCAGAATGGAAATGGGAAAACATTACCATGGATTTCATCACTAAATTGCCAAGGACTGCAAGTGGTTTTGATACTATTTGGGTAATAGTTGATCGTCTCACCAAATCAGCACACTTCCTGCCAATAAGAGAAGATGACAAGATGGAGAAGTTAGCACGACTGTATTTGAAGGAAGTCATCTCCAGACATGGAATACCAATCTCTATTATCTCTGATAGGGATGGCAGATTTATTTCAAGATTCTGGCAGACATTACAGCAAGCATTAGGAACTCGTCTAGACATGAGTACTGCCTATCATCCACAAACTGATGGGCAGAGCGAAAGGACGATACAAACGCTTGAAGACATGCTACGAGCATGTGTTATTGATTTCGGAAACAGTTGGGATCGACATCTACCGTTAGCAGAATTTTCCTACAACAACAGCTACCATTCAAGCATTGAGATGGCGCCGTTTGAAGCACTTTATGGTAGAAAGTGCAGGTCTCCGATTTGTTGGAGTGAAGTGGGGGATAGACAGATTACGGGTCCGGAGATTATACAAGAAACTACCGAGAAGATTATCCAAATTCAACAACGGTTGAAAACCGCCCAAAGTCGACAAAAGAGCTACGCTGACATTAAAAGAAAAGATATAGAATTTGAAATTGGAGAGATGGTCATGCTTAAAGTTGCACCTTGGAAAGGCGTTGTTCGATTTGGTAAACGAGGGAAATTAAATCCAAGGTATATTGGACCATTCAAGATTATTGATCGTGTCGGACCAGTAGCTTACCGACTTGAGTTACCTCAACAACTCGCGGCTGTACATAACACTTTCCACGTCTCGAATTTGAAGAAATGTTTTGCTAAAGAAGATCTCACTATTCCGTTAGATGAAATCCAAATCAACGAAAAACTTCAATTCATCGAAGAACCCGTCGAAATAATGGATCGTGAGGTTAAAAGACTTAAGCAAAACAAGATACCAATTGTTAAGGTTCGATGGAATGCTCGTAGAGGACCCGAGTTCACCTGGGAGCGTGAAGATCAGATGAAGAAGAAATACCCGCATCTATTTCCAGAAGATTCGTCAACACCTTCAACAGCTTAAAATTTCGGGACGAAATTTATTTAACGGGTAGGTACTGTAGTGACCCGAACTTTTCCATGTTTATATATATTAATTGAGATTGATATTTACATGATTAAATTTTTCCAACATGTTAAGCAATCAAACTTGTTAAGACTTGATTAATTGAAATAGGTTTCATATAGACAATTGACCACCCAAGTTGACCGGTGATTCACGAACGTTAAAACTTGTAAAAACTATATGATGACATATATATGGTTATATATATAGTTAACATGATATTATGATATGTAAACATATCATTAAGTATATTAACAATGAACTACATATGTAAAAACAAGACTACTAACTTAATGATTTTGAAACGAGACATATATGTAACGATTATCGTTGTAACGACATTTAATGTATATATATCATATTAAGAGATATTCGTACATCATAATATCATGATAATATAATAATTTAAAATCTCTTTTGATATTATAAACATTGGGTTAACAACATTTAACAAGATCGTTAACCTAAAGGTTTCAAAACAACATTTACATGTAACGACTAACGATGACTTAACGACTCAGTTAAAATGTATATACATGTAGTGTTTTAATATGTATTCATACACTTTTGAAAGACTTCAAGACACTTATCAAAATACTTCTACTTAACAAAAATGCTTACAATTACATCCTCGTTCAGTTTCATCAACAATTCTACTCGTATGCACCCGTATTCGTACTCGTACAATACACAGCTTTTAGATGTATGTACTATTGGTATATACACTCCAATGATCATCTCTTAGCAGCCATGTGAGTCACCTAACACATGTGGGAACCATCATTTGGCAACTAGCATGAAATATCTCATAAAATTACAAAAATATGAGTAATCATTCATGACTTATTTACATGAAAACAAAATTACATATCCTTTATATCTAATCCATACACCAACGACCAAAAACACCTACAAACACTTTCATTCTTCAATTTTCTTCATCTAATTGATCTCTCTCAAGTTCTATCTTCAAGTTCTAAGTGTTCTTCATAAATTTCAAAAGTTCTAGTTTCATAAAATCAAGAATACTTTCAAGATTGCTAGCTCACTTCCAATCTTGTAAGGTGATCATCCAACCTCAAGAAATCTTTGTTTCTTACAGTAGGTTATCATTCTAATACAAGGTAATAATCATATTCAAACTTTGGTTCAATTTCTATAACTATAACAATCTTATTTCAAGTGATGATCTTACTTGAACTTGTTTTCGTGTCATGATTTTGCTTCAAGAACTTTGAGCCATCCAAGGATCCATTGAAGCTAGATCCATTTTTCTCTTTTCCAGTAGGTTCATCCAAGGAACTTAAGGTAGTAATGATGTTCATAACATCATTCGATTCATACATATAAAGCTATCTTATTCGAAGGTTTAAACTTGTAATCACTAGAACATAGTTTAGTTAATTCTAAACTTGTTCGCAAACAAAAGTTAATCCTTCTAACTTGACTTTTAAAATCAACTAAACACATGTTCTATATCTATATGATATGCTAACTTAATGATTTAAAACCTGGAAACACGAAAAACACCGTAAAACCGGATTTACGCCGTCGTAGTAACACCGCGGGCTGTTTTGGGTTAGTTAATTAAAAACTATGATAAACTTTGATTTAAAAGTTGTTATTCTGAGAAAATGATTTTTATTATGAACATGAAACTATATCCAAAAATTATGGTTAAACTCAAAGTGGAAGTATGTTTTCTAAAATGGTCATCTAGACGTCGTTCTTTCGACTGAAATGACTACCTTTACAAAAACGACTTGTAACTTATTTTTCCAACTATAAACCTATACTTTTTCTTTTTAGATTCATAAAATAGAGTTCAATATGAAACCATAGCAATTTGATTCACTCAAAACGGATTTAAAATGAAGAAGTTATGGGTAAAACAAGATTGGATAATTTTTCTCATTTTAGCTACGTGAAAATTGGTAACAAATCTATTCCAACCATAACTTAATCAACTTGTATTGTATATTATGTAATCTTGAGATACCATAGACACGTATACAATGTTTCGACCTATCATGTCGACACATCTATATATATTTCGGAACAACCATAGACACTCTATATGTGAATGTTGGAGTTAGCTATACAGGGTTGAGGTTGATTCCAAAATATATATAGTTTGAGTTGTGATCAATACTGAGATACGTATACACTGGGTCGTGGATTGATTCAAGATAATATTTATCGATTTATTTCTGTACATCTAACTGTGGACAACTAGTTGTAGGTTACTAACGAGGACAGCTGACTTAATAAACTTAAAACATCAAAATATATTAAAAGTGTTGTAAATATATTTTGAACATACTTTGATATATATATGTATATATTGTTATAGGTTCGTGAATCAACCAGTGGCCAAGTCTTACTTCCCGACGAAGTAAAAATCTGTGAAAGTGAGTTATAGTCCCACTTTTAAAATCTAATATTTTTGGGATGAGAATACATGCAGGTTTTATAAATGATTTACAAAATAGACACAAGTACGTGAAACTACATTCTATGGTTGAATTATCGAAATCGAATATGCCCCTTTTTATTAAGTCTGGTAATCTGAGAATTAGGGAACAGACACCCTAATTGACGCGAATCCTAAAGATAGATCTATTGGGCCTAACAAACCCCATCCAAAGTACCGGATGCTTTAGTACTTCGAAATTTATATCATATCCGAAGGGTGTCCCGGAATGATGGGGATATTCTTATATATGCATCTTGTTAATGTCGGTTACCAGGTGTTCACCATATGAATGATTTTTATCTCTATGTATGGGATGGGTATTGAAATATGAAATCTTGTGGTCTATTATTATGATTTGATATATATAGGTTAAACCTATAACTCACCAACATTTTTGTTGACGTTTTAAGCATGTTTATTCTCAGGTGATTATTAAGAGCTTCCGCTGTCGCATACTTAAATAAGGACGAGATTTGGAGTCCATGCTTGTATGATATTGTGTAAAAACTGCATTCAAGAAACTTATTTTGTTGTAACATATTTGTATTGTAAACCATTATGTAATGGTCGTGTGTAAACAGGATATTTTAGATTATCATTATTTGATAATCTACTTAAAGCTTTTTAAACCTTTATTGATGAAATAAAGGTTATGGTTTGTTTTAAAATGAATGCAGTCTTTGAAAAACGTCTCATATAGAGGTCAAAACCTCGCAACGAAATCAATTAATATGGAACGTTTTTAATCAATAAGAACGGGACATTTCAGATCCAACCACATATTACCCACAGTTATGTACTTAAAAAGCTCTCGAAACCAAAGTCATAATTCAACACATATATGTGTCAGATCCTTTGGCATTTATTAGCAAAAATAACTTTGCAATTCCTTTTCAAAGTAGCAAATTCTATCACAGCTCCAGCAAGATAACTTCGATTTTTCATTCGGAGTAGTCTTATCATAATCTTGATATATATGATTACCCTTTTGTTATCGGAGAACCTTTCATATTCCACCACATTAGCAATAAACTTATTCACAACTTCACTGATCTTTGACCTTCCGAAGAATCATTATATTTACCGAAACCCCATCATTTAATCATTCGCATCTTGTAACAAGAATTGCCATACGAATCATCGAGAATTAGCAATCAGTATTTTGAAATCTCGCATTATGTCTACACCAACAGTTATATGTGTGTATATATAACGTCTATCTTCTGGACTTAATTTGAATGTGAAGTTTCTGAAAAACACTCCGAACTACGAATTGGTTCTCCAAAAATGGAAAAATGCTGATGAAGCAGCAAAAACTGTAAACGACTTTAACAGTAAAAGTTTGATGATAATAAATAAGTGTGCTGGCAAAGCACAGAAAAAGAGAAGTCTTGGAACTGGAAACCGGATTGAGCAAAGTATGAAGGAGGCTGTGGACAGATCACAAAGACTGAACCTGACTTCAAAGAATCCAAATGATTCAATACCTGCTGAAGTCATTAACGAATACCTTGCTCCTGACTCTAAGCCCCTGCGGAAAATATCCTTCATCATCCTCTGATATTAGAAATTCTAAGATATCATCGTATCTTTCATTATAAATATCCTCCATATTTCTGAAGATATTTTCATAATTATTCTTATCTAAAATCATTTACCTCTTCGCGCTATCTGTATTACATCATAAAAGAAACTATTTTTGTTTCTAAATTCTGAAACATTCGAGTTTAAAATAGGAATACTTTTGAAGTAGTGTTGGGAGCTGAAGCATGAGTTACTACAATATAATGACACTTGATCAATGTGATTATATTACAGTAAGTCATGATGAGTTTTTAAATGGAACATGATAATTCACAGATCATAACATCATCATGTGCCATGTTATACGACTCATGTATTCTACTTAATCTCTAAAAATATCAAGAAAATATTTTCTTGATGATTCGATCTTTTCTGAGGTATTCTGATAATTTGACAAATCAAGATCGTGCCATTACGATTTCTTTCTTAGAACATTAACAATGTTTATTCCGAAATTTTTATCTGCGAATTATGGACCATTATAAGCGGTACTTACTCGCAAGAAGAAGAAACGAAAGGACAAAACTCCGAAACAGAAATTGGGATATAAATCGCAGCAAATAAAAGAGAGCATTAATTGGAGATGACAATGATTATAGAAGACAGAAGCAAGGACATCAAAATATAAGGGAAGATATAAAACCCAACAACAACCCAGAAATTACAAACCATATATATCAATGCATATAGCAATATAAAGACACGGGAGAACTAAAAACACTATAAAACCAAGAGTATAGTAGAAGTAAATAGATTCTTCCGGCGACAGATGAAAAAGAAGAATGACAGATATGAAAGTTAGGAGTATATCAAGAATCAGAACTGGATGGAGCATATTAGCGAATGCTATAAAGTATGAATTAAGGGAGAAAGAATAAAAGGTGTGAGTTGTGGAAATAAGGAAACGAAGGGGGTGGATATATAGTAAAATATCCGACAGAGCAATCAAAACAGATTATCGCATTTAATCAAGCGGATCCTAACTTCCTTAATTACCAAAGAACCAAATCTTATTACGAAGATTTTCTCTAAATTCCTTGAATTCCGAAAATCAACCGTGACTATGTCATTGGTTAAAAAGAACGTGCATTTACTCATTTCATTCTTTTGTGATAACTTCACTCATACTCTTCACAAAAATCAAATTGCTTTATCTATATTACTTGATGATAATAAAATTCTAATTTTCAACTCGTATACGTCATGAAAACATACTTATTGTCAGCCATGACCATCCCATTCAAATTTCGAGACAAAATTTCTTTAACGGGTAGATACTGTGACAACCCGGAAATTTTCAACCAAAATTAAACTTTATCTTTATATTATTCTGACACGATAAGCAAAGTTTGTTAAGTTAAATCTCATGAATTTTAAACTGTGTTCATACATTCATTATAACCTCAACCAAATTCCGACGATTCACGAACCATTATATATAAATAGATATGTATATATGTATATATATATATATATATATATATTATAACTTGAGAATATTAATAAAGTATTAAACGTATAATACTTTAAACGAACGTATTTGTTTCAATATGTTTATCGATGGAATTAGAAGATAATATCAAATGATTGAATTATCAGATACATTGTAATATGATTACGGGTCTATGTTATGAGGTCAATTGTGATTTAAGAAATCTATTCTTTTTGACAACATTCGGAAAATGGTAAAGTGATTTATAAGTAAGAACAAATGTGTCAATTAACGGGAACTAGACAAGGGTTAGTGGAGTTTCCTGTTCAATTTCCTATATAGGTGTTAACTAGTTAACTTTCATATTATTTAGGGTGAAAGTGAAATTTGGGAATATAGATAACTTAGGAAATAGATATCGTAAAGTTAAGTAACTCGACATTTTTCATTAAGATGATTTCATACGTTTATTTAACCTTTGGACTTTATCCCATGCTTCACCAACAGACTGTAATTTAAAGACTTGAAACCTATTATGAATATATATGATTCTACTTTTCTAAAACGTTTTAGGATATAACGATTTCCATTATTTTAACCTTTAAACAAAATAATTCTTAAATATATTTAGTTTTGGAAAACAAAATTTTCATATTTATTTGATTTAGTTTCAAACGTACAAAAATGGTTTCAGTTTAAAAAGAACTTTATTATTAAAACGTATATAACTTTTATAAATATCTAGAACCACTTTTGACAACTCATTACTTGACCAGTATGATAAAGATAACGATATTTATATTTTATTTTATTAAATATATATAACGATTTAAATAATATTATATATATTTATACGCGTATTATACGTACATAGTTTTATACTTTTACTATATTTAAACTTTACCTTTACTTTATTTTTACTTTACTTTAACTTTAATAATTCACTTTAATAATTCATACTTTAATAATTTACTTTAATAATTTATACTTTAATAATTCACTTTAATAATTCATACTTTAATAATTCACTTTAATAATTCATACTTTAATAATTCACTTTAATAATTCAAAAATCTATTATAAATAGAATTAAATAGTTTTCATTATTTCATAAAAACTTGAAAATATTTTCTCTAAACTCTCTCAATCGATTTACATATATATATTTACTCCGTATTATTTCAAGATATTATTTGTATACATAAAATATTACGACGGGGTGCTGTTCGAGTGATTTCAAAATTGTTTTTCGAGCGGGATAGAGCTAAGGAAATTATGGGTTATAGCTATGGAGGTTATGGGTATGGTTCGGGAGTATTGCTCGTAAGTCAAACTAGTGTTTATCATCTCCGTTGCGTCTACGTACTTTTCCTGTAAAATTGAATCTCAATATTGATACGTGAGTACTCATAATTTAATTTTTATATATTAATAGTGTATCCCTGAGTAGTGCTCGAGAATATAGGATTATGCATGCTTGTACATTTGATATTGCCATTAAATTGGATATGTTGAATCCTGAATTAGTTACGTATGCGGTTGAGATAAGGTATAAGATATGCATGTCGTTGGAAAGCTAGTGAAAAATTAAGAACTTTTCATTTAGATATCGAATGGTTTCGATGAACTGATTTGAAGTTATAGTCAATTGAATTTTTGTATTATTATTAAAAATGATTATTATTATCGTCGTTATTATCGTCGTTCTAGTTTTATATTATTATTATTATTATTATTATTATTATTATTATCATTATCAATAAAAGGAATTATCATTAAAAATTATTATTTTTATTATCATTATCGTTAAAGTTATAATTAGTATTATTATTATTATTATCTAATTATTATTATTATTATTATTATCATTATCATTATTAATATATATATATATATATATACATATATATCATTATTTAAAAATGGTTATTGTTATTGTTATTATTATTATTTTTATTAATTGTTATCATTAAAATAGTTATTAGTATTATCGTTAATAATATCATAGAAATTTAAATTATTAGTATTATTGTAATTAAAACTAATATTAGTAACACCTAATTATTTTGATTACTATTATTATCATTATTATGAACACGATATAAAAGACGATTAAAGGCTATTAAACGAAACGATTAGGAAATAATGAGTATGAGTATCATGATGAAATTAAAATATTATAAGATATTGATTTAGATAAAATTATCATTCTTATTATTTTTATCATTACTATTATTATTAAAAGTATCGTTAGTATTAAAAACTATCATTTTAACAAAAATTATCATTTTAATAGAAATGTCATTTTTATTATAAAATATCATTATTATTATCATTTTAAATAGAATTATTATTTTAAAGTTAATATTAAAAAGTATCGTAAATATTAAAATTATCATAATTAGAATTATCATTTTATCATAATGTCATTTTTAGTAATTATAAATATTGATATTTTTATTAATAGAATAATAATAATTATTATTACAAAATAATATAACTTTTACTTACTATTATTATAGATATTATTTTATCAAATAAATATGTGATACAGACATATTTTACTACATGTAATAAAATTACTTTAATAATACCAATCATATTATCTTTATGATATTAAATGAACTCTATAAATTTTATTACTTAATATATATAAAAGTATATTTTATTATATAAATTTTAATATAAAATTTTATTTATTAATAAATGAATTATATTATTTACTCTAATAAATCTTTTAAAAATATTTAAAAATATAAAACGACGATATTTAAACTATATATTAATCATGTATAGATTTTGGAAATTATTTTGGGTCAAATTGACTTTTGTTGACCCTTACATATTATTCTCGAGCCTTAGGATTGTGATACACTATGACTTGACCTAATTTGTTAGACAAATATTGACCAACACATAAATATATATAATTAATTTAGGTTCGTGAATCCGAGGCCAACCTTGCACTTGTTCAATGACGTTATATGTATTTTTACTACGAAATACAGTATGGTGAGTTTCATTTGCTCCCTTTTTAAATGCTTTTGCAATATATATTTTTGGGACTGAGAATACATGCGTTGTTTTTATAAATGTTTTAAGAAATAGACACAATTAATCGAAACTACATTATATGGTTGAATGATCGAAGCCGAATATGCCCTTTTTTGCTTGGTAACCTAAAAATTAGTAAACCGATCTACTAATTGACGCGAATCCTAAAGATAGATCTATTGGGCCTAACGAACCCCATCCAAAGTACCAGATACTTTAGTACTTCGAATTCGTTTTTATCATGTCCGAAGGATTTCCCGGAATGATAGGGGATATTCTTATATGCATCTTGTTAATGTCGGTTACCAGGTGTTCACCATATGAATGATTTTTGTCTCTATGCATGGGACGTATATTTATGAGAACTGGAAATGAAATTCTTGTGGTCTATTAAAATAATGGAAATGAATGATTATGATAAACTAATGAACTCACCAACCTTTTGGTTGACACTTTAAAGCATGTTTATTCTCAGGTGTTAAAGAAATCTTCCGCTGTGCATTTGCTCATTTTAGAGATATTACTTGGAGTCATTCATGGCATATTTTGAAAGACGTTGCATTCGAGTCAGTTGAAATTCATCAAGATTATTATTAAGTCAATTATAGTTGGATGTATTATGAAATGGTATGCATGCCGTCAACTTTCGTTGTAAAGAAAGTTTGTCTTTTAGAAACGAATGCAATGTTTGTAAAATGTATCATATAGAGGTCAAATACCTCGCGATGAAATCAACTATTGTGAATCGTTTATAATGTATATGAACGGGTCCTTTCAGTTGGTATCAGAGCGGTGGTCTTAGCGAACCAGGTCTGCATTAGTGTGTCTAACTGATAAGTCGTTAGGATGCATTAGTGAGTCTGGACTTCGACCGTGTCTGCATGTCAAAAGTTTTGCTTATCATTTTTAGTCGGAAATCATCTGCTTATCATTCTTAGGAAATTACTTGCTTATCATTACTAGTCTAGACACATCTTGCTACATTAATTGCATGAGTAGTGTATAGACAAAATTCATATCTTAGCGTATCTTCTAAATCATATCTTATCGTATCTGTTACTTTAAACTTTACCTGACATCCCCTCAAATTCCTTCGTAATCTACGAAATCTTTTGTTCTATATCTATGGATATTCTATGTAATTAGAATACCATCCGATAACCGAAAATCATTTAATATCAAAAAATCCTTATTCAATCGTACGAAATGGAATTCATCATTAATTCAAGTTCCTCGGATTTTGAAATGGAATCCCACTCCAGCTCTGAAAGTAGTGTGATCAGAATGGATCAACCAATTAGCCATCATCTATTCTGGATGAATTAGGGATGAGTTCATAGCCTCCTCAATCATTGGAGACAAGAAGAAGGTGATCCCTTCCATCCACCCCATTGCCCTCTTGACGAAGAACCTGAAGTACTTACCGGCGAACCAATCCGCAACACCATTTTCTCTCTCATTTCCAGGGTACCTCGTCACGATTATATACTACATCAAATTCTAGATTTTATTTATCCGCTCGTCCGAATCGACAATTACTCCGGTGTAATAGAAGAAGTCAACGAGCTTCGCGCTCGGGTAGTGGCTTTGGAGAATATGGTGCAAAGATTACAAACACCAGCAGCAGCACCAGCAGCATAACCAGTACCACCATCATCAACGCCAACAGTACCATTACCACCTCCAACCACAACCGCGTCGTAAACCTCAACTTCACAATCTGTCCCATGAGCATCAACGTCATACGCACCATAGATACCAAGGAGTACCATCAACATTAACTGACGAAGTATTAATTCATAACTTCATTGGAGAAACATTCCGCGGCGATTATGTAATCTCTAAAGTCTTAGAGATTATCTAATCTAGCCCTAATCATAAATCAGTTAAGCGAACCAAAATGATAGAAGGAAGAGTAGAAACCCTGACAAAAATGGTGTGTGGTTAACAAGCTAAACTTGTTTTACCAACAGCATCAACTGTACCATCAGCGTCACCAGCATCGTCAATGCAGTCAGCATCAGAATCAGCAACACCTATAACATCACAAACTCCGTTAGTTCAAGAATCACTGTGGACATCATTACGAATAAATAACGCGTATATTTTATCAACGAGTTATGAAGTATTAACTCATTCCCTCTGAAGAAATTATATGTATATTTTATATATATATATATATATTGAAATAAAAATAAATCTTTCCGTGCTAAGCTATTGTGTGTGAATCTTAACTACTCGGTTAATTCATATTACAAATATGCAATAATGTACGTCCTTCGCCGCAACTTAACCATCGTTAACTACAATCTCTGTCTCAATTCAACAAATTCCAATTCATAATAAATCAAGTATATATTTGATTTTACACTTTTATCATCGATATACCCGAATCTTTTCAGATAATATCATTCGTACTTTGCGAAGTTCACAAGAATTTAACGAAAACCAACATCACGCCTCGAAAAATAACGAAGTATTGATTCATAATTTCAATATTATTGATGAAATACTTATGTAATCTCTAAAGCCTTTAAGGGATTATTCAATTCTAGTTCCAACCGCACATCGAATGAGTTTAATTTAGTATTAACTCATTAAAATCTATGTTACATCTGAAGAGAATATATACATATATATTTTTATAAAGACTGTAATAAAAATTCTTTTGTACAAAATATTAATTGTGAAATTTTTTTAACAGGTAGGTAATACCCGATAGATATATAAATTCACAATTAATATGTTACATTCTTCGAATCTGATTATGCAAATTATCAAATATACTTCCTACTTTCACAATAATATACATTCTTTCATAGAAATCAAAACAACCATACTCATTCAAACTTAATTACATATTCTGATTTTGAAACCTTAGAATTCAATTTGAGATATAACCGGTACCATCACTTTTAGATTCCTATATCTTCCAGAGCTATACTTTGACTTCAAAACTGTGTTAGAACATCAAATGTATATTAACAATTACAATCTGTGTTCAAGCCCTTCGAAAAATTTCTGAAGACATTTCAAATAATGAGCAATCGAGATGATGATCCAACCACATATTACCCACAGTTATGTACTTAAAAAGCTCTCGAAACCAAAGTCATAATTCAACACATATCTGTGTCAGATCCTTTGGCATTTATTAGCAAAAATAACTTTTCAATTCCTTTTCAAAGTAGCAAATTCTATCATAGCTCCAGCAAGACAACTTTGATTTTTCATTCGGAGTAGTCTTATCATAATCTTGATATATATGATTACCCTTTTATTACCAGAGAACCTTTCATGTTCCACCACATTAGCAATAAACTTATTCACAACTTCACTGATCTTTGACCTTCCGAAGAATCATTATATTTACTGAAACCCCATCATTTAATCATTCACATCTTGTAACAAGAATTGCCATACGAATCATCGAGAACTGGCAATCAGTATTTTGAAATCTCGCAGTATGTCTACACCAACAGTTATATGTGTGTATATATAACGTCTATCTTCTGGACTTAATTTGAATGTGAAGTTTCTGAAAAACACTCCGAACTACGAATTGGTTCTCCAAAAATGGAAAAATGCTGATGAAGCAGCAAAAACTATAAACGACTTTAACAGTAAAAGTTTGATGATAATAAACTAGTGTTTATCATCTCCGTTGCATCTACGTACTTTTCCTGCAATATTGAATCTCAGTATTGATACGTGAGTACTCATAATTTAATTTTTATATATTAATAGTGTATCCCTGACTAGTGCTCGAGAATATAGGATTATGCATGCTTGTACTTTGGATATATCCATTAAATAGGATATGTTGAATCCTGAATTAGTTTCGTATGCGGTTGAGATAAGGTATAAGATATGCATGTCATTGGAAAGCTAGCAAAAAATTAAGAACTTTTCATTTAGATATCGAATGGTTTCGATGAACGGATTTGAAGTTATAGTCAATTGAATTTTTGTATTATTATTAAAAATGATTATTATTATCGTCGTTATTATCGTCGTTCTAGTTTTATATTATTATTATTATTATTATTATTATTATTATTATTATTATTATTATTATTATTATTATCATCATTATCAATAAAAGGAATTATCATTAAAAATTGTTATTTTTATTATTATTATCGTTAAAGTTATAATTAGTATTATTATTATTATTATTATCTAATTATTATTATTATTATTATTATTATTATTATTATTATTAGTATTATTCTTATTATTATTATTATTATTATCATTATTAATATATATATATATATATATATATATATATATATATATATATATATATATATATATATCATTATTTAAAAATGGTTATTGTTATTGTTATTATTATTATTATTAATTATTATCATTAAAATAGTTATTAGTATTATCGTTAATAATATCATAGAAATTATCATTATTAGTATTATTGTAATTAAAACTAATATTAGTAACACCTAATTATTTTGATTACTATTATTATCATTATTATGAACACGATATAAAAGACGATTAAAAGCTATTAAACGAAACGATTAGGAAATAATGAGTATGAGTATCATGATGAAATTAAAATATTATAAGATATTGATTTAGATAAAATTATCTTTCTTATTATTTTTATCATTACTATTATTATTAAAAGTATCGTTAGTATTAAAAACTATCATTTTAACAAAAAATATCATTTTAATAGAAATGTCATTGTTATTATAAAAAATCATTATTATTATCATTTTAAATAGAATTATTATTTTAAAGTTAATATTAAAAAGTATCGTAAATATTAAAATTATCATAATTAGAATTATCATTTTATCATAATGTCATTTTTAGTAATTATAAATATTGATATTTTTATTAATAGAATAATAATAATTATTATTACAAAATAATATAACTTTTACTTACTATTATTATAGATATTATTTTATCAAATAAATATGTGATACAAACATATTTTACTACGTGTAATAAAATTACTTTAATAATACCTATCATTATCTTTATGATATTAAATGAACTCTATAAATTTTATTACTTAATATATATAAAAGTATATTTTATTATATAAATTTTAATATAAAAATTTATTTATTAATAAATGAATTATATTATTTACTCTAATAAATCTTTTAAAAATATTTAAAAATATAAAACGACGATATTTAAACTATATATTAATCATGTATAGATTTTGGAAATTATTTTAGGTCAAATTGACTTTTGTTGACCTTTACATATTATTCTCGAACCTTAGGATTGTGATACACTATGACTTGACCTAATTTGTTAGACAAATATTGACCAACACATAAATATATATAATTAATTTAGGTTCGTGAATCCGAGGCCAACCTTGCACTTGTTCAATGACGTTATATGTATTTTTACTACGAAATACAGTATGGTGAGTTTCATTTGCTCCCTTTTTAAATGCTTTTGCAATATATATTTTTGGGACTGAGAATACATGCGCAGTTTTTATAAATGTTTTAAGAAATAGACACAAGTAATCGAAACTACATTATATGGTTGAATGATCGAAGCCGAATATGCCCCTTTTTGCTTGGTAACCTAAGAATTAGTAAACTGATCTACTAATTGACGCGAATCCTAAAGATAGATCTATTGGGCCTAACGAACTCCATCCAAAGTACCGGATGCTTTAGTACTTCGAATTCGTTTTTATCATGTCCGAAGGATTTCTCGGAATGATAGGGGATATTCTTATATGCATCTTGTTAATGTCGGTTACCAGGTGTTCACCATATGAATGATTTTTGTCTCTATGCATGGGACGTATATTTATGAGAACTGGAAATGAAATTCTTGTGGTCTATTAAAATAATAGAAATGAATGATTATGATAAACTAATGAACGACACTTTAAAGCATGTTTATTCTCAGGTGTTAAAGAAATCTTCCGCTGTGCATTTGCTCATTTTAGAGATATTACTTGGAGTCATTCATGACATATTTTGAAAGATGTTGCATTCGAGTCGGTTGAAATTCATCAAGATTATTATTAAGTCAATTATAGTTGGATGTATTATGAAATGGTATGCATGCCGTCAACTTTCGTTGTAAAGAAAGTTTGTCTTTTAGAAACGAATGCAATGTTTGTAAAATGTATCATATAAAGGTCAAATACTTTGCGATGAAATCAACTATTGTGAATCGTTTATACTGTATATGAACGGGTCCTTTCAATATATATATATATATATATATATATATATATATATATATATATATATATATATATATATATATATATATATATATATATATATATATATATATATATGTATGTATGTATGTATGTATATATATATATATATTAAAGAGACAGAGAGATTGAGAGATAGATTTATGATTGAATTCGTCCGAAAAACTGATCGAGCTTTACAGACATTCCTTTCCAGCCATCCCATGCGATCGCATGGGTCTGAAGAGGAATGGCCATGCGATCGCATGGCCTGAAGATCCAGCTCACAAACCTTTTAACTTCTAGTTTGTTGACATATTATAATATAATATATATAATATATAATTTAAATTAATTAATTATATATTAAATTATATTCTCGTGCATAGTTAATTTGTAATTTTTGTTCCGATAAGTCGTACGTCATTACGTGACTTATGTCCCGGTTCCAATTTTTCGAGTGTCCCTTCGTACGCTGAGAAAACTTGTAATTTACATTTTGGGACACGTACCTTTGTCAAAATATAGCCTTAAATTATCCCTAATTTATATTACTCGAAATATAACTTATACATTTGAGTGTTTTTGTTATTTACTTCTATAAATCATCGTCTCGCTATTTGTTAAAATACATTTTAAAATAGTGTTTACTGTAGCAAAGTTACTGTAGCAAGTTTTTTTACTGTAGTAAATAGTGATTTTCGGAAACACTGTAGCTTTTCGGGTACTGTAGTAATTCGAAAATACTGTAGCAAATTAGTGTTTTACTGGTTCATCTTAAACGTTTTAGTTAACTTATCTAAATATCAAACAGATAATCAAACCAATAAGGTTAATGCACAGTATCATTTTCATAACACTTTGTTACGTTTTCAAGTTATAGCATATGTATCTATTTACATATAATTGTTCGCGAATCGTTGAGAACAATCGAAGGGTAATTGAATAGTTCAAAATTTTTGAGATTCAACTTCATAGACTTTGCTTATCATGTCAGAAACGTTAAAGATTAAGTTTAAATTTGGTCAGAAATTTCCGGGTCATCACAGTACCTCCCCGTTAAAGAAATTTCGTCCCGAAATTTGAGTGAGGTCATCATGGCTAACACTAAAAATGTTTTCATGACGAATATGAGTTGATAAATAGAATTTTTATCACCGTTGAATAATATGGATAAAACAATCCAATTACTCGAAGCGTATGAGGGAAGTTATCATAATAGAGTGAAATGGAGAATAGAGATTTGTTTTTAACTCTTGACGTAGTAACGATTGATTTCCGGAATTTAAGGAATAGAAAATCTTCATTATCTAAATAAGATTTGATTTTTTGAAATTTGCGGAAATTAGGATTTTCTTTGATTAAATGCGTAATCTGCCTCGATTGCTATGTCTGATATTTCGCTATAAATTGACCTCTTCCGTTTCATTTATTTACACCAATCCTATAATCTTCTTCCTTATCTAATACTTCTTAATAGATTGTGAAAATGCTTCATCCAGTTTTGATTCTTGATATACTCCTAAGTTTCATATATATCATTCTTTTTTTTCATCTGCCGCCGGAGGAATCTATTCACTTTTACTATACTCTTGGCTTTATAGTGTTTTTAGTTCTCCCGTGTCTTTACGTTGCAATACTTATTGATATTCATGGTTTGTAATTTATGTGTTTTTATCAGGCTTTATATTCTCTGTTATATTTCGAAGCTTCATGCTTTTGTTCTCTCTTCCCGCCTTCAAGTCAAGCGAATAATGGTTCAGAATTCGTAGGTATGGATTTTGAAATGAACATAGTTAATGTTCTAAGAAGGGAATTGTAATGACACGATCTTGATTTGTCAAATTACCAGAATATCCGGAAAAGACCGAATCATCAAGAAATATATTTTCTTGATATATTTAGAGATTATATAGAATGAAAGAGTTATGTAACATGGTTCATGATGAGGGTGGGATCTGTGAACCTTTATCACGTTCCATTAGAAACTCATCATGACTTACTGTAATATAATCACGTTGATCAAGTGTCATTATATTATACTAACTCATGCTTCAGTTCCCAATATTACTTCAAAACATCCATTTTTTCAAATTTTTCAGATTTTAGAAACTAAAATATTTTCTTTTATGATGTAACACAGATAGCGCGAAGAGATGAATGATTTCAAATAAGAATGGGTATGAAAAAAAATATCTTCAGAAATATGGAGGATATTTATAATGGAAGATACGATGATATCTTAGAATATTTAAGATAAGATGATGATGAAGAATATTATCCGCAAAGATTTTAGAGTAAGGAGTAAGGTATTTGCTAATGACTTCAGTAGACACTGAATCATTTGGATTCTTTGAAGACAGGTTCAGTCTTTGTGATTTATCCACAGCCTCCCTCATACTTTGCTCAATCCGTTTTTCAGTTCTAAGCCTTCTCTTTTTCTCAGCTTTACCGCCATACTATTCTTTATCATCAAACTTTTGACTGTTAAGGTCGTTTACAGTTTTTGCTGCTTCATCAGCATTGTTCCAATTTCAGAGAACTAGTTCATAGTTTGAGATGTTTTTCAGAAACTTCACATTCGAAGTATGTAAGTCTAGAAGATAGACATTATATGTATATATATAACTGTTGGCGTAGAATTGCTGCGAAATTCGAAATACTGATTGCTAATTCCCGGTAGTTGGTATGGCAATTGCCGTTACAAGATGTAGATGAGTACATGATAGGGTTTCAATGAGTATAAGGATTTTTCGAAAGATCAAGGATCAATGAGGTTGTTGGTAAATTTACTGCTAATGTGGTGGAACATGAAAGGTTCCCCGGTAACAAGAATGTATATGTCAAGATTATAATAAGGCTAATCTGAAAAGTTGAGGTTGACTGGTTGAATGGTTGATAATACTGGATACTTTGAAAAGGGATTGCAAGATTATTTCGGTAAAAACAACGCTAAAGAATCTTGCACAGTTTTGAAGTCAAAGTATAGCTTTGAAAGTTGTAGAGATCTAAGAATGATGTCACCGGTTCAGAGTTATGACTTGGATTCTGATCCGTCAATATCAGAATATGTAATTGAATTTGTATGAAAACGATTGTATATCGTTGTGAGTATTGTTAATAATTTTTTTTTTTTAATCAAAGTTGAAGAATGTACAGTATAACATATTAATTGTGAACTTATATATTTCCCGAGTATTACCTACCCGTTAAAGATTTCACAATTAATATTTTGTACAAAAGAATTTTTATTACCGTCTTTATGAAAATATATGTATGTATATTTTCTTCAGATGTAATACAGATTTAATGAGTTAATATCATATTAATCTCATTTGATTTTCGGCTTGACTTAGAAATGATTAATCTTTAAAATATTAAAGATTACATAATCTTTGCGGAGTATTTCGCTAATGAAATCAATACTTTATTATTTATTCTTATTGATATTCCTTGGTGAAGGATGTTGGTACTCGTGGAATTTTTGTGAACCTTATAAGGCACATATGATGTTTTCTGGAAAGTTTCGAGTACATCGAAAATGAAAATGTAAAATCAATTATGTAATTGAATAATACACTTGGTTTATTAGGAAATAGAATTCATTGAGTTGAAACAGAGATTGTAGTTAACGAAGGTTAAGTTGTTAACGAAAGATGTACATTATAGCATATTAGTAATATGAATTAACCGAGTAGTATTTACTCCTTTTCAATTCTTACATAATAGCTTAGTACAAAAAGATTTATGATGGTTTTAAAATTTATATATATAAGATATACATATAAATTCTTTAGAGGGATTAAGTTATTACTTCATAACTCATTGATACAATATACTCGTTGTTGACTCGTAATAATATCCACAGTGCCTTCTTGAACTGGCAGAGCTTGTGATGTTAGAGGCGATGTTGACAGTACTGACTGTGCTGGTGAGGCTAAGGGTACTATTGATGTTGTTGGTAAAACAAGCCTAGCTTGTACCTTACGCACCATTCTTGTCAGGGTTTCTATTCTTCCTTCTATCATCTATATTCATCTGATTTACGGTTAGAACTGGGATAAATAGTCTCTAAGATTTTAGAGATTACCTAATCGCCGTAGAATATTTTCCCGATGAAGTTATGAATCAATAATTCATCGTTTATTGTTGTTGGTACTCCTTGGTACCTATGGTGCGTATGATGTTGATATCCGAGGTACAGATTG
This sequence comes from Rutidosis leptorrhynchoides, assembly GCF_046630445.1. Classification (NCBI taxonomy): domain Eukaryota; kingdom Viridiplantae; phylum Streptophyta; class Magnoliopsida; order Asterales; family Asteraceae; genus Rutidosis; species Rutidosis leptorrhynchoides. The sequence continues at coordinate 12,972,370 of NC_092334.1, forward strand.
TGATGTTGAGGCGTGTGATAGGGATGTTGTTGTTGGTGGTGGTAATGGTACTATTGGTGTTGATGATAGTGATACTGGTTATGCTGCTGGTGCTGCTGCTGGTGTTTGTAATCCTTGCACCATATTCTCCAAAGCCACTACCCGAGCGCGAAGCTCGTTGACTTCTTCTATTATACTGGGATGATTGGCGGTTCGGAAAAGCGGATGAATAAGATTTAGAATATTGGATATTACGTAGTCGTTGCGAGCTGTTCTGGAAATGAGGGTGAAAATGGTGTTACGAACAGGTTCGCCGGTAAGTGCTTCGGGTTTGTTCGCCAAGAGGTGAATGTGGTGGATGGAAGGGATCGCCTTCTTCTTGTCTCCAATGATTAAGTAGATTACGAACCCATCCCCAATTCATCCAGAATAGATGATGGCTAATTGGTTGATCCATTCCGGTTACGCTGTTTTCGGAACTTGAGTGGAAATCCATATCGGAATAGCGTTCGGAATCTAAGGAATTTGAACTAGATACGTGATCCATTTTGTGTAATCAAGGAAAAGATTTTTGGAATGAAATAGATTATAGGACTAATTTGGTACTCCTCGATACATAGTTTACATATGTATTTATAATACCAGAATCCCATAAGTTACGGAGGATTTTACGGAAGATGTCAGGCAAAGTTTACTGTAATAGATATGCCAAGATATGAATTTTGTCGATACTCTATCTATGCAATCAATGCAATAAGACGCGTTTAGACTTAAGATGATAGACAGGTAATTTCCGACAAGAAATGATAGGCAAAACTTTTGACATGCAGACACAGTCGAAGTCCAGACTTACGAATGTATCCTAACAACTATCAGTTAGACACACTAATGCAAGACCTGGTTCACTAAGACCAACGCTCTGATACCAACTGTGACGATCGCTCCAAATCCATATGGACAATACGTCATTCATTGATTTCATTGCGAGGTATTTGACCTCTATATGATACGTTTTGTAAACATTGCATTCTTTTGAAAAGGCACACCATAAATGAATATTTAAATCAAAGGTTTTCGACATCTGATGATTTCTACATATAGACAATCATCGTAAATAATAGTTTACAATAGTACTTTCGTTGACAATTCAGTCAAAATAAGATACATGGTGATGATTTGGTGAATGCAACGTTTCCTTGAAAAATATGCCATGTACGACTCCATGCACATAACTTGTCTAACATATAAGCAAACATCGGAAGACTTCTAGGAAACCTGAGAATAAACATGCTAACAAGTGTCAACACAAAGGTTGGTGAGTTCATAGTTTTAGTGTTTCGCATAATCTGTATATAAAGGTAGATCACAAGATTTCAGTTGTTTCATCCAGAAACGTTTATCAAAATATTCTACGAAATTGAGCACCCTGGTAACTAAACTTTAACGTTATAATAAGTACCCCTGTTTTAACATACATGCAACCGACATGTACAATACACGCAATCCAACGTGTACTAACCTCAAATAGCATACATCTGTTTTATAGTTCAGGCTAGGGTTTCTATACCTGGAACAGACGGGGATGTCAAGCCTTATGGATCCATATACAACTACTCGCGCCCACCAGTTCTTATAACTGGCAGTTACTAGTTACCAAAGCTAAGGGATTTTCGGTTCAATCTCAGTGTAGAATTTAGTATGTACTTGTATCCATTGCGTTTAAAATAAAGTGCATGTATTCTCAGCCCAAAAATATAGATTGCAAAAGCAAAAAAGGGAGCAAATGAAACTCACGCATATAAATATTGTAAATCAGTTAATAAAGCATTTGCATGTATTCTCAGCCCAAAAATGTAGAGAGTAAAAGGGATCATATGAAACTCACCTTAGCAGCATATAAAGTCGTTCACCAAAATGTGACTGAAACTCGGATTACCAAATAACCGTAGATCTCAACCTAGAGAACATATGTTGGTCAATAAATGTCTATCAAGCTAGGTTTGGTCATAGTGTATCATAATCCTAATGCTCGAGATCGACATACAAAAGTTATCCAAAGTCGTTTCAAAAAGTCAATTTTGACAATAGTTCAACAAAACGAGACATACCTTATATAAGGAGTCATTTACTCGGTTGGTAATATTCAAAAATTCATTTTATCAATCTTGTAAACAAGTTGTTTAAATCTTAATTGCAGATTCAAAAGTAATTTCAATTAACGTCAATCATAATTCAGTTGACCATATCTTTTGATTCGTTCATCGAAATTACGTGATTTCTAAATGAAAAGTTATTGATTTTTCGCCAGCTTTTAAAAAATATGCATATCATATACCTTTTACCAGTAATAAATGTATTTAATTCGTGATTCATCATAAACTGTTTAACGACGGAATTTAGCATACAAGCATGCATGCATAAACATATATACTCGAGCACTAGACATGGATACACAATTAATATATAAAAGATAAGATATGAATGCTCACGTATCAATATTGTGATTCAATATTGCAGGGAAGTATGTAGACGCAACAGAGATGATAAACACTAGGTTTGATTTGCCAATAATACCCACGTACATTACCCATAACCTTCATAGCTATAACCCATAATTTCCTTAGTTCTATCCCGCTCGAAAATCCATTTTGAAAGTGACAAGCTCATAACCTCGTCGTAGTATTTTATGTAATATTACTAATAATAATAATAATAATAATAAGATTAATAATATTAATCTTAATAATATATATATATATATATATATATATATATATATATATATATATATATATATATATATATATATATATATATATATATATATATATATATATATATATATATATATATATATATATATATATATATATATATATATATATATATATATATATATATATATATATATATATATATATATATATATATATATATTAAAGAGACAGAGAGATTGAGAGAGAGATTTATGATTGAATTCGTCCGAAAAACTGATCGAGCTTTATAGGCATTCATGTCCGGCCATCCCATGTGATGGCATGGGTCTGAAGAGGAATGGCCATGCGATCGCATGGCCTGAAGATCCAGCTCACAAACCTTTTAACTTCTAGTTTGTCGACATATTATAATATAATATATATAATATATAATTTAAATTAATTAATTATATATTATATTATATTCTCGTGCATAGTTAATTTGTAATTTTTGTTCCGATAAGTCGTACGTCATTACGCAACTTATGTCCCGGTTCCGATTTTTCGAGTGTCCCTTCGTACGCTGAGAAAACTTGTAATTTACATTTTGGGACACGTACCTTTGTCAAAATATAGCCTTAAATTATCCCTAATTTATATTACTCGAAATATAACTTATACATTTGAGTGTTTTGGTTATTTACTTCTATAAATCATCGTCTCGCTATTTGTTAAAATACATTTTAAAATAGTGTTTACTGTAGCAAAGTTACTGTAGCAAGTTTTTTTACCGTAGTAAATAGTGATTTTCGGAAACACTGTAGCTTTTCGGGTACTGTAGCAATTCGAAAATACTGTAGCAAATTAGTGTTTTACTGGTTCATCTTAAACTTTTTAGTTAACTTATCTAAATATCAAACAGATAATCAAACAAATAAGGTTAATGCACAGTATCATTTTCATAACACTTTGTTACGTTTTCAAGTTATAGCATATGTATCTATGTACATATAATTGTTCGCGAATCGTTGAGAACAATCGAAGAGTAATTGAATAGTTCAAAATTTTTGAGATTCAACTTCATAGACTTTGCTTATCGTGTCGAAAACGTTAAAGATTAAGTTTAAATTTGGTCAGAAATTTCCAGGTCATCACACAATATAATAAGATATGATCCATCGATTCGGTATGCTCCAAATACCAACCACATTTATCATCTGCCCCGTCGTTTAAGCAATGCCTATAGCTAAAAACTTCCTTAATCGCAACACCCCCATGAACTGCTAACTAATGGAAAATCGCTATCTTTGAAGGAACATTTTATGCCAAACGACACTTAACAAATCAATCTCTACATCTACATTTCAAGCAAGCATTAAACGTACTCCTATCGCAAATGTATAAAAATTATCGACTGAATGTACCCATTGAATTTCGTCATTGGCATCGGCTTGAGTATAAATGAGTCCAATACTACCAAAAGAGTTTGGTGTTGAATTTCCTCATATGAATCAAGTGCTAATGAGAAACTAAAATCTCATAACATATTTCTAGTATCATTTAGTGAGCCCATATCGGAATAGTGAGCTTCTTTTTGGACAATGACCGAAATAACGCCGAAAGTTGATCCTTTAATTTTGACACCCCAACCCAAAAATCTTCCCAAAATATAATTTTCCAACCTCATATATAATCCCTCTCCACACCTCTCTAAGAACCGTAAGAGACACGTGTTCGACCATTGTCTCTTGTATGGACATGAATTGCATCTGATGTTTATTTATCAAATTGCCTACCCTTCTACCTATATCTTTATTTTCAAAACCTCTAGTTGTCCATGTTGGCACCCTCATACTTTCGACTTGTTTGGTTTTTCATTGCTATCATACATCCCTTCTAAAAACTTACCGAAAACTTGTTTGTCTCTAGCTTTGGAGTTTTTGGGGTTAAGTAACTTACCACTAACCTTAGTAGGCTTACTCGGTAGCCTAGATTCTTGATTAATTTGAGAATCCTCTTCATCTTCATCATTCGAAGGGACCTCTTCCACCGAGTTTACTACATCACTTAATTCTTTGGACTTACTCCGTATTATACACGAAATACTCACTCCTTCCCGTTACAAGTGTTCACTTACTTTTTGCACACAGTTTTAGGAAATTCCACTAATTTCATTCTTCACCAATCAGAAATCTTCTCTCTTCAGAATAACCTCTTCTCATTGGTTGAAATACAAAGTGGACACTTGAAATGGGACATCCCAAAATTGAAATGTGAATACTTGTGGTGGGACGGAGGGAGCATTAAGGAGTATGTATTTATATATTACTATATTGCCAAGATAAATGATTGAAAGACGTTGAAATTGTGTTGTGGTCCAGCGGTTGGTGGCCTGCCTCCTTTAGGGGAGCTCAGGAGTTCGACCCCCGTTGGCTACATAATAAAAACACAATTTCATCCCCGCCATGAAATATCCACCCATGACACCTTTCCCATATCGTTTGGGGGGTAAAGGGGAGGGGGTTTTACTTGGCCGTGCCCTTAGATCGGTTTCAAGGTTTCCTCCCGGGCAGCGATGGGGGTGGGGTTTATCGCTGCATCGGCATAGTCGAAACGAGAGATGATCGCAACGGGTGATTAAAGTCTCCCTCGGGTGATCCGAATCGCTGTTAAAAAAAATGATTGAAAGACGTTAAAGATTGGAAAGTACGTGGGGACGGGAAGCACCGGGACACTAGTTAAAGTATCAAACGAATGCCACTGAACTTTTACGGAGTAATTTATATACTCTTTAATATATCGTCTCGTACGATAAATTGTATTACATATTACTACGTACTCCGTATTAGTAACGTATTCTCTCATCAATTATTCCTTCTAATGTTCATGATGGAGACTTTCCCTTCTTCTAATCACTATCACATGCTTTTCAACCAACATACTCCGTATGTAATTTGCCTTTTTTTAGTTTTTAATTAAGTAAAACGTCTAATTTAATATTCATATATAAATTGAATACATGATGGCTCTTAATAGAGTCAAATCAAATGTCGATTCATGCTTTTCAACCAACATACTCCGTATGTAATTTGCCTTTTTTAGTTTTTAATTAAGTAAAACGTCTAATTTAATATTCATATATAAATTGAATACATGATGGCTCTTAATAGAGTCAAATCAAATGTCGATTTATTGGCGATTTAACTGCCACTTAGAGCTTAAATTGAATATACAGGATTTAAAAAAGGTTGAAATTTAATTATACCATTTTCATGACGTCTCATGTTTTATTTTTATTTTTTATTTATTTATTTATTAAAATTTTTTACTTGTTGGCTGAAGGTATATTCGAAAGCAATAACTTTATCCGTCGAAGAGGGAGAGGGAGGACTTTCTCTACTTCTTAGAGTGTATCACTCTGAGTGGAGAAATGACTTCTTTTTATTCAAAGATAGGGAAATGATTGTCTATATCTCACCTTTCTTATACACCACGTATGCAGTATTGAGTTTTGTTGTTGTATAAATTAATACATGTTAATATATGAGAATACTTATGGCTTTTTAAATACGCTAGACCATGGTTTATTTATAAAGCAGAGATTTATCGTGCCATGTGTTTGGTTGTCATGCCCATTTGATGATTGAGGGCTTGTGGCCACTCCATGTGATTTACAATGTGATTGAGGGAGTATATGCATTATTCCTTTTTTTAAAATCGCCCCAACATAGTGGGGCCCACAAAACTAGTTATGTACTCTATTTAGAAGGTGGTACAAACGTCGAATATGCACAAATATTAAAATGGATTAAATTAGAAAATATTGCATTAATGTTGAATTAGGGGACCCTAAGTTGTGACGAATGAAGTTATAAAGTGCAAAATATTAGACCTTAAACTATGAAGGTGTGTCATTTAATTTACACTTTACAGGTACAACCACAAACTAGACCCATACAAAGACCATAAACTAGGCTCGTATACTAATGGGCCTTATCAAGGCCGGCCAACTTTTGTGAAATTTAGATGTACAACAAGGTACAATGCAAAGTGCTTTTCATTCTTCACATGATACAAATGAGGACATCTCATATAATTTGATGTTTTGGTAGCTGCACAGTGAGATTGACAGATTGTACCTTCTGTTTTAAAAGCAAATCCTTGTATAGGGGGCAAATGTGATTCCAACTACCAGGACAAATAGTATACGGAGTAGAATTTGTGAATTTAGATATACAAGTACGGAGTAGGAGTAGGGGTTACTTGTATATATTGCTTCTATATATAATGATTGCTTTTTAAGAAAAAAAAAACGTAGGCCAAAAATTGAAAGCACAAGGTCGTTAGAATTTCAAAACTTGAATTAGCGGCAAAACTTGACCAATATGAAAATGATTTACCAAAATTAAAGAGTATTAATGACGCCATAATATAAATGTTTAACACTTCATATACTACTCGTAACATAAGATAAAAGAGATAACATACATGAGACTAATCAAACCATTCTATTCATAATTTATACTCGTACTCCGTAATTTATAGCTATATATTTCCTAAAGTATTTCTAGCCCACATTTAACCAAAACGATGACGTGTGTATCCCATCATGTCCATTCATCGATCATTAACTTTTTATTAGTTTCAGACGTTGAACGCTCTCAATAAACGATCTGTAAAATCAAAACAATAAATAAGAATGTTATTCTCACCTAATATTGAAACTTCAATAACTAATGTGCTATATTTCTAAGTGAAATTATTAAATACCCCCAAGGCACATCTCCGGCTAGCAACCAATCTCCTTCTTTGTCTTGGTACGTTAGTTTCACATCTTTATTACCTATTCTCCAAGCAAACAATATATATTATACATATAAGCAAACAATTAATTTTATTACTTAAATAAAATATTAAAGAATCCACTTTTTGTATTATTTACATTAAGGACAAAATACAACACAGCTTTAAAAACTACATATAAGCTTATTATATTTAATTTTATAAACTCAATTAAGATTAATTGTAAAGTATAAGTATTCATTTTTAATATTAATGTTTCTTATTTAAATTTGATTTTGTATTTAGTAATGGTAACTTTAACTTATAAATATAAAATTAAGTTATACGGAGCATATGATATGTTTAAACGTAGACTATATTTTGTTTATATTAAAACTTGGATGAAAGATTTGTTTGTTTGGATAACAAAATTGCACTTAATGAAATATATATGTAAACTTACACTTTTTAAACATGTTGGCTAAAGTGTGGATGAGTGAAAAGTAAGAATTGTGTAGATTAAGATCAATCTTTCTTGCAATTCCATCTCCTTCCATATGCACCTTAACATACATTGAATTTGACCCGTCACCACTACAGTAGCAAAGGTTTTTCCGACTCGATTTTACCGGCGGCCACCCGAACCTTTTATTTCCTTCTCCAACGTTTCTATTTGAAAGTCATTGTGATAACTAGTCAATCCATAGTTGTAACACTTACTTATTTGTATAACAAATGAGGAGTATTCTTTTTTTTTTTTTTTTTTTGACAAAAATAACGCAAACTCGTATAGAAATAATACGTTTTCTAGAAAAAACGATTTCCATCGAAAGATACATAACAATAGCATATAGGCTTGTGAACCTAAAAACATGAAAAACACAACTAAGACTATTTATCACCGAACCTCAAACTATGAAAGAGCTTAAAGGAACCGCAATACAAACAAACGAAAATACGGAGTTATATAATACTCCGTAACTATTTCTTTATTTAATACTCATCCGCTCTATAAAAAGTGTCATGTTTAACTTTTGTTAAATTTAAAATATGTTGATGAATTGTCTAATTGTCCCTCCTAATGTTGTTATAAACAGTAAGTAATACATAAATTGTTGTATTCAACGTTGGATTTTCAATTATAAATGATTGGAACTTTGATATTTTTTATTGTTATTTATAGTAAGAGACTATATTTTTGAAATAAATGAAAATATTAAGTAAACATTTTTTTGAGACGGATGAAGTATGACTTTTGTAACCACAATCAATAGGGCTATCGATAATATGCATTAGAATCTTGTACGTAACGCTTATATATTAAGTAGAAGTGGCAGTTATGAAATTACACAAGTTTTGTGCACCTCAACGACAATATGTCAATGGAAAAATCGTATATATAAGTTAACTAATTAAAGGAAAAGATCAACGGCAACCATAATTGCTATCATCAAAGCCTTAATCTATGCATATACATTTGTCCATTAAGACTTGAGGTCTTGAACCCCGGCTGGAAAATCAAAACGATAGTGGTAGCCCTCGATTGATTGTGTAGTATCTCAAAACGTATATAATGCTGAAAAACTTCGACTATTCAATTGAAAACTAAGATGTGGATTTTCACTCAAAAAAGTTACAGTAAAATTTATGACCCCTATGGTTTGAGTTTTTACTAAATTAATTAAAGATGAAACTCTCAGAGTTCATCCTACTAAGCATATTCATCCGCATAGTCTGAGAAAAATAAAAAAAAAAACTTTATTCGTTTACTCGAGAGCTCATGTGTCATAAATTGAAGGTAAGGACTCCTAATCTACAAAAACACAACAGTTTGTTTTTTTTTTTTGTTTTTTTTTTTGTTTTCCTTCAAAATTTTATAAATAAATACAATAAAATAAGTAAGCTGGTAAAATTAACATTGCCAAATATCCTCTAATTAATTAAAAAGGACAAAAAGTCAAAAACCTTATACATTTGGTCTGAAAGAAAGAAGAGTGAAAAGTGATACGAATTACTTGTGATTTATGATGAAAAAACTGGATTGAACTTCATTCACATCATCAAGATCAACATCATGTTCTTGATTACTTTTGTTGCAGAAAAGAAGTGGCAATGTTTGAGGTACAGGGAACCCTGCTGTTTCTTCTTGATCACCATTTATGACAAAAAGCATACTCCTTTTCATATCTTCCATTTTCATCTCTTGTTCTTCAACATTATCATTGTTATAATAGTTAAGATCCAACTTTGTAGTACATGAAGAAGAACAAGAAGATGATGAAGAAGAAAGAGATAAGGCCAGTTGAAGTTCCATTATATGTGCAGACTTCAATTAGAATAAATGGATGTTATATATATATGATGATGGTGTGTTTGTTTAGAAGTGATACTTTAAAAGGATTAATTTAAGCATGTTCTGTCATAAAAATTTTGTTTGTCTGTATGTATATGATGTATTTATATATGCATATGTATACATAATTAATAAAAAACACAAAGGACTAAACAAGTGTATCTTGTAGTTAGATTATGTCTCTCACATAATGAATATCAGAATATGATGAATGATGAATGATAATGATGATGCAACGTACCAACATTATTTAAGTGTGTTTTATATTAATATGTTCTATAGATGTATATATAGATTTAATTACTATGCATGTTTATATGAATGATGTTTTTCAATTCATTCTTGTTTGTAGTTTGTGTTATATAGTCAGATCATTACACGCGGCGTGATAGGGTATTTTTGTGGGGTATAGTTAGTGTTGTAGATCTCCTTATTTCTTCCCGAGATCTCATAGTTTTGAAGGCAACCGAGACGAGATGTCCATCTCCCGAGATATTCCGGTCAACGGTGTCAAACTTGGTCAAAGCCACGATTTCTAGAATTTTCTTGCTCATTTTTCGGATTTTCTTGTAAATCTCGTAATTTCTCAGATTTTCTCACTCATTTCTCGAATTTTCTTGTAAAATCTCGTAAAAATGTATATAAATATACATATATTATTTATATATATAAATTTTTACTAAGAAAACTAAAAAGTCAACGTAAATCAACATCCGAGATCTCCCCGAGATTTTTCCGAGATGCCGAGATCTCCCCAAAAATGTCCAAACGAGATCTCCCCGAGATCTAAGTTCTCCAACCTTGGGTATAGTGCTCATGTGGCAAATGTGATGGTATGATGATGTGATGGCGTGATGGAGTTTTGTAATGGTATGAGATTATGATTGCGTAATAGAGAGTAGGTCCTACCATTTTTAATGTAAATGAGAATATATATATTATTATTTTTATTTTTTTATTCAAATGATTAAATGTAATTGGCTAATTTTCTTTACCTGCCTGTGACATCATCACTCGCCCCTACATATTTTGTGTGCATCACTCCGCATTATGGGGTGATGGTGGCGTAATGGTGTAATAATACCCATATCACGCTCCACTAGAAATGGTCTCATACAGCAAGATTAACCATCATTTTTTTAACGGCCAAAACATGCTAGTATATATATATATATATATATATATATATATATATATATATATATATATATATATATATATATATATATATATATATATATAACGCTCCTTAGCAACACGCTAAAGGAGAAATTACAAAGGTATAGAAATTCATAAGTTCTAATTTGAAACTAAATGGCTTCTATGTTTTATCCAACGAAAAGTAAATAATCTAATTACATCATAAAGACTACTTTTACTACAAAAAGATTCATTAAATACAATGTCGTTCCTAAACCGCCACAACAACCTAAGAAGAGTAATGGTAACAGCAATGATCCGATTTTTTGTAACATGATCGTGGATTGATTTAATGATGGACACCCAATATTCATTAGGATAAACTAGATAATGCCACCTCCACTTAAGAATTAAAGCAAGGTTAAAAGCTTAAAGACTATCGACATTAAGACCTCCACGTTCAAATGAATTTAGAATACGATCCCATTTTACCCACGCCATCTCTTTTGTAGAAGCGTTACCACCCCAAAAAAATCTCGCACGAATAGATTCCAACCGTTTTAGAATCGTTTCCGGACACTTGAATAATGACATGGCATAAATATCGATGCTACCCATCACCGATTTCACCAACGTTAATCTTCCACCCGACAAAATTAAACTAGCCTTCCAAAATGATAATTTTGATAAAAAAATTTGTCAACATGAGCATCCCAATTAGATTTTAGCTTCATATTCGACCCGATAGGAATGCCAAGATACGTAGTTGGAAAAGTACCAATGCTCGTACCTAAGGAACCCGCAACAGAAAGGACTTCGGACGGATTAACACCAATCTCGAAAACATGAGATTTAGCCACGTTAACTTTTAACCCCGAAACCAAATAAAACTAATAATCCATTTATAAACTAATAATCAACCTATCACAAAAGTTGGCTCGATAACATACGGGTGGTCTTATGCTGATTTGGGATTCAAGTGAGTTTTTAGCCAAGCAACAATTCAATGGGGAATTTTTCATAGCTGTTAAGGGGAGATGGAGATGTAGGGATGTATTATCATTTATTGTAAATATATATGGCCCTCATGATGACGCTAACAAAAAGATTATGTGGGCGAGTCTTATGAGTTTTGTAGGTCAATATGATTCTGCGTGGGTTATTTACGATGATTTTAATGAAGTTCGCGATCATTCCGAGAGGCAAAGTTGTGTATTCATGGATAGACGTGCAAAGTGGTTCAATGATTTCATTAACATAAATTGACTTATTGAAGTTTCTTTGGGCGGTAAGAGATTAACTAGAGTGTGCAATAATTGTATAAAGTTTAGTAAGATCGACAGATTTCTTATTTCTGAAAAGTTCAATAGTATATGGAGTGATATCTCGGCCCTCACATTGGAACGAAAAATGTCCGATCACTGTCCCATCGTGTTAAGAGATAAGATTATTGATTTTGGTCGTAAACCGGTTAGGATTTTTAACAGGTGGTTGGATGATGAAGGTTCAGAAAAATTTATTGTTGACGCATGAAATTTGAATGTTGAGGGGCAAATAATTGATTGCAAATTCATAATCAAAATGAAAAATTTCAAAACGCCTTAAGAGAATGGAGTCAGAAGGTTTTCAGAAAATTGGATGTTGAAATAAATGAATTAAAAATTGATGCAGAAAGATAGGAAACAATAGCCGAGAATAGGATTCTAGACGAAAATGAAAGAATAAAATGGCTTGATACTCGGAAGAAATGGATTGATAAAGAAAAGATAAAAGCGAGTATGGCTAAACAAAAATCGCGTGTCAAATGAATTACAGAAGGAGACGAAAACTCCAAGTATTTTCACTCATATATACGAAGAAGGAACTCGGAACGTAATATATGTGGCCTTAATATCAATGGTTGTTGGTGTGAAGGCCCCACTCCTATTAAACAAGAAACCTTTAATAACTTTTAGAATCAATTCAAGAAACAAGATCTCAACAAAATGAAGCTATGCGAGAAATTTTTTAATCAGGAAGCAGTATCGAAACAGCTTACTGTAGTTAAAGCTTCTGATATCGAAATAAAATTCTACGAAAAGGAAGTGTTGGATACAATAAACGAATGTGGGTGTTCGAAAGCACCCGGGCCGGATGGTTTTAAATTCAACTTCTTTAAGCGATATTGGGACTTGGTGAAACATGATCTTTTAAATGCTCTTAACTTGTTATGGGAAAAATGTGAGATATCGAGAGGGTGTAATGCCTTCTTTGTGACTCTTGTACCAAAAAAGACGGATCCATTGGGTTTGAATGATTTTTACCCCATTAGTTTGATTGGTTGTTATTACAAAATTATTGCAATAATTTTCTCGATCCGTCTTCGTAAAGTGATGCCATGTCTTATTAGCAACGAGCAAAGTGCTTTTTTGATATCTTGAGTTGGGACTTTGATATCGGCTAAAAAGTCACGTTTTTACCCCCGATATTGAGTTCCAAAAGCATAAAGTTCAAAACTTTGTAGGAAAAATAAACGCTTTTTCAGTTAAATTTGTAGATAAAGTAATTACGAAGACGATGCAAAAAGAATCATGAGAATCGGAGCTAAAATGAAGATTCTAGAGCGAAAACGGTGAAAGACAAGAAATCAAGTTACAATCCAGCAAATTAGCAAGCCAAACGGCTTGCCTAACGGGCTACCAAACGGCTTTCCATTATGGCAAACGGCCTGCCATACACCCAGATGAAACAGGCACGTTAAACGGGCCGGCCTGGCAAACGGACTCACCAAACGGCCTGCCAAACGTTTGCCAAACGGCCTGCCAGCCGTTTGCAAGCCATTTTCACTTCTATTTAAAGGGCTTTTGTCATCCAATTTCAACACACCTCTCCTCACTCTCTCACTACAATACACTTTCTCTCACTAGAGCTTTCAAGGCCTTCTCACCTCTGACCGGGAAATTAAGTACCCGGAGGTGAACGCCGAAGATTGTAATAGGAGCGGTCTAGAGGATGTCAGCACTTGTAATGGTCCAGACGAAACGGTGAATGTTTTCCTTAATTTAATAAAGTTATCTTGTTATTTTAAGTTGCTTTCATCTTGCATGCCTGTCTATCTGTTACAAATGTTTATTATGTGTTGAATACTTTATCTGAAACTTATGCTATTGTTATGCTGAAACCTTGACGGTTTAGAAGTTTAATTTACGGATCACCCTTTCCAATTATTCACGTGGCTATAACCTAGTATTAGGACCTGATCAACCCTAGGATACAAGGTAAGTATTTATGTACTTAACGTCACAATAGGGATATAGTACCTACGTACGAATAACCATTTTTTCATCAAAGAAGAGCTGCCCATTTATGTTGTGATTAGAGTAGGCATTATAGAGTTCAGTGAGCCCTGGCTTGCTCAGAAGCATGATTCACGTCAGAAGAAACGTTCCTGAGATGTTGTAAGATGATTCGGGGTTGAGTAAGTGATAGCAAAGGAGAGACCTCTAATCCAATTAGCAGTACCTTAGAATATCTAAGATTGCACATCTGTTAATGTTAAGGCAGAGCTTAGTATTAAGTGGTGGAATATGAAATGTCCCGTTCTTATTGATTAAAAACGTTCCATATTAATTGATTTCGTTGCGAGGTTTTGACCTCTATATGAGACGTTTTTCAAAGACTGCATTCATTTTAAAACAAACCATAACCTTTATTTCATCAATAAAGGTTTAAAAAGCTTTACGTAGATGATCAAATAATGATAATCTAAAATATCCTGTTTACACACGACCATTACATAATGGTTTACAATACAAATATGTTACAACAAAATAAGTTTCTTGAATGCAGTTTTTACACAATATCATACAAGCATGGACTCCAAATCTCGTCCTTATTTAAGTATGCGACAGCGGAAGCTCTTAATAATCACCTGAGAATAAACATGCTTAAAACGTCAACAAAAATATTGGTGAGTTATAGGTTTAACCTATATATATCAAATCATAATAATAGACCACAAGATTTCATATTTCAATACACATCCCATACATAGAGATAAAAATCATTCATATGGTGAGCACCTGGTAACCGACATTAACAAGATGCATATATAAGAATATCCCCATCATTCCGGGACACCCTTCGGATATGATATAAATTTCGAAGTACTAAAGCATCCGGTACTTTGGTTGGGGCTTGTTGGGCCCGATAGATCTATCTTTAGGATTCGCGTCAATTAGGGTGTCTGTTCCCTAATTCTTAGATTACCAGACTTAATAAAAAGGGGCATATTCGATTTCGATAATTCAACCATAGAATGTAGTTTCACGTACTTGTGTCTATTTTGTAAATCATTTATAAAACCTGCATGTATTCTCATCCCAAAAATATTAGATTTTAAAAGTGGGACTATAACTCACTTTCACAGATTTTTACTTCGTCGGGAAGTAAGACTTGGCCACTGGTTGATTCACGAACCTATAACAATATATACATATATATCAAAGTATGTTCAAAATATATTTACAACACTTTTAATATATTTTGATGTTTTAAGTTTATTAAGTCAGCTGTCCTCGTTAGTAACCTACAACTAGTTGTCCACAGTTAGATGTACAGAAATAAATCGATAAATATTATCTTGAATCAATCCACGACCCAGTGTATACGTATCTCAGTATTGATCACAACTCAAACTATATATATTTTGGAATCAACCTCAACCCTGTATAGCTAACTCCAACATTCACATATAGAGTGTCTATGGTTGTTCCGAAATATATATAGATGTGTCGACATGATAGGTCGAAACATTGTATACGTGTCTATGGTATCTCAAGATTACATAATATACAATACAAGTTGATTAAGTTATGGTTGGAATAGATTTGTTACCAATTTTCACGTAGCTAAAATGATAAAAAAATATCCAATCTTGTTTTACCCATAACTTCTTCATTTTAAATCCGTTTTGAGTGAATCAAATTGCTATGGTTTCATATTGAACTCTATTTTATGAATCTAAACAGAAAAAGTATAGGTTTATAGTCGGAAAAATAAGTTACAAGTCGTTTTTGTAAAGGTAGTCATTTCAGTCGAAAGAACGACGCCTAGATGACCATTTTAGAAAACATACTTCCACTTTGAGTTTAACCATAATTTTTGGATATAGTTTCATGTTCATAATAAAAATCATTTTCTCAGAATAACAACTTTTAAATTAAAGTTTATCATAGTTTTTAATTAACTAACCCAAAACAGCCCGCGGTGTTACTACGACGGCGTAAATCCGGTTTTACGGTGTTTTTCGTGTTTCCAGGTTTTAAATAATTAAGTTAGCATATCATATAGATATAGAACATGTGTTTAGTTTATTTTAAAAGTCAAGTTAGAAGGATTAACTTTTGTTTGCGAACAAGTTTAGAATTAACTAAACTATGTTCTAGTGATTACAAGTTTAAACGTTCGAATAAGATAGCTTTATATGTATGAATTGAATGATGTTATAAACATCATTACTACCTTAAGTTCCTTGGATAAACCTACTGGAAAAGTGAAAAATGGATCTAGCTTCAACGGATCCTTGGATGGCTCGAAGTTCTTGAAGCAGAATCATGACACGAAAACAAGTTCAAGTAAGATCATCACTTGAAATAAGATTGTTATAGTTATAGAAATTGAACCAAAGTTTGAATATATTTATTACCTTGTATTAGAATGATAACCTACTATAAGAAACAAATATTTCTTGAGGTTGAATGATCACCTTACAAGATTGGAAGTGAGCTAGCAAACTTGAAAGTATTCTTGATTTTATGTAACTAGAACTTGTAGAATTTATGAAGAACACTTAGAACTTGAAGATAGAACTTGAGAGAGATCAATTAGATGAAGAAAATTTAAGAATGAAAGTGTTTGTAGGTGTTTTTGGATGTTGGTGTATGGATTAGATATAAAGGATATGTAATTTTGTTTTCATGTAAATAAGTCATGAATGATTACTCATATTTTTGTAATTTTATGAGATATTTCATGCTAGTTGCCAAATGATGGTTCCCACATGTGTTAGGTGACTCACATGGGCTGCTAAGAGCTGATCATTGGAGTGTATATACCAATAGTACATACATCTAAAAGCTGTGTATTGTACGAGTACGAATACGGGTGCATACGAGTAGAATTGTTGATGAAACTGAACTAGGATGTAATTGTAAGCATTTTTGTTAAGTAGAAGTATTTTGATAAGTGTATTGAAGTCTTTCAAAAGTGTATAAATACATATTAAAACACTACATGTATATACATTTTAACTGAGTCGTTAAGTCATCGTTAGTCGTTACATGTAAGTGTTGTTTTGAAACCTTTAGGTTAACGATCTTGTTAAATGTTGTTAACCCAATGTTTATAATATCAAATGAGATTTTAAATTATTATATTATCATGTATGAATATCTCTTAATATGATATATATACATTAAATGTCTTTACAACGATAATCGTTACATATATGTCTCGTTTAAAAATCATTAAGTTAGTAGTCTTGTTTTTACATATGTAGTTCATTGTTAATATACTTAATGATATGTTTACTTATCATAGTATCATGTTAACTATATATATATATATATATATATATATATATATATATATATATATATATATATATATATATATATATATATATATATATCCATATATATGTCATCATATAGTTTTTACAAGTTTTAACGTTCGTGAATCACCGGTCAGCTTGGGTGGTCAATTGTCTATATGAAACATATTTCAATTAATCAAGTCTTAACAAGTTTGATTGCTTAACATGTTGGAAACATTTAATCATGTAAATATAAATCTCAATTAATATATATAAACATGGAAAAGTTCGGGTCACTACAGTACCTACCCGTTAAATAAATTTCGTCCTGAAATTTTAAGCTGTTGAAGGTGTTGACGAATCTTCTGGAAATAGATGCGGGTATTTCTTCTTCATCTGATCTTCACGCTCCCAGGTGAACTCGGGTCCTCTACGAGCATTCCATCGAACCTTAACAATTGGTATCTTGTTTTGCCTAAGTCTTTTAACCTCACGATCCATTATTTCGACAGGTTCTTCGATGAATTGAAGTTTTTCGTTGATTTGGATTTCATCTAACAGAATAGTGAGATCTTCTTTAGCAAAACATTTCTTCAAATTCGAGACGTGGAAAGTGTTATGTACAGCCGTGAGTTGTTGAGGTAACTCAAGTCGGTAAGCTACTGGTCTGACACGATCAATAATCTTGAATGGTCCAATATACCTTGGATTTAATTTCCCTCGTTTACCAAATCGAACAACGCCTTTCCAAGGTGAAACTTTAAGCATGACCATCTCTCCAATTTCAAATTCTATATCTTTTCTTTTAATGTCAGCGTAGCTCTTTTGTCGACTTTGGGCAGTTTTCAACCGTTGTTGAATTTGGATGATCTTCTCGGTAGTTTCTTGTATAATCTCCGGACCCGTAATCTGTCTATCCCCCACTTCACTCCAACAAATCGGAGACCTGCACTTTCTACCATAAAGTGCTTCAAACGGCGCCATCTCAATGCTTGAATGGTAGCTGTTGTTGTAGGAAAATTCTTTTAACGGTAGATGTCGATCCCAACTGTTTCCGAAATCAATAACACATGCTCGTAGCATGTCTTCAAGCGTTTGTATCGTCCTTTCACTCTGCCCATCAGTTTGTGGATGATAGGCAGTACTCATGTCTAGACGAGTTCCTAATGCTTGCTGTAATGTCTGCCAGAATCTTGAAATAAATCTACCATCCCTATCAGAGATAATAGAGATTGGTATTCCATGTCTGGAGACGACTTCCTTCAAATACAGTCGTGCTAACTTCTCCATCTTGTCATCTTCTCTTATTGGCAGGAAGTGTGCTGATTTGGTGAGACGATCAACTATTACCCAAATAGTATCAAAACCACTTGCAGTCCTTGGCAATTTAGTGATGAAATCCATGGTAATGTTTTCCCATTTCCATTCCGGGATTTTGGGTTGTTGAAGTAGACCTGATGGTTTCTGATGCTCAGCTTTGACCTTAGAACACGTCAAATATTCTCCTACATATTTAGCAACATCGGCTTTCATACCCGGCCACCAAAAATGTTTCTTGAGATCCTTGTACATCTTCCCCGTTCCAGGATGTATTGAGTATCTGGTTTTATGAGCTTCTCTAAGTACCATTTCTCTCATATCTCCAAATTTTGATACCCAAATCCTTTCAGCCCTATACCGGGTTCCGTCTTCCCGAATATTAAGATGCTTCTCCGATCCTTTGGGTATTTCATCCTTTAAATTTCCCTCTTTTAAAACTCCTTGTTGCGCCTCCTTTATTTGAGTAGTAAGGTTATTATGAATCATTATATTCATAGATTTTACTCGAATGGGTTCTCTGTCCTTCCTGCTCAAAGCATCGGCTACCACATTTGCCTTCCCCGGGTGGTAACGAATCTCAAAGTCGTAATCATTCAATAATTCAATCCACCTACGCTGCCTCATATTCAGTTGTTTCTGATTAAATATGTGTTGAAGACTTTTGTGGTCGGTATATATAATACTTTTGACCCCATATAAGTAGTGCCTCCAAGTCTTTAATGCAAAAACAACCGCGCCTAATTCTAAATCATGCATCGTATAATTTTGCTCGTGAATATCCAATTGTCTAGACGCATAAGCAATCACCTTCGTTCGTTGCATTAATACACAACCGAGACCTTGCTTTGATGCGTTACAATAAATCACAAAATCATCATTCCCTTCAGGCAATGACAATATAGGTGCCGTAGTTAGCTTTTTCTTCAATAACTGAAACGCTTTCTCTTGTTCATCATTCCATTCAAATTTCTTCCCTTTATGCGTTAATGCAGTCAAGGGTTTTGCTATTCTGGAAAAGTCTTGGATGAACCTTCTGTAGTAACCAGCTAGTCCTAAAAACTGGCGTATGTGTTTCGGAGTTTTCGGGGTTTCCCACTTTTCAACAGTTTCTATCTTTGCCGGATCCACCTTAATACCTTCTTTGTTCACTATGTGACCGAGGAATTGAACTTCTTCCAACCAAAATGCACACTTTGAAAACTTAGCGTACAATTCTTCCTTCCTCAATACTTCTAACACCTTTCTCAAATGTTCACCGTGTTCTTGGTCATTCTTTGAGTAAATAAGTATGTCATCAATGAAAACAATGACAAACTTGTCAAGGTATGGTCCACACACTCGGTTCATAAGGTCCATGAACACAGCTGGTGCATTAGTTAAACCAAACGGTGTAACGACCCGGAATTTTCCGATCGTTCTATACTTATGAGATTAATATTTACATAAATTAAACCTTACCAACATGATAAGCAATCCAAACGGTTGAGACTTATATTTTTGAAAAGAGTCTTACACAACGTTTGACCGTCCAATTTGACCGATGATATCACGAACTATATAACACACGATAATTATACGATTATGTATATGTACATATCTATACATATTTAACATGATTTAAGGATGGTTTAACATTTCATTGTGAACTAACAACAATGAGTTATAAGTATACTTTGAGACCACTAACTTAAGTTTTCAAAACGATAACTATATGTAACGTTCTTTGACATATATACTTACAATCTATACTGTGTTGTGATTTATATCACCAATATGATTTAAGTGTAATAGGATTAATTTGTAACCAAAATAATCTTGATAAATATCGAACAAGTTTGGGGAAGTGTGGAGTGCACACTTGTTTGAACTTATCTTGATTATGACGGGGGTTCGGGGGCAGCGCCCCCGATAAGCGGGGTCCAAGGGGTGGCAACCCCTGGAGGGGTCCAAGGGGCAGAGCCCCTGGCTGGGGTCGAGCTACCAGGTCAGCTTGAAATTTTTTTTTTTGGGCTAACATTGCTTTATTAAAAATGTCTTAAAATTTTATTTTTGGCCCGGTTGGACCCAAAATAAAAGCCCGATTTTGAGCTTCTTTTACCGTATCATACTCATCATCCATACGTATTTATTATTGGTAAATACACATCAAATCAACATCCTTATCAGCTTTAGATCTGCCCTAGATAAGAGGGAATCTTATTTGTAAGCTAGCATACATTATTACTCAAAAATTCAACACAATAATTTGTCTTTGTTCCCTCAACAACCAGACTGTCCTATAAGTATCACCATCACCTTGGTTTTTCATTTCATTCTTACAACCATCTTTCTCTAACCAAAAAAAAAACACACTCTTAGGAACTCTAAGTGTTCTTCACAATCTCAGCAAATACTCATGAAGAACTAGCTTCATGAACAACCTATAATCATCATAAGAAAGTTTGATCAAGATTATTTTCTATCTTTTCCAGTAGCTTTATCCAAGTAACTTGAGGTAGTAACCTTATTCATAATCTTATTCGATTCATATGTATATAGCTATCTTATTTTGTGTTATAAAATTTTTAACAACAAGAACATAGTTTGAATGATTTCAAACCTGTTCGCAAACTAAATAGATCCTTCTAATTTGATTTTTAAAACACTTCAAAACCTGTAATATATCATATTATGACAAAATGGGATTAATCATATCTTGGCTAATTAACATAATATTTAATATATATTTACTTATGATTTGATTTTATATATTCCAAGACCACCCGTAAACAACACGAGAAGATTAATCATAAGACCTCATGATTGTACGCAACACGTCATCTGACAACACGGTACTTTATGTACGCAACACGTCATTTGACAACATGGTACCATGGGTCGAGATTAATTCTGATCAATACGAATACGATGGGGTCGTTATTTATTTTATTGAGCAACTAATTGTGGACCATTAACAACAGACTGCTAACTACGGACTAAGAAAATATTAAAAGTATTATAAGTATATATATATGTAACGATTACTTGAAAAGAAAATATGTTGATATATTATATATATGGTTAGGTTCGTGATATCTATCGGAGACCAAGTCGAGTTAAATACCTTCAAGGAAAAGGTGAGTATATAGTCCCACTTTTAAACTCTAAATATTTCGGGATGAGAATACATGCATTTTATGATTTACGTTATGGACACAAGTGATTAAAAATATATATTCTACGTTGAGTTGTACCACTGGCATACTTCCTTGTAACTTGGTAACTAATATTTACATGAGGTATTGTAAACGCGAATCCTGTTGATAGATCTATCGGGCCTGACAACCCCAACCGGACTGGACGACCAGTATTCAACGGTTGCACAGTACTTCGTTTCGGTAACTACACTTGGTACGGTGTAGTAAGATTTCATAATAAAGGGAATATGCGACGTTGATTAAATGTTAAGTATGGTTATCAAGTGCTCAACAACTTAGAATATTTTTATTAAAACGTTTATATATGAAATCTTGTGGTCTATATTTATAACGCTGCCGGCATTAAACCTATATCTCACCAACTTTATGTTGACGTTTTAAGCATGTTTATTCTCAGGTGATAACTAAAAGCTTCCGCTGCAACATGTTGAATTTAAGCAAGATCTTGAGTATGCATATTTATGTCAAAAATAAAACTGCATATCGGAGGATTTGTAATGTAAAATATGTTGGAGGTCGTATTGTTATTATCACATGTAAAGTTTGTAAGTCTAAGATTATCGCTAAACGATAATCATTATTAAGTTGTTTAAACCTTGTATTTGTAATAAAAGCTATGGTTTGTATTGTAAAAACGAATGCAGTTTTTGAAAAATGTCGCATATAGAGGTCAATACCTCGCGATGAAATCATATGTTATTGTATTCGTCCTTATGGTTAAGGTCGGGTTATGACAAACGGCATGACCATAAACTCGTAATGACCGTAACGTGTTCTGAAAGCAGTCTTTGAAATATCATCTTCTTTCACCCGCATTTGATGATACCCGGAACGTAAGTCAATCTTTGAATAAACAGACGAGCCTTGTAGTTGATCAAATAAGTCGTCGATTCTCGGTAGTGGGTAGCGGTTCTTGATGGTAAGTTTGTTCAACTCTCGGTAGTCGATACACAACCTGAATGTACCATCTTTCTTCTTGACAAACAAAACAGGAGCTCCCCACGGTGATGTGCTTGGTCGAATGAAACCACGCTCTAAAAGTTCTTGTAATTGGCTTTGCAGTTCTTTCATCTCGCTGGGTGCGAGTCTGTAAGGAGCACGAGCTATTGGTGCAGCTCCTGGTACAAGATCTATTTGAAATTCAACGGATCAATGTGGGGGTAATCCCGGTAATTCTTTCGAAAATACATCAGGAAATTCTTTTGCAATGGGAACATCATTGATGCTCTTTTCTTCAGTTTGTACTTTCTCGATGTGTGCTAGAACAGCATAGCAACCTTTTCTTATTAGTTTTTGTGCCTTCAAATTACTAATAAGATGTAGCTTCGTGTTGCTCTTTTCTCCGTACACCATTAAGGGTTTTCCTTTTTTTCGTATAATGCGAATTGCATTTTTGTAACAAACAATCTCTGCTTTCACTTCTTTCAACCAGTCCATATCGATTATCACATCAAAACTCCCTAACTCTACTGGTATCAAATCAATCTTAAATGTTTCGCTAACCAGTTTAATTTCTTGATTCCGACATATATTATCTGCTGAAATTAATTTACCATTTGCTAATTCGAGTAAAAATTTACTATCCAAAGGCGTCAATGGACAACTTAATTTAGCACAAAAATCTCTACTCATATAGCTTCTATCCGCACCCGAATCAAATAAAACGTAAGCAGATTTATTGTCAATAAGAAACGTACCCGTAACAAGCTCCGAGTCTTCCTGTGCCTCTGCTGCATTAATATTGAAAACTCTTCCGCGGCCTTGTCCATTCGTGTTCTCCTGGTTCGGGCAATTTCTAATAATGTGGCCCGGTTTTCCACATTTATAGCAAACTACATTGGCATAACTTGCTCCGACACTACTTGCTCCGCCATTACTCGTTCCGACACCATTTGTTCCTTTCGTTCTATTAACCCCTGGTCCGTAGACCTCACAATTCGCCGCGCTATGACCATTTCTTTTACACTTGTTGCAAAATTTGGTGCAGAACCCTGAGTGATACTTTTCACACCTTTGGCATAGCTGCTTCTGATTGTTGTTGTTGTTGCGGTTATTATTGTTGTTGGGATGGTTGTTGTAGTTGCTGTTGTTGTTGTTGTTGTTGTTGTTGTTGTTGTTGTTGTTGTTGTTGTTGTTGTTGTTGTTGTTGTTGTTGTTGTTGTTGTTGTTGTTGTTGTTGTTGTTGGTGGGCCGTTTGTTGTAGTTGCGATTGATGTTGCGATTGTTGGGATAATTGTTGCGATTATTGTTGTAATTGCTGTTGTTGTTGTATTGGTGATTCTTATCACCGTTTTCCTCCCACTTTCTTTTGACTTGCTTCACATTGGCCTCTTCAGCAGTCTGTTCTTTAATTCTTTCTTCAATCTGGTTCACTAGTTTGTGAGCCATTCTACATGCCTGTTGTATGGAGGCGGGCTCGTGTGAACTTATATCTTCTTGGATTCTTTCCGGTAATCCTTTCACAAACGCGTCGATCTTCTCTTCCTCATCTTCGAATGCTCCCGGACACAATAGGCACAATTCTGTGAATCGTCTTTCGTACGTGGTAATATCAAATCCTTGGGTTCGTAACCCTCTAAGTTCTGTCTTAAGCTTATCGACCTCGGTTCTGGGACGGTACTTCTCGTTCATCAAGTGCTTGAATGCTGACCACGGTAGTGCGTACGCATCGTCTTGTCCCACTTGCTCTAGATAGGTATTCCACCATGTTAACGCAGAACCTGTGAAGGTATGCGTAGCGTACTTCACTTTGTCCTCTTCAGTACACTTACTTATGGCAAACACCGATTCGACCTTCTCGGTCCACCGTTTCAATCCGATCGGTCCTTCGGTTCCATCAAATTCCAAAGGTTTGCAGGCAGTGAATTCTTTGTAGGTGCATCCTACACGATTTCCTGTACTGCTAGATCCAAGGTTATTGTTGGTATGTAGCGCAGCCTGTACTGTGGCTATGTTTGAAGCTAGAAAAGTACGGAATTCCTCTTCATTCATATTCACGGTGTGTCGAGTAGTAGGTGCCATTTCCTTCAAAATAGTCAAATGGAACAAGTTAATCATACAGAATATTAAAAGTAGTTAATAGTATTTTGTAGCATAATATGAACTCATTTATAAAAGCTTTTTCTTCATATTAGCGTTTTATAAGTTTAAATTCGGGTAGTACCTACCCGTTAAGTTCATACTTAGTAGCTAATATACAATTCAACTACTACAATTCTATATGAAAAACTGGTTATAATAATATTTCGCGTTCAAACTTTTACACAATATTTTACAAACTTACAATACCGCTTATTTTACATATAGCATGAAATATAGCACACAATAAATTTGATACAAGATGGTTGTGAAGATAATTCTAGCTAGTACACAAGTCGTTCAGCAAAGGTAATAAAGACACGTAATTCATACGTCCAGAAACAAGTCATGCATTCTGGTTTTACTAGGATTACTTCCCATCCTTGGTCTTGTGGAACATAACCGTTATGGCCGTTGATAAGACAGCGTGTTGTAACATCGTCAAAGGGACGAGGGTTACGTAATGTCCAACAGTCCCGTAACAATCTAAAAACCTCATTTCTTACCCCAATTACCGACTCCGTCACTTGTGGGAACGTTTTGTTTAATAGTTGTAGCCCGATGTTCTTGTTCTCACTTTGGTGAGATGCGAACATTACTAATCCGTAAGCATAACATGCTTCTTTATGTTGCATGTTAGCCGCTTTTTCTAAATCACGAAGTCCAATATTCGGATATATTGAGTCAAAATAATTTCTTAACCCATTGCGTAAAATAGCATCTGGGTTCCCCGCAATATATGCGTCAAAGTAAACACATCGTAACTTATAGATTTCCCAATGTGATATCCCCCATCTTTCGAACGAAAGCCTTTTATAAACCAAGGCATTCTTGGAACGTTCTTCGAATGTCTTACAAACTGATCTCGCCTTAAATAGTTGTGCCGAAGAATTCTGACCGACTCTAGACAAGATTTCATCAATCATGTCTCCGGGTAGGTCTCTTAAAATATTGGGTTGTCTATCCATTTTGTGTTTTTATACTGTAAAATAGACAAGAGTTAGATTCATAAAAAATACTTATTAATACAAGCAATTTTTACATATATCATAAAGCATAAGCACACTATATTACATATATTACACCACACGAATACAACTATCTTATTCCGACTCACTTGTTTCTTCTTCTTCGGTTTTGGTTCGTTTTGCCAAGTTTCTAGGGATATATGATGTTCCCCTAATAAGAGCCATCGTTTTCCGCATTGGTTTAGAAAAACCTGGTGGTTTAGAGGTTCCCGGGTCATTGTTACAACTTAAGGACTTCGGGGGTTGGCGATACATATAAAGTTCATCGGGGTTGGAATTAGATTTCTCTATTTTTATGCCCTTTCCCTTATTATTTTCTTTTGCCTTTTTAAATTCAGTTGGAGTAATTTCTATAACATCATCGGAATTCTCGTCGGAATCCGATTCATCGGAGAATTGGTAATCCTCCCAATATTTTGCTTCCTTGGCGGAAACACCATTGACCATAATTAACCTTGGTTGGTTGGTTGAGGATTTTCTTTTACTTAACCGTTTTATTATTTCCCCCACCGGTTCTATTTCTTCATCCGGTTCCGATTCTTCTTCCGGTTCCGATTCTTCTTCCGGTTCTGACTCTTCTTCCGGTTCCTCTTCGGGAACTTGTGAATCAGTCCACGAATCATTCCAATTTACATTTGACTCTTCATTATTATTAGGTGAGTCAATGGGACTTGTTCTAGAGGTAGACATCTATCACATAATATCAAACGCGTTAAGAGATTAATATATCACATAATATTCACATGTTAAAAATATATAGTTTCCAACAAAATTTGTTAAGCAATCATTTTTCAAGTAAACACGGTCGAAGTCCAGACTCACTAATGCATCCTAACAAACTCGATAAGACACACTAATGCAAAATTCTGGTTCTCTAAGACCAACGCTCGGATACCAACCGAAATGTCCCGTTCTTATTGATTAAAAACGTTCCATATTAATTGATTTCGTTGCGAGGTTTTGACCTCTATATGAGACGTTTTTCAAAGACTGCATTCATTTTAAAACAAACCATAACCTTTATTTCATCAATAAAGGTTTAAAAAGCTTTACGTAGATTATCAAATAATGATAATCTAAAATATCCTGTTTACACACGACCATTACATAATGGTTTACAATACAAATATGTTACAACAAAATAAGTTTCTTGAATGCAGTTTTTACACAATATCATACAAGCATGGACTCCAAATCTCGTCCTTATTTAAATATACGACAGCGGAAGCTCTTAATAATCACCTGAGAATAAACATGCTTAAAACGTCAACAAAAATGTTGGTGAGTTATAGGTTTAACCTATATATATCAAATCATAATAATAGACCACAAGATTTCATATTTCAATACACATCCCATACATAGAGATAAAAATCATTCATATGGTGAACACCTGGTAACCGACATTAACAAGATGCATATATAAGAATATCCCCATCATTCCGGGACACCCTTCGGATATGATATAAATTTCGAAGTACTAAAGCATCCGGTACTTTGGTTGGGGCTTGTTGGGCCCGATAGATCTATCTTTAGGATTCGCGTCAATTAGGGTGTCTGTTCCCTAATTCTTAGATTACTAGACTTAATAAAAAGGGGCATATTCGATTTCGATAATTCAACCATAGAATGTAGTTTCACGTACTTGTGTCTATTTTGTAAATCATTTATAAAACCTGCATGTATTCTCATCCCAAAAATATTAGATTTTAAAAGTGGGACTATAACTCACTTTCACAGATTTTTACTTCGTCGGGAAGTAAGACTTGGCCACTGGTTGATTCACGAACCTATAACAATATATACATATATATCAAAGTATGTTCAAAATATATTTACAACACTTTTAATATATTTTGATGTTTTAAGTTTATTAAGTCAGCTGTCCTCGTTAGTAACCTACAACTAGTTGTCCACAGTTAGATGTACAGAAATAAATCGATAAATATTATCTTGAATCAATCCACGACCCAGTGTATACGTATCTCAGTATTGATCACAACTCAAACTATATATATTTTGGAATCAACCTCAACCCTGTATAGCTAACTCCAACATTCACATATAGAGTGTCTGTGGTTGTTCCGAAATATATATAGATGTGTCGACATGATAGGTCGAAACATTGTATACGTGTCTATGGTATCTCAAGATTACATAATATACAATACAAGTTGATTAAGTTATGGTTGGAATAGATTTGTTACCAATTTTCACGTAGCTAAAATGATAAAAAAATATCCAATCTTGTTTTACCCATAACTTCTTCATTTTAAATCCGTTTTGAGTGAATCAAATTGCTATGGTTTCATATTGAACTCTATTTTATGAATCTAAACAGAAAAAGTATAGGTTTATAGTCGGAAAAATAAGTTACAAGTCGTTTTTGTAAAGGTAGTCATTTCAGTCGAAAGAACGACGCCTAGATGACCATTTTAGAAAACATACTTCCACTTTGAGTTTAACCATAATTTTTGGATATAGTTTCATGTTCATAATAAAAATCATTTTCTCAGAATAACAACTTTTAAATTAAAGTTTATCATAGTTTTTAATTAACTAACCCAAAACAGCCCGCGGTGTTACTACGACGGCGTAAATTCGGTTTTACGGTGTTTTTCGTGTTTCCAGGTTTTAAATCATTAAGTTAGCATATCATATAGATATAGAACATGTGTTTAGTTGATTTTAAAAGTCAAGTTAGAAGGATTAACTTTTGTTTGCGAACAAGTTTAGAATTAACTAAACTATGTTCTAGTGATTACAAGTTTAAACCTTCGAATAAGATAGCTTTATATGTATGAATTGAATGATATTATGAACATCATTACTACCTTAAGTTCCTTGGATAAACCTACTGGAAAAGAGAAAAATGGATCTAGCTTCAATGGATCCTTGGATGGCTCGAAGTTCTTGAAGCAGAATCATGACACGAAAACAAGTTCAAGTAAGATCATCACTTGAAATAAGATTGTTATAGTTATAGAAATTGAACCAAAGTTTGAATATGATTATTACCTTGTATTAGAATGATAACCTACTGTAAGAAACAAAGATTTCTTGAGGTTGGATGATCACCTTACAAGATTGGAAGTGAGCTAGCAAACTTGAAAGTATTCTTGATTTTATGTAACTAGAACTTGTAGAATTTATGAAGAACACTTAGAACTTGAAGATAGAACTTGAGAGAGATCAATTAGATGAAGAAAATTGAAGAATGAAAGTGTTTGTAGGTGTTTTTGGTCGTTGGTGTATGGATTAGATATAAAGGATATGTAATTTTGTTTTCATGTAAATAAGTCATGAATGATTACTCATATTTTTGTAATTTTATGAGATATTTCATGCTAGTTGCCAAATGATGGTTCCCACATGTGTTAGGTGACTCACATGGGCTGCTAAGAGCTGATCATTGGAGTGTATTGATAAGGCTAAAAATGAACACATATTTTACAGCATTATTTCCCAAGAAAGACAAGATTTTAGTTGATATTGTTCGATTTACAAGCACTATTCGTTTAAATATTAAAAAGTGAAGATAAAAGGCAGATTCGACAAATTGAAGACGGAAAGGTCCAAAAAGCTAAAAAGTACAAGATTCAATCAAAAAGGTTCAAATTATTGATGAGGAACGTCTCAAAATAACAAGAGTACAAGTTACAAGACGCAAAGTACGTGATTTAAAATAATACGCGAAGACGTCCGAAAATCCGGAACCGGGATCTGAGCCTAGAAGAAACGCCCGACGTAACGGACCAAAAATATCTACTCAACTATGCATATAAATATAATATAATATATAAATAATTATTAAAATTATTTATATATTTATATTATTTATTTATTATGTCGGCAAGCTAGAAAACAAATGATCCTGAGCTGGAAATCACGGCCATGCGAGTCGCATGGCCTAATGCCCAAACTCATGCGACTCGCATGAGTACCTTTTCCAGGCCACCTTCTATTTAAAGCGACTTCGTGATCCGTTTTTAAAACACAGAAAATATATCTCTCTCTCTCATATATACGATATATATATATATAATTTATATTTTAATTTTAATTTTAATTTTAATAATAAGGGTATGTTAGCGAATGTTGTAAGGGTATAAGTCAAAATTCTGTCCGTGTAACGCTACGCTATTTTTAATCATTGTAAGTTATGTTCAACCTTTTTATATTAATGTCTCGTAGCTAAGTTATTATTATGCTTATTTAAAACGAAGTAATCATGATGTTGGGCTAATTACTAAAATTGGGTAATTGGGCTTTGTACCATAATTGGGGTTTGGACAAAAGAACGACACTTGTGGAAATTAGACTATGGGCTATTAATGGGCTTTATATTTGTTTAACTAAATGAAAGTTTGTTAATGTTAATATAAAGATTTACAATTGGGCATCCCTATAAATTACCATATACACTCAATCGGACACGATGGGCGGGGTATTTATATGTACGAATAATCGTTCATTTAACCGGACACGGGAATGGATTAATAGCCACTAGAATAATTAAAACAGGGGTGAAATTACATTCAAGGGTAATTGGTGTAATTGTTAACAAAGTAGTAAAACCTTGGTTTACACGCAGTCGATAACCTGGTGTATTCATTAAACAAAGTATTAAAACCTTGTTACAATTCGAATCCCCAATTAGTTGGAATATTTAACTTCGGGTATAAGAATAATTTGATGAGGACACTCGCACTTTATATTTATGACTGATGGACTGTTATGGACAAAAACCAGACGGACATATTAAATAATCCAGGACAAAGGACAATTAACCCATGGGCATAAAACTAAAATCAACACGTCAAACATCATGATTACGGAAGTTTAAATAAGCATAATTCTTTTATTTCATATTTAATTTCCTTTATTTTATATTTAATTGCACTTCTAATTATCGCACTTTTATTTATTGTTATTTAATCGCACTTTTAATTATCGTACTTTTTAATTATCGCAAGTTTATTTTATCGCACTTTTATTATTCGCAATTTCATTATCGTTATTTACTTTACGCTTTAATTTAAGTCTTGTATTTATTTTATATTTTACATTAGGTTTTAACTGCGACTAAAATCTTAAAATCGACAAACCGGTCATTAAACGGTAAAAACCCCCCTTTATAATAATAATATTACTTATATATATATTTGTATTTTTATAAAAGTAAACTAATATAGCGTTGAGCTTTGTTTAAAGATTTCCCTGTGGAACGAACCGGACTTACTAAAAACTACACTACTGTACGATTAGGTACACTGCCCATAAGTGTTGTAGCAAGGTTTAAGTATATCCATTCTATAAATAAATAAATATCTTGTGTAAAATTGTATCGTATTTAATAGTTTTTCCTGCTAAAATTAATAACTATTTTATATACACCTCGCTTAACATCAAGTATTTTTGGCGCCGCTGCCGGGGAAAGACCGAAGCGAAACGTCAAAATATTTATAAAAATTTTTTAAGTTTTAATTAGTTTTTTTTATAAATATATATTTTTGTTTAAATTTTGAAAAATATAAAAAAATTAAAAATTTTATAAAACCGAAAAAAAAAATATTTTAAAATCTATTTTTAAGTTTTTCTTTTATATTTATAAAATTATAAGTATTTTTTTTTTTTTTAGTTTTAAAATTAAGTTTTTATTTAAATTGTATATTTATTTTATTTTAAAACAGAAAAGGAAAATAAATATTAAAAAAAAATTACGTGACCTGTCATAATTGACCTGTCAACTGAACCAGTCCAGCAAGGCCATGCGACTCGCATGACCTGCTGCCTTGTCCCATGCGACTCGCATGGTAAGCCCAGACAGGCCACAAACTTACCCTAATTCCGCATTTATTACGGGTATTATTTAATTAATATTATCTAAACCCTAGTTTTTATTAATTATTATATTTAAGTTTTAGTTTAATTAATTTTTATTACTTATAATTATTTTTTATATTTTATAAACTTAATACTTTTATTATATAAAATATAAAAACAATATTTTTATAATAAACTAATAATTTTTATTAACTTTTTATAACTTTTATATTTTATACTTTTTAATCGTTTTAGCGTAATATTTATATTTTCTTCGGTCGTACTTAGTTTTTAGTCTAGTTTTTTGTCGTAGTTTTATTTTTACTTCTAGAATTTTTAGGATTGCCGTAAAATCCCTTAAGTGCTTATTCCTTAAATTAAGTATTAGGTGCTTTAGAATTTTGCGACGCCATTTTTCGTGCTACTTTCTTATTTTCTTATTTTTCGACGCTTTTACCTATGTATCAATTACAATTCCAATTAGTGATCTCCATTTGCAATTTTAATTTTAAGATAATAGTCGTTATAACGATCGATTATTTGAGTGTTTTAAAAATGTTACAAGCTACTCTTCGCCTTTTTCATTTTTCGACACTTTTTGACGCGCAATCTATTTCTTCCTTATTTCTCGACATTCTAGTTATAGGACATAGAATTTTTTCTACTTCTTATCTAAATTTCTTAAAATTACGAAAATTTATTTTAAGTGGTTAAATTAATAGACATCAAAATTTTCTGGTTCGTAGTAATAGTTGGATTTGTACGTGGACTGTAAAGACCCGTCCTTATCCCCCTGGACGAAATCATCAACATTTGGTTCCATTGCGATGATCGACTCCAAGTAATGTCCTTAACATGAGCAAATGCACAGCGGAAGACTTAATTTGTACCTGAGAATAACATGCTTTAAAATGTCAACATAAAGTTGGTGAGATATATAGGTTTGATGCTAGCAGCGTTATAACTATGGACCACAAGATTTCATATTTATACATAATACACTTGCAAGTGCATGGAAAAGTCGTTGAGCACTTGGTAACCATACTTAACATTTAAATCACAGCAGCATATTCTTAAATAAACCCTACACCGTACCAAGTGTAGTAACGAAACGAAGTACTGTGCAACCGTTTAAAACTGGTCGTCCAGCCCGGTTGGGGTTGTCAGGCCCGATAGATCTATCAACAGGATTCGCGTTTACGCTCCTCACGTAAATATTAGCTACCAAGTATAAAGAGATATGCCATGGTACAACTCAACGTAGAATTTATTTTTGATCACTTGTGTCCATAACGTAAAACATTTATAAAAACAGCGCATGCATTCTCAGCCCAAAATATTTAGAGTTTTAAAGGGAACTATATACTCACCATACTGTATTTTGTAGTAAAAATACATATAACACCATTTAACAAATGTAGAGTTGGCCTCGGATTCACGAACCTATATCATTTATGTATATATTAACACACATAATTGTAATTGAACAAATCTATATATTATATTGTATCTTATATTTTTAATTTGTAATAATAATATTGTTAATATAAAAATAATAATGATAGTAATAATACTAATATTGTTAATAATAATAATAATCTTAAATGGAAATTTTAATAACTTTAATAAAAATATTAAACCTTTATAGTAATGATATTTTAAATAAAAATGATAATGATAATATAAAAATGATACTTTTAAATTTTAATGATATAATAATAACTATTAAATAAATAAAAATGTTAATTTTAATAATGATGTATAATAATAATAATAATTCTAAAAATAATAATTTTACTAACAATAATAAAAATGATACTTTTGATAATTTTTTTTTACTAATAATAATAATTCTACCACTACTCTTAGTAATAATAATAATAATAATAATAATAATAATAATAATAATGATAATAATAATAATAAGGAAGTATTAATACTAAACATAAGTTAGCTACCTCAAAAAGACTCCTTAAATAAAACTGCTGTGTGTGAGACTCGAACCCAAGACCTCTCGCTCAACCGCTAACACTCCTAACCATCTACACTAATCTTGTTTTTCTGTTTTGTATTCCAATCTTATATAGTTGAACCCGTAATTTATCTGTCCCATTTTCTCTTCTTCATTACACAATTTCGTCCGACTCAATAGATTATATCATAAGCCCAAGTCGTAAAAACAGTCCATGGCTAAAATAAATTCGCTGGCCCAACCACCTAAACTTGTTCACGGTCCATTATCCACCGTTTAATATTTAGTTTGGTATTATCTTAATCAAAAGTAGGGTAATCGATAATTTAGTGGATGGTGGGGTTCAACCGACACCCAAACTTATCTTCTACGTTTTACAGGAATCAAAACAGAAACCATATAAGGGTCACCACTATCACAAAGTATCATTATTATAATAACGTGTATGTCTTGTCCTTTTTCTCTTGTCCAATAATACAAAACCCTACCCTTTTCTTTCTTGTTTGTCGACTGAAAATAAACCCAAAAAGGGGTACCGCTGTTGCAGTATATTATCTCACGAATTAACAGAAAATTGGTGCAAGAAAGATACACGTTTCAATATGTAAGTGAGTGTATATTTTTATATAACAACGAGGTGATGTTTGGTTGTTTGTTGCAGCGGTTTATTTAAGGTTACGGTGGTGATTAGGGTTTGAAATGGTGGCGTGTTACAGGGTGGAGAATAACTTATGGAGAAGGTTGTAGTAATATGGGTGTTTGATAGTAATGGGTTTTGTAGGTGGTGAAATAGTGACGGTGAGAAGGTAACGGGTGGTGATCGACATGGTTATCAATGTGGGTTAGTGTTGGTGTTCAGATTTAATACAAAACAGGAAGCAGAAGATAATAGTTAATGGGTTTGCAGGTTGTTTGATCTTACAATGTCGGCCATCAACAAAAAGGAATACTGCATCCCTTTTTATATATTATACTTCCACCCTAGCATGTAATCCCTCATCAATATATTACTCTCTTATTTTTGTTTGAAAACGGAAACAATAAGGTTTAGCATAAGTTTCGAATTGTAGAAGCTAAAACAAATGGTTAGAGTGCAGTAATAGTTGTAGTGGTTTGAAAAGAAAGAAAAGAAGAAGAGACTGAGCAAGAAAACAGGAATAGAGAGCGTGGTGTTTTCGATCAAAGGTGGTGTTCAATGATATGATTATGGAGGTGAAGATGGGTCGTGAAAGATTAAGGAGGTGAGTGGTGTTGTTCTTTGTTCAAGGTGGTGATTTTGGTGTTCACAAATGAAAGCAAGAACAACTTGGGTTTCGATTTGTTGGTTTCTTACAATAGTCGAAGAAACAGATGAAAGTACAAGTATGTTAATGATTATGAAGATTGCTGTTTAGCATCAACAGAAATAGGAAGTATAAGATGTGGCTGTGATGGTTGTCGACAGTGGTTATGGTGATGGGTTTCAAGGTTTATCAGGCAAGATGTTGTAGCACAACAATTCAATGATGAATTTGGTGTTTAGATGAAATTAGTGATGGGTTTTAATGGTTTCACTAGTTTTATGTGTGAGGTCTTAAACAAAAGAAAGAGATAATAGCCGATAGGAAGTAGGAAAGTTGCAAATGGGGTAGATGGATATATCCCACCCTATATGTCTTTATTACACACAAAAGTTTAATTTTATGGACAAATTAAACAATCAAAACAGCTGTACCCCATAATAATTAAAATAATTATATTATAATAAAATATTGTAATTAACATAAACGTGTAAATATAATAACTTGGATAGTAGTAGCCTAAAATTCTTACCGACACTTTATATGAGCTATTATTTCGTACCCCGTTGCTACTTAGTGGCGAGTTAAAAGTTCTCAGAAAAATTTCCAAATATAGATTTCAAACTTTCTAGACTCAACATTAGGGTTTTTGCTTATCGTGTCGGAAACATATAGAGATTAGGGTTTAAATTTGGTCGAAAATTTCCGGGTCGTTACAGTACCCACCCGTTAAAGAAATTTCGTCCCCGAAATTTGGTAGAGGTTGTCATAAATAACAATAGAAATGTTTTCATGACAAATATGAGGTAATAATAGAGTTCTGTCATTATTGGAAAATATGAATAAAACGATTCGATCATGTGAAGCGTACGAGTGAAGCTATCACAAAAGAGTGAAATGGGTAAATATGAAATTGTTTTAACCGATGATGTAGTCATGATTAATTTCCGGATTTTAAGGGAGTTATGGAAAATCTTACGTAATAAGATTTGGTTCTTCGGCGATCTTTGATTTAATGCGGCAAATCTGTTTCGATTTCTTTGTTGGATATTTCACTATAAATCCACCTCCTATTTGCTGTGATTTTTACCTCAATTTCTATTGCGGGGGTTTGTCCCTTCGTTTCTTCTTCCCGTTCTCAGGTCAAGCGAGCAATGGTTCGGAATTCGTAGGTATAAGTTTTGGAATGAACATATCTAATGTTCTCAGAAAGAAATGGTAATGGCACGATTTTGATTTGTCAAATTACCAGGATATCCAGGAAAATAGAACTATCAAGATGATATGTTCTTAATACGTTTCAGAATTGGATAGAATGTAAGAGCCGTGTAACATGGCACATGATGACGGTACTGTGAATCATCACATACCATTAGGAACTTAACATGACTTACTGTAATATAATGAAGTTGATCAAGTTTCATTATATTATACTAATTCATGCATCAGTTCCCAACACTGCTTCAGAACATTCCTATTTTAAACTTGAAGGTTTTAGAACTTAGAAATTAACACAGTTTCTTTTATATTATAATGCAAATATTACGGAGGAATAAATTATTTCAGATAAGGATAGCTGTGAAAACATCTTCAGAAATATTGAGGATATTTATAATGAAAGATATGATAATATCTTGAAATTTCTAATGTCGAAGGATGATGATGAAGATTGACCCGTAAGGGTTTAGATTCGGAAGCAAGGTGTCCACTAAAGATTTCATTAGAAACAGAATCATCTGGATTCTTTAAATACATAGTTTGGTCCTTGTATTTGTCCTTGGTCTCTTTCATGGTTAGCTCAATCCGATTTTCAATACAAAATTTTCCATCGGGTGTCCCCAACACCTCCTTCCTTATCATTAACTTTTGGTCATTAAGACCATCTACAACATGCTGCTTCGTCAGCATTTTCAAAGTTAACGAATTTGGGTCATTGGTTTTCAAACCGAGGTGATTTTAAGAGATTTGTGTTTTTAGATGATTAAACGCTGATGGTAGTATGGTGGAAAAAGGTTCTCCAGTAACGACGGCAAAAGGATACGTATATATTGAGATTATAATAAAAGTGGTCTTACTGAGAAGTCGAAGTGGAGCTGTGACAAAATCAGCTTCTTGAAAAGGAAATTGTGAGGTTGTTTTTGCTAATAATTGATAAGAAATTCGACGCGGATACGTTTTAACTATAACTTTGGTTTTGAAAGTTTTAGGTGCATAACCGTATGCATAAATCTTTCTTCCGTAGACGAGGTGCGGCTGGTTCAACTTCTCGATCGAGGTATTTTTAAGAATCATGATAGGTTTGAACGCGGATTGTAATCGTCAAGATACGAATGAGGTTTAAGATGAAATCAAGTGGCAAACTTGAAGATTAGTTTAGTTTCATATGTTATAATCAATATTTTAATTCATTTTACTTGTCCAAAGTTAGCAGTCTAATAGTCCGATTGTCCAATGGTCCAATAATTTCATAAATTAAATACATAATATTCAAATTAATTAATACGTATCGTTACCCGTGTACCGGTCTCAGTATCGATCACAACTCAAAGTATATATATATTTTGGAATCAACTCTGACCCTGTATAGCCAACTCCTACCTTCACATATAGAGTGTCTATGGTTGTTCCGAAATATATATATAGATGGGTCAATATGATAGGTCGAAACCTTGTATACGTGTCCCGTTATTTAAAGTGCGTAAAATAAATAACAGAACTTAAATGACAATAAATTAAATTGCGATAAAATGTAATACGGAATTAACAGTTAGCTGGGAACAGTTAACTAGGAACAGTTAGCGTGGATTCCTAACAGAATTTCTCATAATTAATTTGTTTGTTTCTAACACTTTTTATTTTGTCCAATGTTTTCTTCATTATGCCACTTGTTGGATTCTCATAGATAAAAATCCAAATATGAAATTTGAATAAAAATGGTTATTCGGTGGTGAACAGATACGAATATCGGTGGTTGTAAGTAGAATAGCAAATGACCGTTGAATCAGATTCGAAGAATATACACTGTAACTTATTAATGTGAGATGTAAATATTCCTCGGGTACTACCTACCCGTTAAAATATTTTCATCATTAACAGTTTGTACGAAAGAATTTTTAATTACAATCTTTATGAAAATATACTTGTATATATATTTTCTTCAGATGTAATCATGGATCTAATGAGTCAATAAGATGTTAAATTTTTTTGATTTATCGTTAATACTTGATTACATGATCTCTAAAACATTAAAGATTACATAATTACCATGTCGAACGAAGATAAATGAGATAGAACGATAAGTAAAGCGAAGATAATCGATATAGAATGATATGTAAAACGAAGATCATACTCGAAGTACAGATAGTGATATTGAGGTGTGTGATGTTGATATCCGAGGTACAAATTGTGATGTTGAGGTTTACGACGCGGTTGTGGTTGAGGGTGATATGGGTATTGTCGGTGTTGATGATGGTGGTACGGATTA
Organism: Rutidosis leptorrhynchoides; assembly: GCF_046630445.1. Taxonomy (NCBI): domain Eukaryota; kingdom Viridiplantae; phylum Streptophyta; class Magnoliopsida; order Asterales; family Asteraceae; genus Rutidosis; species Rutidosis leptorrhynchoides. The sequence goes on from NC_092334.1 coordinate 13,011,079, forward strand.
TGCTGCTGGTGCTGCTGCTGGTGTTTGTAACCTTCGCACCATATTCTCCAAAGCCGTCACGCGAGCGCGAAGTTCGTTAACTTCTGCTAGTACACCGGGATGATTGGTGGTTGGAGTGAGCGAATGAACAAGATCTGAAATATGGGATAGTATATAATCGTGACGAGATACTCTAGAAATGAGAGAGAAAATGGTTTCTCGAACAGGTTCGCTGGTAATTGCTTCAGGTTCATCGCCAAGAGGGCAATTTGGTGGATGGAAGGGATCACCCTCTTCATGTCTCTAGTGACTTAGTATATTACGAACCCACCCCCAATTCATCCAGAATAGATGATGGGAGATTGGTTGATCCATTCCGGTGACGCTGCCTTCGGAGCTTGAATGAAAATCCATATCGGCATAGCTGTCATAATCTGAGGAATTCGAACTAGATGCGGAATCCATCTTGTATAATCGGAAAAATGAATTTTTGGTATGAAATAGATTATAGAAGTTAGATTTGGTACTCTTCAATACATACTTTACATATGTATATATAATACCAAACTCCCGTAAATTACGGAGAATCTTTGAAAAGATGTCAACTAAAGTCCAAAGTAACAGATATGCTAAGATATGAATTTTGTCTATACACTATCGATGCACTAAATGCAGTAAGACGTGTCTAGACTTACGAATGATAAGCAGGCAATTCCCTAAGGATGATAAGCAAATAATTTATGACTAGAAATGATAAGCAAAACTTTTAACATGCAGGCACGGTCGAAGTCCAGACTCATTAATGTATCCTAACAGCTACTAGTTAGACACACTAATGCAAACCTGATTCACTAAGACCACCGCTCTGATACCACCTGTAAAGACCCGTCCTTATCCCCCTGGACGAAATCATCAACATTTGGTTCCATTGCGATGATCGACTCCAAGTAATGTCCTTAACATGAGCAAATGCACAGCGGAAGACTTAATTTGTACCTGAGAATAACATGCTTTAAAATGTCAACATAAAGTTGGTGAGATATATAGGTTTGATGCTAGCAGCGTTATAACTATGGACCACAAGATTTCATATTTATACATAATACACTTGCAAGTGCATGGAAAAGTCGTTGAGCACTTGGTAACCATACTTAACATTTAAATCACAGCAGCATATTCTTAAATAAACCCTACACCGTACCAAGTGTAGTAACGAAACGAAGTACTGTGCAACCGTTTAAAACTGGTCGTCCAGCCCGGTTGGGGTTGTCAGGCCCGATAGATCTATCAACAGGATTCGCGTTTACGCTCCTCACGTAAATATTAGCTACCAAGTATAAAGAGATATGCCATGGTACAACTCAACGTAGAATTTATTTTTGATCACTTGTGTCCATAACGTAAAACATTTATAAAAACAGCGCATGCATTCTCAGCCCAAAATATTTAGAGTTTTAAAGGGAACTATATACTCACCATACTGTATTTTGTAGTAAAAATACATATAACACCATTTAACAAATGTAGAGTTGGCCTCGGATTCACGAACCTATATCATTTATGTATATATTAACACACATAATTGTAATTGAACAAATCTATATATTATATTGTATCTTATATTTTTAATTTGTAATAATAATATTGTTAATATAAAAATAATAATGATAGTAATAATACTAATATTGTTAATAATAATAATAATCTTAAATGGAAATTTTAATAACTTTAATAAAAATATTAAACCTTTATAGTAATGATATTTTAAATAAAAATGATAATGATAATATAAAAATGATACTTTTAAATTTTAATGATATAATAATAACTATTAAATAAATAAAAATGTTAATTTTAATAATGATGTATAATAATAATAATAATTCTAAAAATAATAATTTTACTAACAATAATAAAAATGATACTTTTGATAATTTTTTTTTTACTAATAATAATAATTCTACCACTACTCTTAGTAATAATAATAATAATAATAATAATAATAATAATAATAATAATAATAATAATAATAATAATGATAATAATAATAATAAGGAAGTATTAATACTAAACATAAGTTAGCTACCTCAAAAAGACTCCTTAAATAAAACTGCTGTGTGTGAGACTCGAACCCAAGACCTCTCGCTCAACCGCTAACACTCCTAACCATCTACACTAATCTTGTTTTTCTGTTTTGTATTCCAATCTTATATAGTTGAACCCGTAATTTATCTGTCCCATTTTCTCTTCTTCATTACACAATTTCGTCCGACTCAATAGATTATATCATAAGCCCAAGTCGTAAAAACAGTCCATGGCTAAAATAAATTCGCTGGCCCAACCACCTAAACTTGTTCACGGTCCATTATCCACCGTTTAATATTTAGTTTGGTATTATCTTAATCAAAAGTAGGGTAATCGATAATTTAGTGGATGGTGGGGTTCAACCGACACCCAAACTTATCTTCTACGTTTTACAGGAATCAAAACAGAAACCATATAAGGGTCACCACTATCACAAAGTATCATTATTATAATAACGTGTATGTCTTGTCCTTTTTCTCTTGTCCAATAATACAAAACCCTACCCTTTTCTTTCTTGTTTGTCGACTGAAAATAAACCCAAAAAGGGGTACCGCTGTTGCAGTATATTATCTCACGAATTAACAGAAAATTGGTGCAAGAAAGATACACGTTTCAATATGTAAGTGAGTGTATATTTTTATATAACAACGAGGTGATGTTTGGTTGTTTGTTGCAGCGGTTTATTTAAGGTTACGGTGGTGATTAGGGTTTGAAATGGTGGCGTGTTACAGGGTGGAGAATAACTTATGGAGAAGGTTGTAGTAATATGGGTGTTTGATAGTAATGGGTTTTGTAGGTGGTGAAATAGTGACGGTGAGAAGGTAACGGGTGGTGATCGACATGGTTATCAATGTGGGTTAGTGTTGGTGTTCAGATTTAATACAAAACAGGAAGCAGAAGATAATAGTTAATGGGTTTGCAGGTTGTTTGATCTTACAATGTCGGCCATCAACAAAAAGGAATACTGCATCCCTTTTTATATATTATACTTCCACCCTAGCATGTAATCCCTCATCAATATATTACTCTCTTATTTTTGTTTGAAAACGGAAACAATAAGGTTTAGCATAAGTTTCGAATTGTAGAAGCTAAAACAAATGGTTAGAGTGCAGTAATAGTTGTAGTGGTTTGAAAAGAAAGAAAAGAAGAAGAGACTGAGCAAGAAAACAGGAATAGAGAGCGTGGTGTTTTCGATCAAAGGTGGTGTTCAATGATATGATTATGGAGGTGAAGATGGGTCGTGAAAGATTAAGGAGGTGAGTGGTGTTGTTCTTTGTTCAAGGTGGTGATTTTGGTGTTCACAAATGAAAGCAAGAACAACTTGGGTTTCGATTTGTTGGTTTCTTACAATAGTCGAAGAAACAGATGAAAGTACAAGTATGTTAATGATTATGAAGATTGCTGTTTAGCATCAACAGAAACAGGAAGTATAAGATGTGGCTGTGACGGTTGTCGACAGTGGTTATGGTGATGGGTTTCAAGGTTTATCAGGCAAGATGTTGTAGCACAACAATTCAATGATGAATTTGGTGTTTAGATGAAATTAGTGATGGGTTTTAATGGTTTCACTAGTTTTATGTGTGAGGTCTTAAACAAAAGAAAGAGATAATAGCCGATAGGAAGTAGGAAAGTTGCAAATGGGGTAGATGGATATATCCCACCCTATATGTCTTTATTACACACAAAAGTTTAATTTTATGGACAAATTAAACAATCAAAACAGCTGTACCCCATAATAATTAAAATAATTATATTATAATAAAATATTGTAATTAACATAAACGTGTAAATATAATAACTTGGATAGTAGTAGCCTAAAATTCTTACCGACACTTTATATGAGCTATTATTTCGTACCCCGTTGCTACTTAGTGGCGAGTTAAAAGTTCTCAGAAAAATTTCCAAATATAGATTTCAAACTTTCTAGACTCAACATTAGGGTTTTGGCTTATCGTGTCGGAAACATATAGAGATTAGGGTTTAAATTTGGTCGAAAATTTCCGGGTCGTTACAGTACCCACCCGTTAAAGAAATTTCGTCCCCGAAATTTGGTAGAGGTTGTCATAAATAACAATAGAAATGTTTTCATGACAAATATGAGGTAATAATAGAGTTCTGTCATTATTGGAAAATATGAATAAAACGATTCGATCATGTGAAGCGTACGAGTGAAGCTATCACAAAAGAGTGAAATGGGTAAATATGAAATTGTTTTAACCGATGATGTAGTCATGATTAATTTCCGGATTTTAAGGGAGTTATGGAAAATCTTACGTAATAAGATTTGGTTCTTCGGCGATCTTTGATTTAATGCGGCAAATCTGTTTCGATTTCTTTGTTGGATATTTCACTATAAATCCACCTCCTATTTGCTGTGATTTTTACCTCAATTTCTATTGCGGGGGTTTGTCCCTTCGTTTCTTCTTCCCGTTCTCAGGTCAAGCGAGCAATGGTTCGGAATTCGTAGGTATAAGTTTTGGAATGAAAATATCTAATGTTCTCAGAAAGAAATGGTAATGGCACGATTTTGATTTGTCAAATTACCAGGATATCCAGGAAAATAGAACTATCAAGATGATATGTTCTTAATACGTTTCAGAATTGGATAGAATGTAAGAGCCGTGTAACATGGCACATGATGACGGTACTGTGAATCATCACATACCATTAGGAACTTAACATGACTTACTGTAATATAATGAAGTTGATCAAGTTTCATTATATTATACTAATTCATGCATCAGTTCCCAACACTGCTTCAGAACATTCCTATTTTAAACTTGAAGGTTTTAGAACTTAGAAATTAACACAGTTTCTTTTATATTATAATGCAAATATTACGGAGGAATAAATTATTTCAGATAAGGATAGCTGTGAAAACATCTTCAGAAATATTGAGGATATTTATAATGAAAGATATGATAATATCTTGAAATTTCTAATGTCGAAGGATGATGATGAAGATTGACCCGTAAGGGTTTAGATTCGGAAGCAAGGTGTCCACTAAAGATTTCATTAGAAACAGAATCATCTGGATTCTTTAAATACATAGTTTGGTCCTTGTATTTGTCCTTGGTCTCTTTCATGGTTAGCTCAATCCGATTTTCAATACAAAATTTTCCATCGGGTGTCCCCAACACCTCCTTCCTTATCATTAACTTTTGGTCATTAAGACCATCTACAACATGCTGCTTCGTCAGCATTTTCAAAGTTAACGAATTTGGGTCATTGGTTTTCAAACCGAGGTGATTTTAAGAGATTTGTGTTTTTAGATGATTAAACGCTGATGGTAGTATGGTGGAAAAAGGTTCTCCAGTAACGACGGCAAAAGGATACGTATATATTGAGATTATAATAAAAGTGGTCTTACTGAGAAGTCGAAGTGGAGCTGTGACAAAATCAGCTTCTTGAAAAGGAAATTGTGAGGTTGTTTTTGCTAATAATTGATAAGGAATTCGACGCGGATACGTTTTAACTATAACTTTGGTTTTGAAAGTTTTAGGTGCATAACCGTATGCATAAATCTTTCTTCCGTAGACGAGGTGCGGCTGGTTCAACTTCTCGATCGAGGTATTTTTAAGAATCATGATAGGTTTGAACGCGGATTGTAATCGTCAAGATACGAATGAGGTTTAAGATGAAATCAAGTGGCAAACTTGAAGATTAGTTTAGTTTCATATGTTATAATCAATATTTTAATTCATTTTACTTGTCCAAAGTTAGCAGTCTAATAGTCCGATTGTCCAATGGTCCAATAATTTCATAAATTAAATACATAATATTCAAATTAATTAATACGTATCGTTACCCGTGTACCGGTCTCAGTATCGATCACAACTCAAAGTATATATATATTTTGGAATCAACTCTGACCCTGTATAGCCAACTCCCACCTTCACATATAGAGTGTCTATGGTTGTTCCGAAATATATATATAGATGGGTCAATATGATAGGTCAAAACCTTGTATACGTGTCCCGTTATTTAAAGTGCGTAAAATAAATAACAGAACTTAAATGACAATAAATTAAATTGCGATAAAATGTAATACGGAATTAACAGTTAGCTGGGAACAGTTAACTAGGAACAGTTAGCGTGGATTCCTAACAGAATTTCTCATAATTAATTTGTTTGTTTCTAACACTTTTTATTTTGTCCAATGTTTTCTTCATTATGCCACTTGTTGGATTCTCATAGATAAAAATCCAAATATGAAATTTGAATAAAAATGGTTATTCGGTGGTGAACAGATACGAATATCGGTGGTTGTAAGTAGAATAGCAAATGACCGTTGAATCAGATTCGAAGAATATACACTGTAACTTATTAATGTGAGATGTAAATATTCCTCGGGTACTACCTACCCGTTAAAATATTTTCATCATTAACAGTTTGTACGAAAGAATTTTTAATTACAATCTTTATGAAAATATACTTGTATATATATTTTCTTCAGATGTAATCATGGATCTAATGAGTCAATAAGATGTTAAATTTTTTTGATTTATCGTTAATACTTGATTACATGATCTCTAAAACATTAAAGATTACATAATTACCATGTCGAACGAAGATAAATGAGATAGAACGATAAGTAAAGCGAAGATAATCGATATAGAATGATATGTAAAACGAAGATCATACTCGAAGTACAGATAGTGATATTGAGGTGTGTGATGTTGATATCCGAGGTACAAATTGTGATGTTGAGGTTTACGACGCGGTTGTGGTTGAGGGTGATATGGGTACTGTCGGTGTTGATGATGGTGGTACGGATTATGCTGCTGGTGCTGCTGCTGGTGTTTGTAACCTTCGCACCATATTCTCCAAAGCCGTCACGCGAAAGTTCGTTAACTTCTGCTAGTACACCGGGATGATTGGTGGTTGGAGTGAGCGAATGAACAAGATCTGAAATATGGGATAGTATATAATCGTGACGAGATACTCTAGAAATGAGAGAGAAAATGGTTTCTCGAACAGGTTCGCCGGTAATTGCTTCAGGTTCATCGCCAAGAGGGCAATTTGGTGGATGGAAGGGATCACCCTCTTCATGTCTCCAGTGACTTAGTATATTACGAACCCACCCCCAATTCATCCAGAATAGATGATGGGAGATTGGTTGATCCATTCCGGTGACGCTACCTTCGGAGCTTGAATGAAAATCCATATCGGCATAGCTGTCATAATCTGAGGAATTCGAACTAGATGCGGAATCCATCTTGTATAATCGGAAAAATGAATTTTTGGTATGAAATAGATTATAGAAGTTAGATTTGGTACTCTTCAATACATACTTTACATATGTATATATAATACCAAAATCCCGTAAATTACGGAGAATCTTTGAAAAGATGTCAACTAAAGTCCAAAGTAACAGATATGCTAAGATATGAATTTTGTCTATACACTATCGATGCACTAAATGCAGTAAGACGTGTCTAGACTTACGAATGATAAGCAGGCAATTCCCTAAGGATGATAAGCAAATAATTTACGACTAGAAATGATAAGCAAAACTTTTAACATGCAGGCACGGTCGAAGTCCAGACTCATTAATGTATCCTAACAGCTACTAGTTAGACACACTAATGCAAGACCTGATTCACTAAGACCACCGCTCTGATACCACCTGTAAAGACCCGTCCTTATCCCCCTGGACGAAATCATCAACATTTGGTTCCATTGCGATGATCGACTCCAAGTAATGTCCTTAACATGAGCAAATGCACAGCGGAAGACTTAATTTGTACCTGAGAATAACATGCTTTAAAATGTCAACATAAAGTTGGTGAGATATATAGGTTTGATGCTAGCAGCGTTATAACTATGGACCACAAGATTTCATATTTATACATAATACACTTGCAAGTGCATGGAAAATTCGTTGAGCACTTGGTAACCATACTTAACATTTAAATCACAGCAGCATATTCTTAAATAAACCCTACACCGTACCAAGTGTAGTAACGAAACGAAGTACTGTGCAACCGTTTAAAACTGGTCGTCCAGCCCGGTTGGGGTTGTCAGGCCCGATAGATCTATCAACAGGATTCACGTTTACGCTCCTCACGTAAATATTAGCTACCAAGTATAAAGAGATATGCCATGGTACAACTCAACGTAGAATTTATTTTTGATCACTTGTGTCCATAACGTAAAACATTTATAAAAACAGCGCATGCATTCTCAGCCCAAAATATTTAGAGTTTTAAAGGGAACTATATACTCACCATACTGTATTTTGTAGTAAAAATACATATAACACCATTTAACAAATGTAGAGTTGGCCTCGGATTCACGAACCTATATCATTTATGTATATATTAACACACATAATTGTAATTGAACAAATCTATATATTATATTGTATCTTATATTTTTAATTTGTAATAATAATATTGTTAATATAAAAATAATAATGATAGTAATAATACTAATATTGTTAATAATAATAATAATCTTAAATGGAAATTTTAATAACTTTAATAAAAATATTAAACCTTTATAGTAATGATATTTTAAATAAAAATGATAATGATAATATAAAAATGATACTTTTAAATTTTAATGATATAATAATAACTATTAAATAAATAAAAATGTTAATTTTAATAATGATGTATAATAATAATAATAATTCTAAAAATAATAATTTTACTAACAATAATAAAAATGATACTTTTGATAATTTTTTTTTTACTAATAATAATAATTCTACCACTACTCTTAGTAATAATAATAATAATAATAATAATAATAATAATAATAATAATAATAATAATAATAATAATGATAATAATAATAATAAGGAAGTATTAATACTAAACATAAGTTAGCTACCTCAAAAAGACTCCTTAAATAAAACTGCTGTGTGTGAGACTCGAACCCAAGACCTCTCGCTCAACCGCTAACACTCCTAACCATCTACACTAATCTTGTTTTTCTGTTTTGTATTCCAATCTTATATAGTTGAACCCGTAATTTATCTGTCCCATTTTCTCTTCTTCATTACACAATTTCGTCCGACTCAATAGATTATATCATAAGCCCAAGTCGTAAAAACAGTCCATGGCTAAAATAAATTCGCTGGCCCAACCACCTAAACTTGTTCACGGTCCATTATCCACCGTTTAATATTTAGTTTGGTATTATCTTAATCAAAAGTAGGGTAATCGATAATTTAGTGGATGGTGGGGTTCAACCGACACCCAAACTTATCTTCTACGTTTTACAGGAATCAAAACAGAAACCATATAAGGGTCACCACTATCTCAAACTATCATTATTATAATAATGTGTATGTCTTGTCCTTTTTCTCTTGTCCAATAATACAAAACCCTACCCTTTTCTTTCTTGTTTGTCGACTGAAAATAAACCCAAAAAGGGGTACCGCTGTTGCAGTATATTATCTCACGAATTAACAGAAAATTGGTGCAAGAAAGATACACGTTTCAATATGTAAGTGAGTGTATATTTTTATATAACAACGAGGTGATGTTTGGTTGTTTGTTGCAGCGGTTTATTTAAGGTTACGGTGGTGATTAGGGTTTGAAATGGTGGCGTGTTACAGGGTGGAGAATAACTTATGGAGAAGGTTGTAGTAATATGGGTGTTTGATAGTAATGGGTTTTGTAGGTGGTGAAATAGTGACGGTGAGAAGGTAACGGGTGGTGATCGACATGGTTATCAATGTGGGTTAGTGTTGGTGTTCAGATTTAATACAAAACAGGAAGCAGAAGATAATAGTTAATGGGTTTGCAGGTTGTTTGATCTTACAATGTCGGCCATCAACAAAAAGGAATACTGCATCCCTTTTTATATATTATACTTCCACCCTAGCATGTAATCCCTCATCAATATATTACTCTCTTATTTTTGTTTGAAAACGGAAACAATAAGGTTTAGCATAAGTTTCGAATTGTAGAAGCTAAAACAAATGGTTAGAGTGCAGTAATAGTTGTAGTGGTTTGAAAAGAAAGAAAAGAAGAAGAGACTGAGCAAGAAAACAGGAATAGAGAGCGTGGTGTTTTCGATCAAAGGTGGTGTTCAATGATATGATTATGGAGGTGAAGATGGGTCGTGAAATATTAAGGAGGTGAGTGGTGTTGTTCTTTGTTCAAGGTGGTGATTTTGGTGTTCACAAATGAAAGCAAGAACAACTTGGGTTTCGATTTGTTGGTTTCTTACAATAGTCGAAGAAACAGATGAAAGTACAAGTATGTTAATGATTATGAAGATTGCTGTTTAGCATCAACAGAAACAGGAAGTATAAGATGTGGCTGTGACGGTTGTCGACAGTGGTTATGGTGATGGGTTTCAAGGTTTATCAGGCAAGATGTTGTAGCACAACAATTCAATGATGAATTTGGTGTTTAGATGAAATTAGTGATGGGTTTTAATGGTTTCACTAGTTTTATGTGTGAGGTCTTAAACAAAAGAAAGAGATAATAGCCGATAGGAAGTAGGAAAGTTGCAAATGGGGTAGATGGATATATCCCACCCTATATGTCTTTATTACACACAAAAGTTTAATTTTATGGACAAATTAAACAATCAAAACAGCTGTACCCCATAATAATTAAAATAATTATATTATAATAAAATATTGTAATTAACATAAACGTGTAAATATAATAACTTGGATAGTAGTAGCCTAAAATTCTTACCGACACTTTATATGAGCTATTATTTCGTACCCCGTTGCTACTTAGTGGCGAGTTAAAAGTTCTCAGAAAAATTTCCAAATATAGATTTCAAACTTTCTAGACTCAACATTAGGGTTTTTGCTTATCGTGTCGGAAACATATAGAGATTAGGGTTTAAATTTGGTCGAAAATTTCCGGGTCGTTACATGGACCGGGTTATTGGAGCCAAACAGTCCTCAATTATATTGAGACCAAACGAATCCTGCCCCTCTGCTGCATCTTTTGGCTATTCGAAACGTGGGCAAAATCAGAAAAGCCTATTAATTGGATAACTTATTATAATTTTTCTTTCCTTTTTAAAAACTAATAGGATATTCAGTGAATGCACCGAGCAAGACGTTCACCACCTTTTGTACGTTCACCACCTGTAACTAGATCAAGACATTTAGCAAATATAACCGCCGTTGATTTTTCTTTAGAATCGTCATCCAGTCAACCAAGTACTTCAGTTCAAATTTCCAATAATCCATTTTTTGAACCCAACCTCACAATTGAGAATCCAGAGAATATTCAGGAACGGTTCATAGATCCTGAACCATTAAACTTTCCTCCGGAACTTCCAATCATTCAAACAGAGATTGTTGAGGAACGAACCATTAAATCAGAATCATCTAGTGATACTGATTCAACAAATTCAATTATGGAGAATCTGGAACCTTTAAGTATGGAAGACCGAATGAGAGCTAAACGCACTGGCCAAGGTCACGCAATTACTCATCCAGACATTAATGCGCCAGATTATGAAATCAAAGGACAAATTCTACACATGGTGACTAATCAATGCCAATTTAGTGGTGTGCCGAAGGAAGATCCAAATGAACATCTACGTACCTTTAATAGAATCTGCACACTATTTAAAATCCGAGAAGTGAAGGATGAACAGATATATCTCATGTTATTTCCCTGGACTTTGAAGGGAGAAGCCAAAGATTGGTTGGAATCGTTACCTGAAGGGGCGATTGATACATGGGATGTTTTAATTGACAAATTTCTTAAACAATTCTTTCCTGCATCTAAAGCCGTAAGACTTCAAGCAGAAATTGTTACGTTCACACAGAAACCAAATGAAACTCTATATGAGGCGTGGACAAGATATGGAAAGTTGTTAAGAGGATGTCCGCAACATGGTTTAGACACCTGTCAAATAGTACAAATATTCTACCAAGGATGCGACATCACTACAAGGAAAGACATAGATATAGCAGCTGGTGGTTCTATTATGAAGAAAACCGAAACTGATGCTTACAAAATTATTGATAATACTGCTTCCCACTCACATGAGTGGCACCAAGAAAAAGATATCATTAGATCATCTAAAGCAGCTAGAGCCGATTCTAGCCATGACTTAGATTCCATTTCCGCAAAGATAGATGCTGTGGAACGACGAATGGAAAAGATGACTAAAGATATTCACTCAATACGAATTAGTTGTGAGCAGTGTGGAGGACCACATTTGACAAAAGATTGTCTCAGTATTGAATTAACAATGGAACAATGAGAGAATATTTCATACATAAACCAAAGGCCTGGAAATAATTATCAGAATAATTATCAACCGCCAAGACCGATTTACAATCAAAACCAGAATTATAACCGAAATATTCCATACAACAACCAACAAGGTCCTAGCAATCAACAAGTATCCAATAATACTTATAATCAGCAAAGACCTAATTTTCAAAACAAACCACCACAACAAACCGATGATAAAAAGCCGAATTTAGAAGATATGATGACGAAGCTAGTTGAAACTCAAACACAGTTTTTCACATCTCAGAAACAAACCAATGAACAAAATGCTCAAGCATTTAGAAATCAACAAGCTTCTATTCAAAATCTGGAACAAGAAGTAAGTAACCTAGCAAGGTTAATAGGTGAAAGAAAACCGGGAAGTTTACCAAGCGATACAAATGCTAACCCCCGAATGAAACAGCTAAAGCTATTACCACAAGAAGTGGTACAACACTTAAACCACCTGAAATACCTGTAACTTCTGATGAAACTATTCCTACTCCACAAGAACCACAACCTGATCAAGATAAGGAAAAAGAACCGGTAGTTGAAAAGGTTAATGAAGATAACACAGTTAAGGATAAACCTTATGTTAAACCATACCAACCACCACTTCCTTATCCGAGTAAAATGAAGAAAGAAAAACTTGAAGCCGAGCAATCTAAATTCTTGGATATGTTTAAACAGATAAATGTAAATCTTCCTTTCATTGATGTGATTTCAGGAATGCCTAGATATGCTAAATTCTTGAAAGATCTAATCTCAAATAGAAAGAAAATGGAAGAACTCTCGGCTGTTACTATGAATGCTAATTGTTCAGCAGTGCTGTTGAATAAGATACCAGAAAAACTATCTGATCCAGGAAGTTTCACAATTCCATGTTTTCTGGGTAGTCTTAGTTCAATAGAAGCATTGGCAGACTTAGGTGCTAGTATAAATCTAATGCCGTATTCACTATACGCTAAACTAGACCTTGGAGAATTGAAACCAACCAGAATAAGCATACAACTAGCCGATAGATCAATAAAATATCCTAGAGGGATAATGGAGAACATGCTAGTTAAAGTTGGTACTTTAGTATTTCCAGTAGATTTTGTTGTTTTGGACATGGAAGAAGATTCTCAAGTTCCTCTCATATTAGGAAGACCATTCTTAAACACGGCTAAAGCAATGATAGACGTGTTCGGTAAGAAACTGACCCTAAGTATAGAGGATGAGAGTGTTACCTTTTCAGTTGATAGAGCAATGCAACAACCACAATCTGCAGATGATACATGTTATTATATTCAAACTATAGATGCACATGCAGAATTATTAGAAGAATTTCCAGAATTACAAGGAACAGGAGAATGTTCTTTAGGAGAAGGTAATGAACCAATTGATGAAGCTGAAATGTTAGCTACACTTATAGCTAATGGATATGAACCAACAACAGAAGAAATTCAAATGCTAAAAGAAGAAGACAGATATCGATATAAATCATCGATAAAAGAACCTCCGAAATTAGAGTTAAAGCCACTTCCAAACCATTTGGAATACGCTTATTTACATGGTGAATCTGAATTACCTGTAATAATATCGTCTTCTCTTACTGAAAATGAGAAATCACAACTCATTTCTGTGTTGAAAGCTCATAAACCAGCCATTGCATGGAAGATTCATGATATTAAAGGAATAAGTCCTTCGTATTGCACACATAAAATCCTTATGGAAGAAGGTCATAAAACGTATGTGCAACGCCAACGAAGACTAAATCCTAATATGCAAGATGTAGTTAAGAAAGAGATTATTAAACTGCTAGATGCAGGTTTAATTTATCCAATCTCTGATAGTCCATGGGTAAGCCCAGTTCAATGCGTGCCTAAGAAGGGTGGTATGACTGTCATTACAAATGAGAAAAATGAGCTTATTCCTACTAGGACTGTAACAGGATGGCGTGTATGTATTGATTATAGAAAATTAAATGACGCCACCAGAAAAGATCACTTTCCCTTACCTTTCATAGATCAAATGTTGGAAAGATTAGCCGGAAATAGTTACTATTGTTTTCTAGATGGATTTTCCGGATATTTTCAAATTCCAATAGCACCCGAAGATCAAGAGAAAACAACATTCACGTGCCCTTATGGTACTTTTGCTTACAAACGCATGCCATTTGGACTTTGTAACGCCCCTGCAACCTTTCAAAGGTGTATGATGGCGATTTTTCACGACATGATAGAAGAATGCATGGAAGTATTCATGGATGACTTTTCAGTCTTCGGTGATACATTTAAATCATGTCTAGTTAATCTGGAACGAATGCTAATTAGATGCGAAAAATTAAATCTAGTACTTAATTGGGAGAAATGACATTTCATGGTTAAAGAAGGCATCGTTCTTGGACATAAAATTTCAAAAGAAGGAATTGAAGTGGATAGAGCTAAAGTAGATGTAATTGCTAAACTTCCACATCCCACCAATGTTAGAGGAGTTAGGAGTTTTCTAGGGCATGCCGATTTTTACCGACGTTTCATAAAAGATTTTTCTAAAATTGCCACTCCTATGAATAAACTCCTAGAAAAGGATGCGCCATTCATCTTTTCAGATGAGTGTATCAAATCTTTTAATATTCTTAAAGAAAAACTCACTAATGCACCGATCATGATAACACCAAATTGGAATCTACCATTTGAACTAATGTGCGATGCAAGTGATTTTGCAATGGGAGCCGTTTTAGGACAAAGGATTGAAAAACGATTTCAACCTATATATTATGCTAGTAAGACATTACAAGGAGCACAAACGAACTATACAACTACTGAAAAAGAACTCCTTGCTATTGTCTTTGCTTTTGACAAATTTCGATCATATCTCGTTCTAGCAAAAACGGTGGTCTATACCGACCATTCTGCTCTTAGATACCTATTTTCAAAACAAGATGCTAAACCAAGATTAATCCGTTGGATCTTACTCTTACAAGAGTTTGATATTGAAATCCGAGATAAAAAAGGAGCAGAAAATCTCGCCGCTGATCATCTTTCTCGTCTTGAAAATCCTGAGTTAGAAGTTCTAAATGAATCGGCCATACAAGACAACTTTCCTGATGAATATCTATTGAAGATAGATTATAAAGAAATTCCATGGTTTGCAGACTATGCAAACTACTTAGTTTGTGGATTCCTTGAAAAAGGATTATCGTACCAAAGACGAAAGAAATTCTTCAGTGATATAAAACACTATTTCTGGGAAGATCCACATCTGTTTAAAAGTTGTCCCGATGGAATAATACGCCGATGTGTATTTGGAGATGAAGCTAGTAAAATTTTAAACCATTGTAACACAGGACCAACAGGAGGGCATTATGGGCCTCAACTAACAGCAAGAAAAGTTTATGAAGCTGGATTCTATTGGCCTACAATTTACAAAGACGCACACCTTCTTTGCAAATCCTGTGATGCATGTCAAAGGGCCGGAAAAATAAGTCAACGTGATGAAATGCCACAAAATGTCATCCAAGTATGTGAAGTATTTGACATTTGGGGTATTGACTTTATGGGTCCATTTCCAAAATCTCATAATAATCTATATATACTCGTAGCCATTGATTATGTATCTAAATGGGCGGAAGCACAAGCTCTCCCAACTAATGACGCACGAGTTGTAGTCAACTTTTTAAAACGTCTTTTTGCAAGGTTTGGAACACCGAAAGCTTTAATAAGTGATCGGGGTACTCATTTCTGTAATAATCAACTTGAGAAAGTTCTTAAAAGATATGGAGTAACTCATAAAATCTCCACCGCATATCATCCACAAACAAGTGGACAAGTTGAAAATACAAACCGAGCTTTAAAACGTATTCTAGAGAAAACCGTAGGATCAAATCCAAAGGAATGGTCCATTAAATTGGAGGATGCACTCTGGGCTTTTAGAACAGCCTACAAAACTCCAATTGGAACCACACCTTTTAGACTTGTTTATGGAAAAGCATGTCATCTTCCAGTAGAAATTGAACACAAAGCATTTTGGGCTTTGAAGACATGTAATCTTGATTTACATGAAGCCGGACGTCTACGATTAAGTCAACTAAACGAATTAGAAGAATTAAGACATGAAGCATACGAAAATTCGTTAATCTATAAAGAAAGAACGAAGAAATGGCATGATAAAAGAATCAGAAGTTCAAAAGAATTTAAAGAAGGAGACAGAGTTCTTCTTTTCAATTCACGATTCAAGCTATTTCCTGGAAAATTGAAATCAAGATGGTCTGGACCATTCATAGTCAAAAGAGATTTCCCATACGGAACGATAGAATTGATAAATTCAAATGGAATTGAATTTAAAGTTAATGGTCACAGAGTTAAACATTACATACATGGTCCGATGGAAGTCGACAACGAAGTTAATCACAATTTCGACACCACAGCTAACTAAGTGTGGGGAGAATCAAGTCTTTAAAGGATAATATATATTTCTGTTAGAGTTAGATTGTCTGTTTTCGTGTAGTTCTCGAAAATGGAACCCGAATGGTCTTTCCCTAGCAGACCCTAAAGAACTAGTCTTCTCCCCCCATTCTGAATTTTTTTTTTTTTTAGGTTTTTACGAAATGAAGACTGCCTGTGAACTAAACCATGGTCTAATGCTACACGCTTTGATCACTAAACGTAATAATGACATACTACCGAGTGAATAAGTATCAGTAATCAGAGAAAGAATGGACGGAGTTAGAAAAGAATCCAGATGCGAAGATAATAAGTTACAATTTGGTAAAGGAAAATCAAAATCCGCAGCGAAAAGAAGAGCACGACACCTAGAAAGATGTCACAAATGCGGAAAATGGTCACATGGAGGTAAATGTTCAAATAATCAAACCTATTCAAATACCGAATTTGTTACTTTATGCAGAGACGGACCGTTCATATGTTTAGAAGAAAAGACACTGAATGCTCGAGGTTACGCCTATGTAGCCATGGAAAATCAATTAAACCGACTATCTTATGAATGGGATAGATCATATACCTAAGAAATCTATTTCACAGGTATGTCTGTACAGTTTTTATTTTTATTTTTATTTTTAACCTTTTGATAATAAACGCTAATTTGTTCGCTAAAAAGTATTAAATTGGTATTGAATAAAATTAGGTTTGGCGACCGAAATTATTGATATCATTCAAAAATTTATTACATCACTGCGAAATTTAACGTTTATTCTTAAGGTATAAATATCTTTAATCAATCAACCCAAAATATTTCAAAAATTCGTCATGAGTCAAATTAGGTCTTGGAACCGAAATTACTTTACCGAAAAGAGGGGCGCAAATTTTTGATAATATTTGATTGATTAAAGTGGGATAAAAAGCCAAAAAGATTTTTAATTTTATTTTTACCATGTTTTTAAAATTAATATAAATCTTAAATTAATATTGTAAACTTTGTAAAAACAATATATTTAAAATTGTAAATATTTGAAAAATTAATATAAGTTTGGTGTGAATTTATAATATGAATTTTTAAATTAAGTCTGGTGTGAATTTTTAAAATATGAATTTTTAATTTTATGCATTTCAAATTTTAAGTTTGGTGTGATTTTTTTTTTATATTAATTTTGAATTTTATATTTAAATTGTGTGAATTTAAAAACAAAAATTTACTCTATCTCATTAAGTTAAAAATATGATTTTTAAAATTCGTCGTAAGTTGAAGACTAGGTCTTTGAACCGAAATTGCTTTACCCGATGGCGGGACGAGAATTTTTATTATCATTATTTTTAAGCTTATTGATTTAAAGTATGCCAAAAAAAAAAAAAAAAAAAATTAAAAAAATCCAAAAATTTAAGCTTTTAAAACAATCGCTTGAAAATGACAAAATTTTAAAATTTTGTCGAGGGACGGACTAGGGCATCGTCCCGAAACGACCTCGTCTTAAAAAGAAACAAAATTTTTAAAATTTTATTAATTCTATGTTTTAAAAGTATAAGGTTTTATATAAAAAAAAAAAAAAAAAAAAAAAAAAAATTAAAATCCTAGATTTTCACCCCATGCGACTCGCATGGGGGTATGCACAAATCCATGCGACTCGCATGGAACAAAAAAAACTGGTCAGGATCATAAAACTCAACGAGCTGCTTATTCTGTCACAATACACACACATACACGAAAACCTCTCAAAACTCTCTCAATTTTTCACCAATTTTTACCAAATTACTTGCAAAACTTCACAATAATCATGCGTAGATTTAGTAGGCTCAACCCCTTCAGGAACACGGTAAAGATTTCACCCCTAATCTCTTTAAATTCGAATTATTGTGTTCTTGAGCTATAAATTTTATATTTTGATTTTGTTAAATTCTAGTGTAATTAGACTTAAATTGTTGTTATATTATGCATGAATATCCTAGATTGAAGCTATTTAACATGGATTGAAGGTAAAAACTTCAAATTTTTAAGAATCTAGGGTTTGTGTTCTTGAGTAATTTGGGGCTTTTTGATATAAACAGGTTATGGCCTATTTTTGTCATGAATTGTTGCTAAATTAAGTAGTGTAACATGTTTAGGTAGTTAATTGATCCAAACTTTGAGCCTAAACATGTTTTTGAGAATTAAAGTAGACTTTTTAAGTTTAAAAAATTCATAAACTTGGATAATTTGATGTAAAGGCCAATTTAAACTTGTTTAATTGCTATAATGATTATTGTTGACATGTTTAAGAGTTTAAATGTGATAAAACATTGTATACATTTTCGTATGTAAAAGTGTAGAATTATTATTGTTAGGAAAATATGTATAAAATGTGTTATGAATTGAACATGTCATCATAATTGTTTCAAGTTATTATTTTGCTAACACTAATGCATATTTGGATGCACAATTTTTGTGTTTAATGTGTTTTGCAGAGATATACAAATACAGACGGTGCATCATCGTCCAGGCAACCAGAGCCCGAACCGGAAATGTTTTATGAACAAGAACAACATATGCAACAAGAAGAAGAACAACATGAGGATCAACATATTCCATATCACGATCAAGATCAATTATTCATGAATCAGTTTCGTCAATTCGCTCCACATCAAATGATTCTGAGCTTAGACATTAATGAAGATCAGTTACACCCAAATCTGAGATTTGATCGATGTTGGATAGAGTATCCAGATTATCAAAAGAACATGCACATTCTCTACTTTAAGGTTGTTGAAATGCCAAGGGCAATTGATTGGGTACCTTTGGAAACAGTTGACCTTGCCGAACCGATTCGGGAATTATTGGTGCAAAGGTATGGTAATTCTCAGTTTAACGATTGGATGCGCCTATTTTCCATTCGTAGAACCATATATAGGGAATGGTGTATAGAATTACTTAGTACTATTAAGTTAAACAGTGATGTTAGGAGGATAGATGATAGAAGCTTTATTAGATTTCTGTTAGGTGGACGCATGTACAGAATGTCCATGATAGATTTAGCCAGGGCCTTACAGATTTACACCCCTGCTGAACTTTTGAGCCCCGACTGTAATAGCCTGATTGCCCAAGGAGAAAGGATAGATAGGGAATTTGATATTAACGCCGTCTGGAGGCGTATGTCCCACTTTAATGAATTTCACGCTAGTGGAAATCATACATACTTAGATATAGATAGAGCTGAACTCCGGGTGATTCATAGATTCTTAGCAAACACAATTACACAAAGGGGTAAGAATAAGGAGAAATTGACCGTAAACGATTTGTTCTACCTCAAGTGTATTAGAGACCCGAGGAGTTTCGTTAACATTCCCTATTGTGTTGGTTATTATCTAGCTAATGTAGTTTCGGGGATGAAATCGGGGAGTATTATAGGTGGTGGTATTTTCATTACTCTCATTGGAGAGTATTTAGGTGTGGATAAGCACCAAGGGGGTCCAATGAACGAAATAGAGGACGAAGGTGAAACTATAAGTTCAAACCTTTATCACGGTGCAAGGGTATTATTGATGAGACGTGGTCGGGTATATCGATACGAGGGACCTCAGCGACAGGTAGAAAGAGGTTCGGATGACGAAATGGAAGAGGCGAACAACATTATAGGAGTTGTTCGGGAGACTGCTCTTGATTTAGGCGTTCGTATGGAGGATGAATACATGACAAACTATGATAGGCATATGCAGTACGAGGCATGGCAACGTCGGAATGACTACGAGCATTCCCGGCAACGAGAGCATGGCCGATGGGATTATCATCAGCGCCAAATTATAAGCCAGTTGCAGCCTGGCGAGATGTATTATCCGACCCGACCCGCATACTATCCCGCACATCAGCCAGAAATGAGACCACCCTATGATTTATATGATTATGACGCAGCATACCAGTTCACCTATCATCAGCCATGGAACCCGGACGCGAACATGAATTGGGATCCCTATCCTAATTATCCTCCTAACCCACCTCCTGATCAGTAGAGATAAGTTGGTAATTTATATTTTTATTATTTTAAACACTTAACATTTTAATTACATTTATGTAATGTTTGATATTTCTATTATTATTGTGTACTAATATTTTTCTTATAATTTGAAAGTGGGATGCCAAAGTTCCATTTCAAATTGCATGTATGATTATATTTGTATTGCATGTATTTTATATTATGCACAAAACAGGATAAAACAACGCGTTTTCAAAGACTGGCATTAAGTTCAGCAAAAGCAAGTAATTTTGACGACAAGATGCAAAATATATGTGAAATAACAACAAGACGGAATGAACAAATGACGTGCACCATTTATCATTCAACAATCAAACGACAATATGTTTGAAACTTTGGTAAAATTTAATCATTTTTCTACGCTAATAACCCTCAATAATTTAAATTGTTTCTGATTTCTTGCAAATGAGGGCATTGCAAGATCTTAAGTGTGGGAAGGGGTTAAATTCTTTCGGATTTTTAAAAAAAAATTTTTTTTTTTTTGATTTAAACACTTGGTTATCATTAAAAATGCTAGTAACGCAGTAGTTGTGTTAGAATCTAGTGCTCTCCGATAACAAGGAACAGCCCTAGTCTTATATACTAACTACCCAATTCTAGTAAAATTTTTCAAAATTTTCAATTAAATGAATTCAAATCATGTTTATACATATTTATGAACGATAAAACTAGGTTTTAACACCGAAATTATTGTTACCTCGGAAAGGACATAAATTGAGAAACAAACTAAAATGTTAAAATTCATTTAAAATGGAATAGAGGACGATAAAAAGGAAAATAAAAGCCAAGTGTGGGAAAATTTACCAAGTTATTTTAAACATATGTCACATATATCTGTAACAAATAACTGAAAATACTTTTGCTTTGGACTAAACTAAACTGTTTTACCCGATAAAAGAAAAGAAGAGATGGATCTACACGATGAATCAATTCCATCATTAAAAGGAAGTAAAGTCTTCCGAAAAAGACACGCGCTTCTTGATTTAGGTCATGAAGTTGTCGTCCAGACCAGCTGTAGGTTGACGAAAAATCTAGAAAAGTCATCACTAAAATCAGCAGGAAATCCACGGACCTCAGCATTAAACAGGGTCGCCAAGTGGTCAGATTTATCCTAACCACGAGAAGGATTTATCTCGTACAATGGGGAGGCACCGTGCAAATTAGCTGGATAAGACTAATGAATCAGATCCCCAGAAAGGATAATCTCCTTAAAGATTAAAAATCAGCTTTTAAGCCTGATATTACTCAATCCTTGAGATTGACCTTAAAGATTGAGAATTCAAACTCATGGAATTCAATGATATCTAAACTCGAGCTTGAACGAGAAAATATTTTGATCAAAACTACAAACCGATTTGTTTTCTGAAAATCCATTTTCAATGCGTTCATTACCATTGAACGTAAAATCCTAGGAATTCACCTGGAATTCATTAGGTCACCTGAACTAAATCGGGTGTCAACCGTAAGAACGGTGGTTGCATAGCATGGTCGGAGACAGGACCTTGTGCCAGACCGAAAAATCATAGGATGATCTTTACTATCGCTCCTACCAAGGATAGTTCTAGCATCCGACACGTTTAATAAGACCATAATCATCTGCATGTCATAGGACATTGCCTTAACAGTTTCTTGTTCATCGCTTTCCTTTACAACCGAACGGTAGTTTACCGAAAGGTAATATACGGAACAAGTAAAGTGGATGTGTGCTTTCCGATACCGGGATAGCAGTGGATTACACGAACCTAAAAGTTTTAGCCAAACTATTGATCCACAAATATATTTTGCAACACCGATGGTGGATTAAATCAGAAAACTTATCTAGGGTAAAATCTAGCTTGAATTTTCAAAAGATCAAATGTTTTTATAAAGATCCAATTTCCTTAAGGATCTAAATTTTTATAGTCATGTGGGACTGTAAACCACCTTTCAAATGTGCACTTTGCTTTGGAAACCGAAAGTAAATCGGCTATTTGATTGCAAGTGTCGTTGACCTAAACCCGAGGCAACTATAAAAGACACACCCACCTTTAAACCACATCGTTACTATCATTGTTTATACCGCTGTATTGAAGTCACTTATGTACAAAGTGTGAAGAATAAAGAAGTGATTCAAGTGTTTCAAGACTATATTGCTTGAGGACAAGCAACGCTTAAGTGTGGGAATATTGATAAGGCTAAAAATGAACACATATTTTACAGCATTATTTCCCAAGAAAGACAAGATTTTAGTTGATATTGTTCGATTTACAAGCACTATTCGTTTAAATATTAAAAAGTGAAGATAAAAGGCAGATTCGACAAATTGAAGACGGAAAGGTCCAAAAAGCTAAAAAGTACAAGATTCAATCAAAAAGGTTCAAATTATTGATGAGGAACGTCTCAAAATAACAAGAGTACAAGTTACAAGACGCAAAGTACGCGATTTAAAATAATACGCGAAGACGTCCGAAAATCCGGAACCGGGATCTGAGCCTAGAAGAAACGCCCGACGTAACGGACCAAAAATATCTACTCAACTATGCATATAAATATAATATAATATATAAATAATTATTAAAATTATTTATATATTTATATTATTTATTTATTATGTCGGCAAGCTAGAAAACAAATGATCCTGAGCTGGAAATCACGGCCATGCGAGTCGCATGGCCTAATGCCCAAACTCATGCGACTCGCATGAGTACCTTTTCCAGGCCACCTTCTATTTAAAGCGACTTCGTGATCCGTTTTTAAAACACAGAAAATATATCTCTCTCTCTCATATATACGATATATATATATAATTTATATTTTAATTTTAATTTTAATTTTAATAATAAGGGTATGTTAGCGAATGTTGTAAGGGTATAAGTCGAAATTCTGTCCGTGTAACGCTACGCTATTTTTAATCATTGTAAGTTATGTTCAACCTTTTTATATTAATGTCTCGTAGCTAAGTTATTATTATGCTTATTTAAAACGAAGTAATCATGATGTTGGGCTAATTACTAAAATTGGGTAATTGGGCTTTGTGCCATAATTGGGGTTTGGACAAAAGAACGACACTTGTGAAAATTAGACTATGGGCTATTAATGGGCTTTATATTTGTTTAACTAAATGAAAGTTTGTTAATGTTAATATAAAGATTTACAATTGGGCGTCCCTATAAATTACCATATACACTCAATCGGACACGATGGACGGGGTATTTATATGTACGAATAATCGTTCATTTAACCGGACACGGGAATGGATTAATAGCCACTAGAATAATTAAAACAGGGGTGAAATTACATTCAAGGGTAATTGGTGTAATTGTTAACAAAGTAGTAAAACCTTGGTTTACACGCAGTCGATAACCCGGTGTATTCATTAAACAAAGTATTAAAACCTTGTTACAATTCGAATCCCCAATTAGTTGGAATATTTAACTTCGGGTATAAGAATAATTTGATGAGGACACTCGCACTTTATATTTATGACTGATGGACTGTTATGGACAAAAACCAGACGGACATATTAAATAATCCAGGACAAAGGACAATTAACCCATGGGCATAAAACTAAAATCAACACGTCAAACATCATGATTACGGAAGTTTAAATAAGCATAATTCTTTTATTTCATATTTAATTTCCTTTATTTTATATTTAATTGCACTTCTAATTATCGCACTTTTATTTATTGTTATTTAATCGCACTTTTAATTATCGTACTTTTTAATTATCGCAAGTTTATTTTATCGCACTTTTATTATTCGCAATTTCATTATCGTTATTTACTTTACGCTTTAATTTAAGTCTTGTATTTATTTTATATTTTACATTAGGTTTTAACTGCGACTAAAATCTTAAAATCGACAAACCGGTCATTAAACGGTAAAAACCCCCCTTTATAATAATAATATTACTTATATATATATTTGTATTTTTATAAAAGTAAACTAATATAGTGTTGAGCTTTGTTTAAAGATTTCCCTGTGGAACGAACCGGACTTACTAAAAACTACACTACTGTACGATTAGGTACACTGCCTATAAGTGTTGTAGCAAGGTTTAAGTATATCCATTCTATAAATAAATAAATATCTTGTGTAAAATTGTATCGTATTTAATAGTTTTTCCTGCTAAAATTAATAACTATTTTATATACACCTCGCTTAACATCATGTATATACCAATAGTACATACATCTAAAAGCTGTGTATTGTACGAGTACGAATACGGGTGCATACGAGTAGAATTGTTGATGAAACTGAACGAGGATGTAATTGTAAGCATTTTTGTTAAGTAGAAGTATTTTGATAAGTGTATTGAAGTCTTTCAAAAGTGTATAAATACATATTAAAACACTACATGTATATACATTTTAACTGAGTCGTTAAGTCATCGTTAGTCGTTACATGTAAGTGTTCTTTTGAAACCTTTAGGTTAACGATCTTGTTAAATGTTGTTAACCCAATGTTTATAATATCAAATGAGATTTTAAATTATTATATTATCATGATATTATCATGTATGAATATCTCTTAATATGATATATATACATTAAATGTCTTTACAACGATAATCGTTACATATATGTCTCGTTTAAAAATCATTAAGTTAGTAGTCTTGTTTTTACATATGTAGTTCATTGTTAATATACTTAATGATATGTTTACTTATCATAGTATCATGTTAACTATATATATATATCCATATATATGTCATCATATAGTTTTTACAAGTTTTAACGTTCGTGAATCACCGGTCAGCTTGGGTGGTCAATTGTCTATATGAAACATATTTCAATTAATCAAGTCTTAACAAGTTTGATTGCTTAACATGTTGGAAACATTTAATCATGTAAATATCAATCTCAATTAATATATATAAACATGGAAAAGTTCGGGTCACTACAGAATATTACTTTAGTTAGACTAACTAGGATTAAGAAAAGCTGAGACTTTCCTTTAGGGATATACCACTTTGTTCATGTACCTAGGATTCTATCCATAAGGTCGTTTAAACCCTCTAAGGTTAACGTTGGGATTAGGGATATCCGTCTTAGCCAGAATCTTCAAAGCCTAAACTCTTAGTGACAAATCAATTAGGTTCATAGCCCAGTTGATTGAGGTTTAGTGTTTATTCTAGGAAGTTAAACTCTTGTAATGATTCCCCATCAGGATTCTATTCTTCATACCTATTTATCTTTATCTTTATAATTATATTATAGTTATATTAGTTAATCTTAACCTATCACCACTTGTCGTTATGGTTAACTATATAGGTACTTTTGTTAACTATATAGGCACTTTTATCTCACGTTACTGAACAAACATACAAAAATACGAATCTGAGTTATATTTGCCACTTACTCGTTAAAAGGAAGACAAGTAGGTGAGTTATAGCTAGGAAACCTCAGCTAAATATAAATAATAAAACCCTCGCTTTCTTTTGGTAGCTAATTCTGATGTGTTGCGACCTAATGACACCGCACAAATAAAACCGTCCGTTTTGGCCATATCATAAGTATAGTAGAAGTTTTTGGTGCCGTTGCCGGGGACTTATTTTCTGTCTATTAAGGTAACCGTTGATTCTGTCAAGATATCTGAGATTCTTGAGTGGTGTCTAAGAAAGACAATTATACACGGACTTGGTTGTTGGATTTTCTGAATAGTCTCCAATTTATTGGAACCAAAAGGATCATGCCTCTCCATTGTTGGCCTGGCCATTTGTTTCAAAGATAAATTGATAAGAAACACACATGCTTAACAAACAAAGAGTTTGTCGGTATAGGATTTAAAGTCGCCATTATAGTAAACCCTTTTTTAAACTGTAAAAACAAAATATTAATTATGGTATTAATTTCTATAGATTCCAGTTCAAACGTAACCGATTACGAAGAAAGTGCGAAAGGCAGTTGCTCTCCCACAACTTCGTAAACCAGAGAAGTTTTCCTTTATAAAACCAAAACAAATCTAGACCCTGATGAATCTCATCAAGAATTAGTTCTTGATCCTTGTAGTCCAAGAATCCGGATAACTTCATCCGACTTAGAGATTTCATTGCTTTTAGATAAGTTTTACTCAAATGAACCAGGATTCGCCCCTCTTCACGATCCAAAAGGGAGGCTCAGTCTCAACGAACTCCTGATTTTGGAAGATGAAATACGGGAAGAATACCCAACTATTTTCAATTATCTAGACTTGTTTGAATTTAATCCCAAAGAGAAACGATACATTGATAAGACAAAAGCTTCGTTTACTGGAAATCTGTTATATCTTAGTAGAAGGTTAGATGTCTATAGAGAATTCATTAGGCACCTCTATTCCTTAGACTTCTCGTTCTCAACATTTCAAATCAATCTGTTAAAAGAGCTGCGTTCTCAAGTTCGTTCTCTTTACAAAATGTTAAAAGAATGTGGGGATGACATTTTTTTCTAGTATCTGGATGTAGAAATTGATTTCAAATTCGATTTAGAGTCATTCGTCAGTTTTCTTCCTCACATCAGTGATAAGGAATTTTCTCAAATTCATATCAACCTTTATATCACCGCAATGATTTCTGAATTAGAATTTTGGATTGAAAGCAAAAAACCTAACCCTATTTCAAAAAAGGGAGATCGAAATTTCTTTTTACTTTCATCTAGCCTCATTTCTCATCAAAAGATTAATTGAAGTTTTTCCGGATTCAACCGAGGAAAGAATACATCAGAATTTCTTCGCAAAAAAAAGGAAATATATTCTGAACTCGTACAAATCCTCACTCTGTCAGAATTTCCATTTACAACTCCGCAAAGAAAGATCATTCGAAAAATATCTAAAAACTTTAAATTTACTATCGGTGATCCTGACTGTGCGGAAGATCTTTTATTTCAAGACACAGTGTCAAAATTTCTTTTCAAACTTAATTATCAAGATACTGGACCTCGGGATGTGATATGGCCAAAACGGACGGTTTTATTTGTGCGATGTCGTTAGGTCACAACACGTACCAAAAGAGAGTAATGGTTTTATTATTTATATTTAGCTGGAGCTTCCTAGCTATAACTCACCTACTTGTCTTCCTTTTGACGAGTAAGTGGTAAATATAACTCAGGTTCGTATTTTTGTATGTTTGCTCAGTAATGTGGGACAAAAGTGCCTATATAGTTAACCCTAGTGACAAGAGGTGATAGATTAAGATTAACTAATAATGCGGTAATTTAACTGTAAAGATAAAGATATATAGGTATGGAGAATAGAATTCTGATGGGGAACTATCACAAGAGTTTGACTTCCTAGAATAAACACTAAACCTCAATCAATTGGGCTATGAACCTAACTGATTTGTCACTAAGAGTTTAGGCTTTGAAGATTCTGGCTAAGATGGATATCCCTACTCCCAACGCTAACCTTAGAAGGTTTAAGCGACCTTATGGAAAGAATCCCAGGTACATGAACAAAGTGGTATACCCATAAAGGAAAGTCTCAGCTTTTCTTAATCCTAGTTGGTCCAACTAAAGCAATATTCCACCACTTAACACTACGCTATGCCTTAACATTAACAGATGTGCAATCTTAGATATTCTAAGGTACTGTTAATTGGATTAGAGGTATCTCCTTTGCGATCACTTATTCAACCCCGGATCATCTTACAACATCTCAAGCACGTTGCTTTTGACGCGAATCATGCTTTTGAGCAAGCCAGTGTTCACTGAACTCTCTATTGCCTACTTTAATCACAACCTAAATGGGCAGCTCTTCTTTGATGAATAAATGGTTATTCGTACGTAGGTACTAAATCCCTATTGTGACGTTAAGCACACATAACTACTTACCTTGTATCATAGGGTTGATCAGGTCCTAACACTAGGTTATAGTCACATGAATAGGCAAAAAGGGTGATCCGTAAATTAAACTTCTAAACCGTCAAGGTTTCAGCATAACAGTAGGATAAGTTTGAGATAGAGTATTCAATATATAATAAACATTTGTAACAGATAGATAAGCATGCAAGATAAAAGCAACCTAAGATAAAAAGATAACTTTATTAAATTAAGGAAAGCGTTCACCGTTTACAGACGAGATCTGGACCATTACAAGTGCTGACATCCTCTAGACCGCTCCTATTACAATCTTCGGCGTTCGCCTCCGGGTACTTAATTTCCCGCTCGGCGGTGAGAAGGCCTTGAAAGCTCTAGTGAGAGAAAGTGTATTGTAGTGAGAGAGTGAGGAGAGATGTATTGAAATTGGATGACAAAAAGCCTTTAAATAGACTTGAAATTTCCCCTGCAAAGGGCTTGCAGGGGCCGTTTGCCAGGCCAACCCGTTTGCAAGGGCCGTTTGCCCTGGCCATTTGGCAGGCCGTTTGTGAGCCAGGTAAGCCATTTGGCAGGCCGTTTGGCTTGCCTGGTCAGCTGATTTTGCTAGACCGTAACTTGATTTCTTGTCTTTCACCGTTTTCGCTTTAGAATCTTCGTTTTAGCTCATTTTCTCTTGATTCTTTTTGCATCGTCTTTGTAATTACTTTATCTACAGATTTAACCGAAAAAATGATTATTTTGCCGACAAAGTTTTGAACTTTATGCTTTTGGGACTCAATATCGGGGTAAAAACATGACTTTTTAGCTGATATCAGGATGGAATTTCAAACATTAAAAAGTTAGAAGGGCTTTGGTTAAACTTATGGACAACATCGGAGATTTACAAAAGTGTGAGCGTAAAATGTTATGTGACTTTGAAATATTTTCAGTGCACTCCGCTGATTTACTCTGGATGATCAAAGAAGCTTTAAAATTATCTTTTTTTCCGCGTTATTTCTGGAACTTAGTTGTGGAATTTTTGTAATTTGTGTTTTTAATAAAATAAAATATTTTAATTTTACTCCGTCCATTTGTCTTTTAAATTTTAGTTTAATTAATAAAAATAACCGAATTAAGATCCAAAGTAAAAATTTATTTATCATATATTAATCTAGTGAAAATTTTAAAATTTTTAAAAATATAAAAATTCGTCAGTCGGGTCGGGGAAATAAGCCCGTGAGCCACACGTGCCCATTTTTCTTTCTCCTTTTCTTTCATCCTCTCGTTCTTTCTTCTCCTTTTTCTTTTCTTCTTCTCCTCCCTTTGAACCCTTCGACCGACGGCTCCCCACCACCACCACCACCAACCTCAAATCTTGACCAAATTTTCACGATTCAAAGCTTTAATTCGCTTCTCTCGTGCCTTCTAAACGCGTTTCCATCATCAATTTTGCATAAAAGGTATTCTTTCACGGTTAAAATTCGAGTTTTTATTCGGAGTCAAATTTTTGACTTTTGAGAAAAACTGCGTTTTATGCCCAATTTTGGATTCCTATATGCTTAGTTACATAATGTGACTGATATGTGTTAGTTTTTAAGTTCGATTGAAGCATTTTGGTTCACTTTTAGCTTTTGATTCGTTAGTTTAGGTTTTAGGCTAGAAATTGGTGAAATTTTTGGAAACTTGATGTTTTGCTAGCTCATTTAGGCTTAGTGATTCATCTAGAGTGCTTAGAAACTAGTTTTGGAACAATTTAGACTTGTTTGCTTGAAAATTGAAGTTTTGGTAAAACTACACTAAATTAGGCTTAGGGTTTTTCCTATAGTTAAAACGTTTTTAAAACTTAGGATTGCTTGAAAATTAGCCTAAATGAAGATATCATTGACTTGCCAATGAAATTTGAGCCTAGTCTTTGACTTTTCTTATTTTGTACGTTTTGAGCAAAATGAATAATTTTCGGTAAAGACGGTCTTAAACCTTGACTTAAGGATGTTATAGGTAAAGTTTGATGATTAAAAATATTTAAGTAATTAAAAATATTCATTGGAATCATTGTATGCTTAAAAATCATCCTACTTTAATCAAAGTT
This sequence comes from Rutidosis leptorrhynchoides, assembly GCF_046630445.1. Taxonomy (NCBI): domain Eukaryota; kingdom Viridiplantae; phylum Streptophyta; class Magnoliopsida; order Asterales; family Asteraceae; genus Rutidosis; species Rutidosis leptorrhynchoides. The sequence continues at coordinate 13,041,634 of NC_092334.1, forward strand.
GCTTATTACGACTAACTTGCTATAATTAATATTTTTAGCATTATTTGTTGCAATCACGGGTACGCTTTGAATTTTGCTTGGAAATAAGTTTATAGTAAGAATAGATATTGCTTGCAGTAATTTTGGCTATGATTGACTATAACAGGGAATTGGAAAATGCCATTTTAAAGCCCTTATTTCGAATTTTTTTCGAAAAATATAAGCATTTTTCATTTCTAAGTGTTATTATAAGTCTTATTATTTTGGAACATAACCTACATTACTTGACTTTTGCAGATGGCCAATTATCTACCAGATGAGTATGAGTTACCCCATTACCTCCTCGGGCAAGACAACCCGCGGATAATGAACTGTTCATGAGGAATTGGATAAACCGACAAAAGGGTGCCAACAAATACATAAACTGGGAAATAATGGAGCAATGTGGTTGGGCCGATGAGCTGAGACAGATTTTGAGTTTTACAACACACGGGAAAGTAAACAGCGCATGGCAAAAGGTGTTTGAAATTCATGAACGGGTATACCAGGAGCCATATGCAGAATTCATGGCAACATGGAGATTTGAAGCAAATGTTGACCAGGAGGAATACAACAGTCATCAGTGCATCCATTTCTGCCATCAGAATCAAATGTACCACTTGACTCTTGCACAGTTCGCAATGCATCTAGAACGGTACAAGAGAGCACACGTTAACCGGTCAGTGTTTAAAAGGGGATACACCACCCTGAATAATATCGATCATCAAGCTTTCTGGCGTACCTACACCTCCGATAATGAAGCCTGGAGGTCAAGTAAAAAGGCTTCAAAGTTCACCAATCCTGTTCACCGCATTCTTCACCACCTCATCGCCAAAACCCTTCACCCGAAAACCCAACATGGCAGTGCCGTCACCGTTAATGATATGCGCTTAATGCACACCATGATCAATAACCAAAATATGCAAGTCGCACACCTTCTAACTCAAGCATTTACCAATGAAAGAAATGCCTCGAGAACAGTTGTGCCGGTTTTGGGAGCCGTTGTCACCAAACTCCTTCGTAGGATGCATGTCTTAGGTAGTATTGAAAGATTTGGGTATTTAACAGTAGCCGAGTCTGAATAGATAGGGTACAAATTACTGCACACTTGGCAGTACATTCGGATTGAGGATGAGCAGTTAATAGTTACAGCTAATCCGACAATACCAGACTCAGAAGACCGGACAGTGCCAAGGGTAAGAGTTAGGGGATTTAGGCCTGATACGAGGACTATGGATGGTTGAAGATGGCGAGGTTCACATGAACCACGGGATGAGGATGATCCCACCGCACAGGGTAGGCCCACTGACACCCGCTGACACTCATCAGTAGGAGAGAGAGATCGGCCGTGCTTTCCACCGTACCATTATCATATGGGGGACCTGCCCGGACATGAGAGTTGGTTTGCTCAGCATGAGATCTTTCAAAATCTGGATCACTTCACACATCATGCAGGCAGACATCTCAATGTCCCGCCATATCCTTATGAGTATCCGGTGATGTTCGTCCACAGAGACCCTAGAGGTGCAGGGCTTAGCCATCAGTATTCAAACCGGAGGCGAACGCCGAAGATTGTAATAGGAGCGGTCTAGAGGATGTCAGCACTTGTAATGGTCCAGATCTCGTCTGTAAACGGTGAACGCTTTCCTTAATTTAATAAAGTTATCTTTTTATCTTAGGTTGCTTTCATCTTGCATGCCTCTCTATCTGTTACAAATGTTTATTATGTGTTGAATACTTTATCTAAAACTTATGCTATTGTTATGCTGAAACCTTGACGGTTTAGAAGTTTAATTTACGGATCACCCTTTCCACTTATTCACGTGGCTATAACCTAGTATTAGGACCTGATCAACCCTAAGATACAAGGTAAGTAGTTATGTGTGCTTAACGTCACAATAGGGATATAGTACCTACGTACGAATAACCATTTGTTCGTCAAAGAAGAGCTGCCCATTTAGGTTGTGATTAGAGTATGCATTATAGAGTGCAGTGAACACTGGCTTGCTCAGAAACATGATTCGCGTCAGAAGCAACGTTCTTGAGATGTTGTAATATGATCCGGGGTTGAGTAAGTGATCGCAAAGGAGAGACTTCTAATCTAATTAGCAGTACCTTAGAATATCTAAGATTACACATCTGTTAATGTTAATGCATAGCTTAGTATTAAATGGTGGAATATTACTTTAGTTAGACTAACTAGGATTATGAAAAGCTGAGACTTTCCTTTAGGGATATACCACTTTGTTCATGTACCTAGGATTCTATCCATAAGGTCGTTTAAACCCTCTAAGGTTAACGTTGGGAGTAGGGATATCCGTCTTAGCCATAATCTTCAAAGCCTAAACTCTTAGTGACAAATCAATTAGGTTCATAGCCTAGTTGATTGAGGTTTAGTGTTTATTCTAGGAAGTTAAACTCTTGTGATAATTCCCCATCAGGATTCTATTCTTCATACCTATCTATCTTTATCTTTATAATTATATTATAGTTATATTAGTTAATCTTAACCTATCAACACTTGCCACTAGGGTTAACTATATAGTCACTTTTATCCCACGTTACTGAATAAACATACAAAAATACGAACCTGAGTTATATTTGCCACTTACTCGTTAAAAGGAAGACAAGTATGTGAGTTATAGCTAGGAAATCCCAGCTAAATATAAATAATAAAACCCTCGCTTTCTTTTGGTAGCTAATTCTGACATGTTACGACCTAATGACACCGCACAAATAAAACCGTCCGTTTTGGCCATATCAAACTTTCTCTTTGAAATGATGAAACGTATGGGTTTTGGTGATAAGTGGAGAATATGGATGCTAGTATGCCTCAATTTAGCTTCTATCTCTATCCTCGTGAACGGGTCTCCGACAAAATGAGTTTTCTATCGAATGCGGAGTTAGACAAGGAGACCCATTGTCACCTTTTCTTTTTAATATCACGGCGGAAGGGATTAATTATCTCACCAAGAAATCAACAAGTGGTAGACTTTATAAGGGTGTTGACATCGGGGTCGATAAAGTTCACATCTCAAACCTCTAATATGCGGATGATACCATCTTTTTTGGTGTTTAGAATAGGCAAAACGTTTCTAATCTAATGAAGTTACTCCAATGCTTCGAGAATGTTTCGGGACTCAAAATCAATTTTCAAAAAAGCCTTATGTTTGGCTTGGGGGTCAATAAGGATAAAGTTGGTACAATGGCTAATCGGGTTGGATGCAAAATTGGCGAAGTCTCATTTACATACCTTGGGTTACCTTGGTCGAAACATGACCAAACTCGAAATTGAAACCCCGTTATTGAAAAATTCAACTCGAAACTCGTGAATTGGAAAGCTAGAACAATTTCATATGGTGGATGGTAACGCTAGTAAAATCGATCCTTAGTAGTCTCCCGCTATATTATTTCTCCCTATTCCGTGCCCCGTTGAGTGTTATTGAAAAATTAGAGTGTATTAGACATTATTTTGTTTGGGGCGGGACATGTGAAAATTCTAAAATGGTTTGGGTTAAATGGGAAGGTTCTCTTTTACCTTAGGTGAAGGAGGTCTTAACATCGGGTCGCTTCGTGGTAAAAATCTAGCTCTTTTGGGAAAGTGGTTTTGGAGGGTTAAAACGGAACAAAACTCACTTTGGGTTTCCGTAATTAAAAGTATTCATGGGTCTGATGGGCTACTTCCACCTTCGGGTTCTCGTAGCCCACAAGGTAAAAGTACCGCTTAGTTGAGTATTTTGCGTACAGGTTACAACATCGAGAACTCGGATATAAACTTTGAAAAGTCTTTTTTGAAGGTCATTGGTGATGGGTCTTCTGCAAAGTTGTGGGAAGATATTTGGCTAGTTGATGTACCACTAAAAGAAAAATACAAGACACTTTTTTATTTCAAAAGTGATCAGAATATTTTGGTGCAAGATAGAATCTGTTGGAGTGAGTAGCCGATCGAGTTCAACTGGTTCTGGATCAGTTCCTTATCCACGTCGTGCAAATGTCGAGCTCTCGAATCTTGTTTTCCTGTTAAGTTCATATGTTAAACGTGATGTAGTCGAGGATGCGTGGTCTTGGAACTTATCTAACAAAAAAACAATCTAGAATAATCGATGACAAGTTGTTACATTTGGGATCGAGAACACAACCTAAGACGCTCAAGAACTATTTAGTGTCAGGTAAAGTGGAAGTATTCATATGAAGGGTATTAAAACGACGGATTCATGTTCGTACCGAACTTGATAAGAGAGGTATTGATCTAGACTCCGTTAGGTGCCCTCTAGGGGATGACGACGTGGAAACAATTGAACACTTGATTTTTTTTGTCGACATTCGATGAATATTTGGATTAAGATATATAAATGGTGGGGATTGGGTCCGGTTTCAAATTTGAGCATCAATGAAGCTTTTCGTGGTAAATGTAATTGAGCCCTTTCTCCTCTAGAATCGTTGGAGTGGTAAGCTTTAGAGTGAACGTGTGCATATCTAATATGGAGAAATCGTAATCACAAAGTATTTGTAAACTCGTGTTGGAATGCTCCGACGACGCTAATGGAAATTCAACTTATGTCTTTTGATTGGATCTCAAACCGCCTCAAGAATCAGAAGATGAGTTGTCTTACTTGGATATCGAATCTTTAGCTATGTTTCGTTTAATTATGGTTTGGAAGGGCTAAGTTGCTCTCTCCGCAGCTTAAAATGTTTTTTCCTAACCTCCTGATCTAATTCATTTCATTTTAGTATGTAGCTTAATGTGTATAGCATGTATTTCGTGTTGGGATGGGCATCCATTTCGGTCCACTTTGTGTAATGGGTTGGGCACCCCTTATGCCCTTTTCGTGTTCTAATATATGCTGCTTTTCGAAAGAAACAAAATTTGCTCAATTAAAAGAAAAAATTGAAGACCAACTCAAAATTTATGAAGACAAAAAGATATCTGCAAATCCCGTTAATTGGAGATGTATAAAGTATGAACTCATGTATACGCCTTCAATGATCATTTAATAATTTAACTAGTGAAATGACCCGTAGAATCATGAGTTTATTTAAACGAAACAGTTTAATGATATGTTTTAGGTATTAAGTGGACGTAAATGCTAAAGTCAATTAGTTTAATGACCCGTGGAACTACTCCGAATAAGAAACTTGTCGTTGTTTTTTATAAACATATTTATATATTTGGTCAAGATAAATGAACTATATTCATTCTCCCACGACCTTCTTCCAATTTTCATCACAATTATTATTTTCCTTGTCATAAAAGCCTACTTTACAATGTTTTATTGAGACATGTATTTCGTGTACATATGTAACATAATTAATTCCGTGAAGAGAACTCATATTTGAACAATAATAATAATAAAGTTTACTCTAAAATTGATTATTTATATTTTTAATGTTAATTATTAGTAATAACAAATTACTCTTTAATTTTCATAAAAAAATTTAAAATACAATTATTATATGAAGGTTTTACAATATGCTTCAAAGTTTGTAAATGTGTTCATGAAGTATTTTGTAAAAGATTATACAATTTGTTTTAAAGTTTGTACATATGATCATGGAGATGATTTATCAGAAATTCTACATAATGCTTCAAATATTGTATATATGGTAATGAATGTGTTTTAACATAAGATTGTACATAATGCTTCAGATATTGTACATATGGTTATTTGAGTGTTTATCATAAGGTTGTACATAATACTTCATATATAATACAATGAACATGTTAATAATTTTATTAAATATAATTAATTATTTTAATGATATCATCATGAGGACCTAAATTTTTTTTTATTTATTTTTGTTTTTTTATAACTTAGATATTCTTTATTTATGAAATAATCATTTTAGAAATTTAGATGATACTATAGATTTATAGATTTAGAGTCACAAAGTGTCAATAATATATTGTATAGTATTGATTGATATTGACTACAGAAAGTTTTAAGAACTTTATTTTAATATCATAAATTCGTAATGGTTTGACGTTACCTTTTACGGTATTTGTTATTTTTTTGGGCAAAAAAATAGAAATTAAGTTAGAATATATCTGATAATCTATGCAACTTACGATTGTTTTCACTATACGCCTTATTTACAAGATCCTACACCCTATTTGACTTTTATATTGACCTAAATCCATTACCTAGCAATTACATTGCAAAAATACCATACAACCATTGAACAAACAACACAACGGCAAAAACTAACCCTGCAATCTATTTGTTTTCGCAAATAATTAAATTTGATTTGATGCAAATATAAAAGTGTTGATTAGACAAGACCAATCCTGGCATTTTTATTCATCTTTATTATCCAACATACTCATATTTAAAAGTCACATAAGTTACTGTTCGCTTTGACATTTTTATCATTTTACAATAGAAGTTTTAATATTTATAATACATATGCATATGTTAAATAAAAAAAATTAGAACTCTTTTGTAGATTTTGATAACCGTCTTTATGAAAATGACTAATAACCGCCATGTACAAATACTTAATGCATGTTAGCGACAACCCTTAAGACCGTCGTTAGCATTTTCATAAATATTATTCTAAACTTTTTTTTTTTTTTTTTTTTTCATTTTTAACAAATTTATAATTTTGAATTTTTTAACCCCTCTGTTGGAGAAGAGTGTTGGTTTATGTTTAACGCTAATATTATTCTTAACCAATGTCAATAAGTGTTTTGATGATGACACATGCATATAACTAAAGGTGATGGTAGACATCTTGACATAAATATACAAGTTCACTAATCCACACTTACTCTAGCAACAGAACAAACTAATTGAAGCTTAAACTAAAATATATGCCACACGGTTTGGTCCACGGTCGATTACAGGTCGGACCGTGGAAGCCCTGCACCTTGGTTTATGAAACTCAGTGCACGGTCGACCTCACGGCTGACCGTGGGTCGACCACAGAAAGTTCTGTCCAAATCTTTGATCAAATAAAGTTTGACTACTTAGGAGCATATATAATTTATGAAACTTGTTTCAACATGCTTAGAATAGTTGCCCCTTCATATCCAAGAGTTTTGGTCACTAGAACGCTAATCTTGATTAATCACACTTAATGACACCTTAATGACGTTTTAGCCTTGATTAAGGATAACACATAAGTGTAACAAGAAAACTTGTGCTCCTAAAATATATCTAGACATACTTAGGATAGTCATCAAGTCCCAGCCAAGAGTTGCTCCTTCCTTGTACATGTGTTTGGCAATAATGTATATTTATACATTAATCTTGCAAAATGCCACATTGTAAGTAAACTTACATAGCCTTGATACAATGCTTTGTCATCACTATATGGTTAAACCTAGATTAATTAGTGATCTCTTCCTAGTCATTACATAAGTATTACTTGACTACTTGCTATTAATACATGAGTATTATTTGACTATGTGCTAAATGTCAACTTGCTAGTAGTTACTTAGTATATATATATCAAGGTTGCAAAATTCGTTATTCGAGGATTAATCGGTCGACACTTTAAAAGGATTAATCGGTGATTCGGGGATTAATCAAGGATTAATCTGATTGTACTTTATACATTTAAATATTAAATTTTAAAGATTATATGTGTAAATATATAACAACAACAACAACAACAACAACAACAACAACAACAACAACAAAACCCAATTCCACTAAAGTGGAGTATGGGGGAGGTTAGATGTAGACAGTCTTTCCTCTACCCTAGAGTAAAAGGAAAGTCATTCCTCCACCCACGGATACCAATCGGTCCGCGGGTAGAAGAAGTAGTCCCTCCCTATACTATGGGGCAGAGAGGCTGCTTCCAAAGGACCTCCGGCCAGAAGAACCATGAAATTCGTTAAGTGAAGTAACTAAATGCAAGTAAAGTAGATAAAATAGAATCCTTACCATGGAAAATGTAAAGATAAAAATAAACTTTAACATAATCGTCTAAAATTATTCATTTTGCTCAAAAACTATGAAGTCTAGTTTAAATTCATTTTAAAAATGTTAACTATTTTTGACTTTGACTACCAAATTCAATTTTGACCCATCAATTCACGTTCATCGTTTAATTAAATGGATTTGTGGAAAACGGAACGGATTGCTCTTAAAAATGATTAATCGGGGATTAATCGGCGAGTAATCGGGGTTTTTACAACACTGTATATATGTATTAACTTTGTCTTGATATATGCTGATATGACCGAAACGGACGGTTTTATTTGTGCGGTGTCGTTAGGTCGCAACACGTCAGAATCAACCACCAAGAGGGGGGGGGGTACTGTTTTAAATTTATATTTAGCGGGGCCTAAATCGTATTACTCCTTAGTATGAGTAAGGGAAGTATGACTTAGAGTCGTATTTTTGAGATATCAGTAGAATCGAACCTATATTAAAGCCTAAGATAGTTATGAAGGAGCAGTGGCTTCTTAATTTTGGGATTTTCTAATTTATAAGACAGATAAGGTAAATGCGATAAAATTTTTAATTCAGATAAGGTTAAAGTAAGTGCATACTATGATTTCATCAGATTCTGCCGAGATTATGGAATGCTAGCTCATGAATAGGCAGAGGCCTTGTATTCATTACACTGGTCCTAAACGCCCCTGTCGTAAGACATGTCACAGGGTAATGCGCTAGGCTTGAAGATTCTGAATAGACAGCAACGTCCCTTACCCCCGACGCCCGTGCAGTCTGACTACAGGCATACACATTTAGACGGCTCATCCAATTGAGCGACTCGGTTGGGTGACGTATTAACATTCCACAAAGGTCTAAACTTTCTTAAGCATAATCGAATACATGGTTTACCATATCCGAGAGACGTGATGTGTTTCAATGCTTTCATTAATGATTGGTTTTAAAAGATAGTTAGGCCCTTTGGAAAGAGTTCAACCACAAAGAACACCATGGCCAAGTCAGATTGACTTCCATGAACACTTTCGGTTATCCTAACGGTCCAATCCTTTATGTGTCTAAACAAACAGTTCCTTGATTAACCAAGAATCCCTCAAGCGGGGTGCAATGCTTGTGACCGCGTTATGGTGCAGTGTACTAATCAACACTGACCGGGTTCCATGGCCTTACTTAGCAGAGGTACAGCTTACAACAACCGCTGTGCTTCAGCATACACGTACGAATTTATGTGCTTGGTGACTACACTAGCATGGTCTAGGACCGGCAATGTACTAAGGGTCTAGTCAGATGTTTCACTACAAAAGAGTCCTCATTCGGAGTCCAAAGCTCGATTGACTTACTACAACTAGTGTGCCTCAGTCGATCTTACATTGTATCCAAAAGACTTCTCTTACCAAGGGGTGACACAGATAGTGTACTCTGAATTGGGGTTCGCGACTTCCCAATAACAGAGCCAATAACTACGTTCCATTAGTTGGAAAAGCGATTGAGTATAAAGCATAATCGGAAAGCATTTTGACAACATACATAAACCATAACATTATTTAGGCATTATAACTGCTTATATCATAGCATACACTAAAGATAACTACTCGCTAATCATGGCAAAAATATCACAGGACATATTGATAGAAGACGTAAAGATAAAGGATAGAAGTACCGGTAGATTAAACGAGTTCTGAATACAAAAGTGACAACTTCAAACTCCGGACCGCTCCTAATACAATCTTCGGCGTTCTTCTCCGGGTACTAGGTTTCCCGCACAGAGTCGAAGACCTTGGAAGTATGACTAATATTGTACAAGAGAGAGAAAGAAGTGAATTGAAGTGTGTGTTGGAATGAATGACAAAGACCCTTTAAATAAGCTGAAATTTTGCCTGCAAACGGCTGGCAGGCCATTTGGCAGGCCGTTTGCAAGGGGAGTTTGCCTGGACATGCCGTTTGCAGGGGCCGTTTGGCTTGCCTAGTTCCCTGGATCGTAATTTGATTTTTTATCTTTCGCTGTTTTCGCTCTAGAGTCTTCGTTTTAGCTCCGATTCTCTTGATTCTTTTTGCACCGTCTTTGTAATTACTTGTTCTTCAATTCTTACCAACGAAGTGGGTATTTTGCCAACAAAGTTTGAATCTTTCTTGTTTTTTGCCTTTAATACCGGGGTTAAAACGTGACTTTTTAGCCGATATCAAATATCCCACACTTAGACTTTGCTTGTCCTCAAGCAAACTCTCATTTTACCTTAAGAAATCTTTTCGGAGTTTCTTTTCTAATAGCCTAAGCGGCTTGCTTTTTATTATAAGAGCAAAAGATAAGGTGAGTCATCTATGTTATGATTGAAACTATCTCTGCAAGTATGGGAGGAGGTTACATGACATAGGCTAGCTTTCACGGGTCAATCAAATCACACAAGTGTTTAGGGTTCCCTATAGATCTAAGAAATGAATTCACTCATAGCCAATCATGCGGCACCCATCGTCATAGGCTTGATAAAGACTCAAATTCTTGCTACTAATGTGAGAACGGTAGTAATCTTAGCTTCTAGGTCATTTGTCAATGATGGAAAGGAATTTTGGAGTGGTAGTGTAGTTGTTTTTGAGGGGTGAGAAAAAGGGTAATGTAGTCTTTGAAAGGACCCGTTCATATACATTATAAATGATTCACAATAGTTGATTACATTGCGAGGTATTTAACCTCTATATGATACATTTTACAAACATTGCATTCGTTTTTAAAAGACAAACTTTCTTTACATCGAAAATTGACAGGCATGCATACCATTTCATAATATCCACTATCCAACTATAAATTGATTTAATAATAATCTTTGATGAACTCAATGACTCGAATGCAACGTTCTTCGAAATATGCTATGAAAGACTCCAAGTAATATCTTTAAAATGAGCAAATGCACAACGGAAGATTTCTTTAACACCTGAGAATAAACATGCTTTAAAGTGTCAACCAAAAGGTTGGTGAGTTCATTAGTTTATCATAATCATTTATTTCCATCATTTTAATAGACCACAAGAATTTCATTTCCAGTTCTCATAAATATACGTCCCATGCATAGAGACAAAAATAATCATTCATATGGTGAATGATAATGCTAAAAACGAACATATATTTCATAGCATTATTCCTCAAGAAAGACAAGCTTTTAGTTGCAATTGTTCTATTTACAAGTGATATTCGTTTAAATAATAAAAGGTGAAGACAAAAGACAGATTCGACGAATTGAAGACGCAAACGACCAAAAAGCTCAAAAGTACAAAAGAAAATCAAAGAGGTTCCAATTATTGATGAGAAACGTCTCAAAATTACAAGAGTACAAGATTCAAAACGCAAAGTACAAGATACTAAATTGTACGCAAGAACGTTCGAAAATCCGAAACCAGGACCAGAGTCAACTCTCAACGCTCGACGCAACGGACTAAAAATTACAGGTCAACTATGCACATGAATATAATATAATATATAAATAATTCTTAAAAATTATATATATATTATATTATTATTTAAAATCGTCGGCAAACAAAGAGCCAAGGCTGAATGAGCTGTAAAAACGAACTCCGCGACTTGCGGAGTTCGAAGGCTAAAAGAACCGCGACTCACGGAGCCCCAAAAAATGAAAATGCCTATAAAAGCCAACGCAGTTCGACGAATTTTAATATCAATATATATCCATCCATCTATCTATACGTAATATTTATATTTATAATTTATATTTTAATTTTAATTTTAATTTTAATCCTAATAATAAGGGTATGTTAGCGAATGTTGTAAGGGTGTAAGTCGAAATTCTGTCAGTGTAACGCTACGCTATTTTTAATCATTGTAAGTTATGTTCAACCTTTTTAATTTAATGTCTCGTAGCAAAGTTATTATTATGCTTATTTAATCCGATGTAATCATGATGTTGGGCTAATTACTAAAATTAGGTAATTGAGCTTTGTACCATAATTGGGGTTTGGACAAAAGAACGACACTTGTGGAAATTAGACTATGGATTATTATTGGGCTTTATATTTGTTTAACTAAATGATAGTTTGTTAATTTTAATATAAAGATTTACAATTGGACGTCCCTATAAATAACCATATACACTCGATCAGACACGATGGGCGGGGTATTTATATGTATGAATAATCGTTCATTTAACCGGACACGGGAATGGATTAATAGTCACTAGATTTATTAAAACATGGGTGAAATTATGTACAAGGACACTTGGCATAATTGATAACAAAGTATTAAAACCTTGGGTTACACTCAGTCGACATCCTGGTGTAATTATTAAACAAAGTATTAAAATCTTGTTATAGTTTAAGTCCCCAATTAGTTGGAATATTTGACTTCGGGTATAAGAATAATTTGACGAGGACACTCGCACTTTATATTTATGACTGATGGACTGTTATGGACAAAAACCAGACGGACATATTAAATAATCCAGGACAAAGGACAATTAACCCATGGGCATAAAACTAAAATCAACACGTCAAACATCATGATTACGGAAGTTTAAATAAGCATAATTCTTTTATTTCATATTTAATTTCCTTTATTTTATATTTAATTGCACTTCTAATTATCGCATTTTTATTGTTATTGTATTTAATTGCACTTTTAATTATCGTACTTTTTAATTATCGCAAGTTTATTTTATCGCACTTTTATTATTCGCAATTTCATTATCGTTATTTACTTTATGATTTAAATTAAGTCTTTTATTTATTTAATATTTTACATTTTGTTTTAACTGCGACTAAAGTTTTAAAATCGACAAACCGGTCATTAAACGGTAAAAACCCCCCTTTATAATAATAATATTACTTATATATATATTTGTATTTTTATAAAATTAAACTAATATAGCATTAAGCTTTGATTAAAAGATTTTCCCTGTGGAACGAACCGGACTTACTAAAAACTATACTACTGTACGATTAGGTACACTGCCTATAAGTGTTGTAGCAAGGTTTAAGTATATCCATTCTCTAAATAAATAAATATCTTGTGTAAAATTGTATCGTATTTAATAGTATTTCCTTGTAAAATTTAATAGCTATTTTATCTACACCTCGCATAACATCAAGCAATTTTTGGCGCCACTGCCGGGGAACATCTAGCTTAAAATCTGGAAGCACGACGCTAATATATATAAAAAAAAAATTTCTTATTAAGTTTTAATTAGTTTTTGTAAAATATATACTTTTTAAAATTTAAAAAATTAAAAAAATTAAAAACCGAAAAATATATATATATAAATCTATTTTTAAGATTTTTTTAAAATTATAAAATATTTCTATTTTTATTTTAGTTTTTAAAACATAAGTTTTTATTTAATTTATATACATATTTTATATATTTATTAAAACAGAAAATTTAAACAGAAAAATAAAAAAAATAAAACAAAATATAAACCTATCAAACGAAAGCTCCTGATCTGAAATTTGATACCCCGCGACTCGCGGAGTTTCCAGCTTCGAGCACCGCAACTTGCGGAGCCGTCTGACACGGGCCACACAGAAACCCTAACAGCATTTATTACGGTGTAATTATTATTTATTATTATTATTAACCCTAATTACTTAATTATTATTATAATTAGTTTTAAATTTTTAAAATAAATTGTATTTTAAAGTTTAATTAGTTTAATTAGTTTAAAAAATTAATAGTTTTATAAAATAAATAATATAAAAATAATATTTTTATAAAAATTGTACTTTTTACAAATTTTAGTATATTTTTATATTTTGTCCCTTTTTAATTGTTTTAGCGTAATATTTGTATTTTTCACTCGTTTTTAGTTTTAAACTTAGTTTTTACCATAGTTATATTTTTATTTCTAGATTTTTAGGCTTTGCCGTAAAATCCCTTAAGTGCTTTTTCTTTAGACTAAGATTTAGGTGCTTTAGAATTTTGCGACGCCTTTTTAAGTTTTAGTTTCTTTTTAAGTTATTGCCATTTGGGATATAGTTTTTCTTGTAAGCTTTAATATAGACGCCTTTTACCTATGTATCAATTATCATTCCAATTAGTAATCTCAATTTCCGATTATAATTTTAAGTTAGTGATAGTAATAAGGTTGGGTTAGTCGAGTGTTTTTAAGTTCTATAAGTTACTCTTTTTCTTTCTTATTTTTATTTTTCGACCTTTTTCGACACGCTCTTTTTCTTTCTTATTTCTCGTCATTCTAGTTTTTAGGATATAGATTTTTATTCTACTTCTTATCTAAATTTCTTAAAATTACGAAAATTTATTTTAAGTGGTTAAATTAATAGACATCAAAATTTTCTGGTTCGTAATAATAGTTGGATTTGTACGTGGACCGGGTTATTGGAGCCAAACAGTCCTCAATTATATTGAGACCAAACGAATCCTGCCCCTCTGCTGCATCTTTTGGCTATTCGAAACGTGGGCAAAATCAGAAAAGTCTATTAATTGGATAACTTATATAATTTTTCTTTCCTTTTAAAAACTAATAGGATATTCAGTGAATGCACCGAGCAAGACGTTCACCACCTTTTATACGTTCACCACCTGTAACTCGATCAAGACATTTAGCAAATATTACCGCCGTTGATTTTTCTTTAGAATCGTCATCCAGTCGACCAAGTACTTCAGTTCAAATTTCCGATAATCCATTTTTTGAACCCGACCTCACAATTGAGAATCCGGAGAATATTCAGGGACGATTCATAGATCCTGAACCATTAAATTTTCCCCCGGAACCACCAATCATTCAAACAGAGATTGTTGAGGAACGAACCATTAAATCAGAATCCTCTAGTGATTCCGATTCAACAAATTCAATTATGGAGAATCTAGAACCATTAAGTATGGAAGACCGAATGAGAGCTAAACGTACTGGCCAAGGTCACGCAATTACTCATCCAGACATTAATGCGCCAGATTATGAAATCAAAGGACAAATCCTACACATGGTGACTAATCAATGCCAATTTAGTGGTGCGCCGAAGGAAGATCCAAATGAACATCTACGTACCTTTAATAGGATCTGCACTCTATTTAAAATAAGAGAAGTTGAAGATGAACAGATATATCTCATGTTATTTCCCTGGACTTTAAAGGGAGAAGCCAAAGATTGGTTGGAATCGTTACCTGAAGGGGCGATTGATACATGGGACGTTTTAGTTGAAAAATTTCTTAAACAATTCTTTCCGGCATCTAAAGCCGTAAGACTTCAAGGAGAAATTGTTACGTTCACACAGAAGCCGAATGAAACTCTATATGAGGCATGGACAAGATTTGGAAAGTTATTAAGAGGATGTCCGCAACATGGTTTAGACACCTGTCAAATAGTACAAATATTCTACCAAGGATGCGACATCACTACAAGGAAAGACATCGATATAGCAGCTGGTGGTTCTATTATGAAGAAAACAGAAACTGATGCTTATAAAATTATTGATAACACTGCTTCCCACTCACATGAGTGGCACCAAGAAAAAGATATCGTTAAATCATCTAAAGCAGCTAGAGCCGATTCTATCCATGACTTAGATTCCATTTTCGCAAAGATAGATGCTGTCGAGAGACGAATGGAAAAGATGACTAAGGATATTCACTCAATACGAATTAGTTGTGAGCAGTGTGGAGGACCACATTTGACAAAAGATTGTCTCAGTATTGAATTAACAATGGAACAAAGAGAGAATATTTCATACATAAACCAAAGGCCTGGAAATAATTATCAGAATAATTATCAACCGCCAAGACCTATTTACAATCAAAATCAGAATTATAATCGAAATATTCCATACAACAACCAACAAGGTCCTAGCAATCAACAAGTATCCAATAATACTTACAACCAGCAAAGACCTAATTTTCAAAACAAACCACCACAACAAACCGATGATAAAAAGCCAAATTTAGAAGATATGATGACGAAGCTAGTTGAAACTCAAATGCAGTTTTTCACATCTCAAAAACAAACTAATGAACAAAATGCTCAAGCATTTAAAAATCAACAAGCTTCTATTCAAAATTTGGAACAAGAAGTAAGTAACCTAGCAAGGTTAATAGGTGAAAGAAAATCGGGAAGTTT
This sequence comes from Rutidosis leptorrhynchoides, assembly GCF_046630445.1. NCBI lineage: Eukaryota > Viridiplantae > Streptophyta > Magnoliopsida > Asterales > Asteraceae > Rutidosis > Rutidosis leptorrhynchoides. The sequence continues at coordinate 13,057,622 of NC_092334.1, forward strand.
ACCTAGTGATACAAATGCTAACCCCCGGAATGAAACAGCTAAAGCCATTACCATAAGAAGTGGTACAACACTTAAACCACCTGAAATACCTGTAACTTCTGATGAAGGTATTCCTACTCTACAAGAACCACAACCTGATCAAGATAAGGAAAAAGAATCGGTAGTTGAAAAGGTTAATGAAGATAACACAGTTAAGGCTAAACCTTATGCTAAACCATACCAACCACCACTTCCTTACCCGAGTAAAATGAAGAAAGAGAAACTTGAAGCCGAGTAATCCAAATTCTTGGATATGTTTAAACAGATAAATGTAAATCTTCCTTTCATTGATGTGATATCAGGAATGCCTAGATATACTAAATTCTTGAAAGATCTAATCTCAAATAGAAAGAAAATGGAAGAACTCTCGGCCGTTACTATGAATGCTAATTGTTCAGCAGTGCTGTTGAATAAGATACCAGAAAAACTATCTGATCCAGGAAGTTTCACAATTCCATGTTTTCTGGGTAGTCTTAGTTCAATATAAGCATTGGCAGACTTAGGTGCTAGTATAAATTTAATGCCGTATTCACTATACGCTAAACTAGACCTTGGAGAATTGAAACCAACAAGAATAAGCATACAACTAGCCGATAGATCAATAAAATATCCTAGAGGGATAATGGAGAATATGCTAGTTAAGGTTGGTACTTTAGTATTTCCAGTAGATTTTGTTGTTCTGGACATGGAAGAAGATTCTCAAGTTCCTCTCATATTAGAAAAACCATTCTTAAACACGGCTAAAGCAATGATAGACGTGTTTGGTAAGAAACTAACCCTAAGTATAGAGGATGAGAGTGTTACCTTTTCAGTTGATAGAGCAATGCAACAACCGCAATCTACAGATGATACATGTTATTATATTCAAACTATAGACTCACATGCAGAATTGTTAGAAGAATTTCCAGAATTACAAGGAACAGGAGAATGTTCTTTAGGAGAAGGTAATGAACCAATTGATGAAGCTGAAATGTTAGCTACACTTATAGCTAATGGATATGAACCAACAACAGAAGAAATTCAAATGCTAAAAGAAGAAGACAGATATCGATATAAATCATCGATAGAAGAACCTCCGAAATTAGAGTTAAAGCCACTTCCAAACCATTTGGAATACGCTTATTTACATGGTGAATCTGAATTACCTGTAATAATATCATCTTCTCTTAATGAAAATGAGAAATCACAACTCATTTCTGTGTTGAAAGCTCATAAACCAGCCATTGCATGGAAGATTCATGATATTAAAGGAATAAGTCCTTCGTATTGCACACATAAAATCCTTATGGAAGAAGGTCATAAAACGTATGTGCAACGCCAACGAAGACTAAATCCTAATATGCAAGATGTAGTTAAGAAAGAAATTATTAAACTGCTAGATGCAGGTTTAATATATCCAATTTCTGATAGTCCATGGGTAAGCCCAGTTCAATGCGTGCCTAAGAAGGGTGGCATGACTGTCATTACAAATGAGAAAAATGAGCTTATTCCTACTAGGACTGTAATAGGATGGCGTGTATGTATTGATTATAGAAAATTAAATGACGCCACCAGAAAAGATCACTTTCCCTTACCTTTCATTGATCAAATGTTGGAAAGATTAGCCGGAAATAGTTACTATTGTTTTCTAGATGGATTTTCCGGATATTTTCAAATTCCAATAGCACCCGAAGATCAAGAGAAAACCACATTCACGTGCCCTTATGGTACTTTTGCTTACAAACGCATGCCATTTGGACTTTGCAACGCCCCTGCAACCTTTCAAAGGTGTATGATGGCAATTTTTCATGACATTATAGAAGAATGCATGGAAGTTTTCATGGATGACTTTTCAGTCTTCGGTGATACATTTGAATCATGTCTAGTTAATCTGGAACGAATGCTTATTAGATGCGAACAATCAAATCTAGTACTTAATTGGGAGAAATGCCATTTCATGGTTAAAGAAGGCATCGTTCTTGGTCATAAAATTTCAAAAGAAGGAATTGAAGTGGATAGAGCTAAAGTAGATGTAATTGCTAAACTTCCACATCCCACCAATGTTAGAGGAGTTAGGAGTTTTCTAGGGCATGTCGGTTTTTACCGACGCTTCATAAAAGATTTTTCTAAAATTGCCACTCCTATGAATAAACTCCTAGAAAAGGATGCTCCATTCATCTTTTCAGATGAATGTATCAAATCTTTTAATATTCTTAAAGAAAAACTCACTAATGCGCCGATCATGATAACACCAAATTGGAATCTACCGTTTGAACTAATGTGCGATGCAAGTGATTTTGCAATGGGAGCCGTTTTAGGACAAAGGATTGAAAAACGATTTCAACCTATATATTATGCTAGTAAGACGTTACAAGGAGCACAAACAAATTACATAACTACTGAAAAAGAACTCCTTGCTATTGTCTTTTCTTTTGACAAATTTCGTTCATATCTCGTTCTAGCAAAAATGGTGGTCTATACCGACCATTCTGCTCTTAGATACCTATTTTCAAAACAAGATGCTAAACCAAGATTAATCCGTTAGATCTTACTCTTACAAGAGTTTGATATTGAAATCCGAGATAAAAAAGAAGCAGAAAATCTCGCCGCTGATCATCTTTCTCGTCTTGAAAATCCCGAATTAGAAGTTCTAAATGAATCGGCCATACAAGACAACTTTCCTGATGAATATCTATTGAAGATAGATTATAAAGAAATCCCATGGTTTGCAGACTATGCAAACTACTTAGTTTGTGGATTCCTTGAAAAAGGATTGTCGTATCAAAAACGAAAGAAATTCTTCAGTGATATAAAACACTATTTCTGGGAAGATCCACATTTGTTTAAAAGTTGTCCCGATGGAATAATACGCCGATGTGTATTCGGAGATGAAGCTAGTAAAATTTTAAACCATTGTCACACAGGATCAACAGGAGGGCATTATGGGCCTCAATTAACAACAAGAAAAGTTTATGAAGCTGAATTCTATTGGCCTACAATTTACAAAGACGCACACCTTCTTTGCAAATCCTGTGATGCTTGTCAAAGGGCCGGAAAAATAAGTTAACGTGATGAAATGCCACAAAATGTCATTCAAGTATGTGAAGTATTTGACATTTGAGGTATTGACTTTATGGGTCCATTTCCAAAATCTCATAATAATCTCTACATTCTCGTTGCCATTGATTATGTATCTAAATGGGCGGAAGCACAAGCTCTCCCAACTAATGATGCACGAGTTGTAGTCAACTTTTTAAAACGTCTTTTTGCATGGTTTGGAACACCGAAAGCTTTAATAAGTGATCAGGGTTCTCATTTCTGTAACAATCAACTTGAAAAAGTTCTCAAAAGATATGGAGTAACTCATAAAATCTCCACTGCTTATCATCCACAAACAAGTGGACAAGTTGAAAATACCAACCGAGCTTTAAAACGTATTCAAGAGAAAACCGTAGGATCAAATCCGAAGGAATGGTCCATTAAATTGGAGGATGTACTCTGGGCTTTTAGAACAGCCTACAAAACTCCAATTGGAACCACACCTTTTAGACTCGTTTACGGAAAAGCATGTCATCTTCCAGTAGAAATTGAACACAAAGCATTTTGGGCTTTGAAGACATGTAATCTTGATTTACATGAAGCTGGACGTCTACGATTAAGTCAACTAAATGAATTAGAAGAATTAAGACATGAAGCATACGAAAATTCGTTAATCTATAAAGAAAGAACGAAGAAATGGCATGATAAAAGAATCAGAATTTTAAAAGAATTTAAAGAAGGAGACAGAGTTCTTCTTTTCAATTCACGATTCAAGCTATTTCCTGGAAAATTGAAATCAAGATGGTCTGGACCATTCATAGTCAAAAGAGTTTTCCCATACGGAACAGTAGAATTAATAAATTCAAATGGGATTGAATTTAAAGTTAATGGTCACAGAGTTAAACACTACATAGATAGTCCGATGGAATTCGACAATGAAGTTAATCACAATTTCGATACCACAGCTAACTAAGTGTGGGGATAATCAAGTCTTTAAAGGATTTTATGTATTTCTGTTAGAGTTAGATTGTCTGTTTCCGTGTAGTTCTCGAAAATGGAACCCGAATGGTCTTTCCCTAGCAGACCCTAAAGAACTAGTCTTCTCCCCCCATTCTGAATTTTTTTTTTTTTTTTTAGGTTTTTACGAAATGAAGACTGCCTGTGAACTAAACCATGGTCTAATGCTACACGCTTTGATCACTAAACGTAATAATGACACACTTCCGAGTGAAATAGTATCAGTAATCAGAGAAATATTGGACGGAGTAAGAAAAGAATCCAGATGCGAAGATAGTAAGTTACAATTTGGTAAAGGAAAATCAAAATTCGCAGCGAAAAGAAGAGCACGACACCTAGAAAGATGTCACAAATGCGGAAAATGGTCACATGGAGGTAAATGTTCAAATAATCAAACCTATTCAAATACCGAATTTGTTACTTTATGTAGAGACGGACCGTTCATATGTTTAGAAGAAAAAACACTGAATGCTCGAGGTTACGCCTATGTAGCCATGGAAAACCAATTAAACCGACTATCTTATGAATGGGATAGATCATATAACTAAGAATACTATCTCACAGGTAAGTCTGTACAGTTTTTATTTTTTATTTTTATTTTTAACCTTTTGATAATAAACGCTAATTTGTTCGCTATAAAGTATTAAATTGGTATTGAATAAAATTAGGTTTGGCGACCGAAATTATTGATATCATTCAAAAATTTATTACATCACGGCGAAATTTAACGTTTATTCTTAAGGTATAATTATCTTTAATCAATCAACCCAAAATATTTCAAAAATTCGTCATGAGTTAAATTAGGTCATGGAACCGAAATTACTTTACCGAAAAGAGGGGCGCATGTTTTTGATAATATTTGATTGATTAAAGTGGGATAAAAGCCAAAAAGATTTTTAATTTTATTTTTACAATGTTTTAAAATTAATATATAAAAATTAAAATAATATTGTAAACTTTTTAAAATTAATATATTTAAAATTGTAAATATTTGAAAAATTAATCTTTTCAATATAAGTTTGCATGTTTAAAAACAAAAATATAATATAAGTTTGGTGTGAATTTTTAATTTTTATTATATGAATTTTGAATTTTATGTATTTTAAATTTAAGTTTGGTGTGAATTTAAAAACAAAAATTTACTTTATTTCGCTAAGTTAAAAATATGATTTTTAATATTCGTCGTAAGTTGAAGACTAGGTCTTTGAACTGAAATTGCTTTACCCGAGGAAGGGACGAGAACTTTTATTACCATTATTTTTAATCTTATTGAATTAAAGTATGCCAAAAACATTAAAAAACCCAAAAATCTAAGCTTTTAAAACAATCGCTTGAAAAAGACAAATTTTAAAATTTTGTCGAAGGACGGACTAGGACATCGATCCGAAACGACCTCGTCCTAAATAACAAAGGAAAACAAAATTTTAAATTTATTTTATAAGCTAATATTTTATTTAAAAAAGAAAAAAAATATCAAACCCCGCGACTCGCGGAGTTTGAAGGGTCAAACACCGCGACTCGTGGAGGGACCAAAACCCAGGAAAAAATAAAAACGTAAACTGATCAGTCCACACACCACACCACAAAAATACTGCGAAATAACACCCGAAAAAACCGGAGAAAACACTCCCAAATTCACAATTTTTCACCGTTAATCATCAAATCTTTTACTAAAATCATGTTAAGAAGGATGCTATCAAGGAATTACTCAAGAAAAACGGTAAATTTCTACACCTAAACACCATTTAATCCGAAAATTGGTGTTCTTGAGCAATTTTATACCCAATTCGATTTTGATGCTTTTTAGTGTAATTATGCTTAAATTGCTTATGTATTATGCTTGTATAACCTAGATTGATGCTATTTAACATGATTAGAAGCCTTAAACTTCAAATTTTGAGTAATCTAGGGTTTGTGTTCTTGAGCAATTTGGGGCTTTTTGATATAAACAGCTTATGGCCGATTTTTGTCATGAATTGTTGCTAAATTAAGTAGTGTAACATGTTTAGGTAATTAAATGATCCAAACTTTGAGCCTAAACATGATTTTGAGAATTAAAGTTGACTTTTTCAAGTCTAAAATTCATGAACTTGATTTTTGAGAGATAATGCCAATTGAGACTTGTTTAATTGCTAGTAATGATTATTTTGACATGTTATTTGAGTTGAATGCTTATGAACTTGGCGAACATTTTCGTATATGCTTATTTAAAAAAGTGTAGATTTGATAAAAATATGAAAATGAGCTTAAGTTTGATATAAATTGGACATGTTATTGTAATTATTTTGATTGATGATTTTGCTGACATTAATGCATATTTGGATGTACAAAAATTGTGTTCGATGTGTTTTGCAGACTGAAAGGGGTGAATCTTCATCCCAAGCTCGCAATGCTCCTCCTGAGAATGCGGACCAACAGGAGGTGGATAACTACTACAAGCAAGATATACCTCATCCAGTAATGACATTTTCTGATATGCACTTAGAAGATTTGCACCCGAACTTGAGATTTGACAGACGTTGGATAGATTATCCAAAATACCAAAGAGGATTGCATACTCTTCATTCTAAAGCTGTTGAGGTACCTAGGGTCATAGAATGGGGACCATTAGAAGCTGTAGAATTGGCCGGGCCAATTAGGGAATTACTTGCACAGAGGTATGATAATTCTACTTTCAACGATTGGGTACGGTTATTCAACATGCGTAGACCTGTATATAAAGTATGGTGTGAAGAATTGTTGTGTAGTATAGAGTTAAATGATCGGGTAGCTAGTTTAACCGATCGATCTTTCATTAGATTTTTGTTAGGAGGTTCGATGCGACACATGTCATTACTAGACATGGCTCAGGCCTTACGTATATATACGCCTGAGGAGTTAGCATCTGCCGATTGTAGAGGGTTGATACTAAATGGTAGAAAGATAGACGAAAATTTTGATACGCATGGTGTATGGAGTCAAATGACTAGCCATCATCGATTTAAAGGGGGAAATTACTCTTATTTGGATATAGATAGAGCTGAATTAAGAGTAATTCATAGGTTTTTAGCTAATTCGATTACACAAAGAGGTAAGAATAAGGAAAAGGTAAATGAACATGATTTGTTTTACCACATGTGTATTCGAGACCCACAAAGCGCTGTAAGTATACCATATTGTGTGGGTTATTATTTATCAGTTATGGTTAGGGGGATGAGACTGCATAGCATAATAGGAGGTGGTATATTTATTACTTTGATTGCTGAATATCTCAATGTGGATATAAGTCGGGGGGGATTATTAATCGAAGAACCAGAACCCCAAGATACAATAGGTTTAAATCTATACCATGGTGCTAAAGTTTTGAAGAGGCGAAATAACGCCGCAGTACAATATAATGGTAGACATCCACAGGTTGAGAGAAACCAACAGCAAGGTAATGTAGGAGGGGGAAATGAAATGGCAGAAATGCAAAGGTTTATAGCTTCACAAGAGTATGAAAATGCTAGACATAGAGCATTTGAAGATTGGTAAGTTCATCAAAACCAAATCATAGCTTATTGCCAACATATAGGTAGAAACTATATTCCTACCCCAACGCCCATATTCCCTCCCTGGTCTATAGAGATGCAACCACCGTATCCTACGTATAACCCAGGAGAAGCATTTTATAGCACATATGGTTATGCATGGAACCCCTTCTGGTATCAGTATCATCCCTAGTCTACTTAGTTTTTTTTATTTTATTATTTGTAATGTTGATACATTTAATACTTATGTTGGATTTGTATTAGTTTTTATAATTTTCTAAATTTTATTATTAGATTTTAATAATTTTTGAATGTGGGGTAATATACCAAACTTCAAAAATATGTATATATGTTTGCAGTTTATCTTATGTACACAACAGGGTAAAACAACACATTTTCAAAGACTGGCATTAAGTTCAGCAAAATCAACTAATTTTGACGACAAGATGCAAAATATATGTGAAATAACAACAAGACGGAATGAACAAATGATATGCACCATTTATCATTCAGCAAGCAAACACAAATATGTTTGGAAACTTTGGTAAAATTTAATCATTTCTACGCTAATCACCCTCAATAATTTAAATTGTTACTGATTTCTTGCAAATGAGGGCATTGCAAGATCTTAAGTGTGGGAAGGGGTTAAATTCTTTCGGATTTTTAATATTTTTTACTTCATACACTTGGTTACCATTAAAAATACTAGTAAAGCAGTAGTTGTATTAGAATCTAGTGCTCTCTGATAATAAAGAACAGCCATAGTCTTATATACTGACTACCCACTTCTAGTAAAATTTTTCAAAATTTTCAACTAAATGAACTCAAAATCATGTTTATACATATTTATGAATGATAAAACTAGGTGTTAACACCGAAATTATTATTACCTCGGAAAGGACATAAATTGAGAAACAAACCAAAATGTTAAAATTCATTTAAAATGGAATAAAGGACAATAAAAAGGAAAATAAAAGCCAAGTGTGGGAAATTTTCACCGAGTTATTCAAAATACATATCACATATTTTTGTACAAATAATTGAAAATACTTTTGTTTTGGACGATAATTAACTGTTTTACCCGATGAAAGAAAAGAAGAGATGGATCTACACGATGAATCAATTCCATCGTTAAAAGGAAGTAAAGTCTTTCGAAAAAGAAACGCGCTTCTTGATTTAGGTCATGAAGTTGTCGTCCAGACCAGCTGTAGGTTGACGAAAAATCTAGAAAAGTCATCTCTAAAATTAGCAGGAAATCTACGGACCTCAGCATAAAACAGGGTCGCCAAGTGGTCAGATTTATCCTAACCATGAGAAAGATTTATCTCATACAATGGGGGGGCACCGTGCAAATTAGCTTGATAAGACTAATGAATCAGATCTCCAGAAAGGATAATCTCCTTAAAGATTAAAAATCAGCTTTTAAGCCTGATATTACTCAATCCTTGAGATTGACCTTAAAGATTGAGAATTACAAACTCATGGAATTCGATGATATCTAAACTCGAGCTTGAACAAGAAAATAGTTTGATCAAAATTATAAACCGATTTGTTTTCTGAAAACCCATTTTCAATGCGTTCATTACCATTGAACTTAAAATCCTAGGAATTCACCTGGAATTCATTAGGTCGCCTGAACCAAATCGGGTGTCAACCGTAAGAACGGTGGTTGCATAGCATGGTCAAAGACAGGACCTTGTGGCAGACCGAAAAAATTATAAGGGTGAGCTTTACTATTGCTCCTACAAAGGATAGTAATTGCGTCCGACACGTTAAAAGACCATAATTAAAAGCATGTCAGAGGACATTGCCTTAACAGTTGCTTGTTCAACGCTTTCCTTTACAACCGGACGGTAGTTTATCGAAAGGTAATATACGGAGAAATTAAACTGGACGTGTTGCTTTCCTAATACAAGGTTAGCAAGTGGGTGACACAAAACCGCAAGTTTTGAGCTAAAATTTTCAAATCTGAAACCCACCAAACCCACAAAAAGAACTTGCAAATACCGGTGAAGGGTTATTCCGGAAAACTTATCTAGGGTAAAAGCTAGATTTAATTTTCAAAAGATCAAATGTTTTCATAAAGATCCAATTTCCTTAAAGGATCTAAATTTTTATAGTCATATGGGACTGTAAACCACAACGTTACTACCATTGTTTATACCGCCGTAAAGAAATCACTGATGTACAAAGTGTGAAGAATAAAGAAGTGATTCTAGTATTTCAAGACTATATTGCTTGAGGACAAGCAACGCTCAAGTGTGGGAATATTTGATAATGCTAAAAACGAACATATATTTCATAGCATTATTCCTCAAGAAAGAAAAGCTTTTAGTTGCAATTGTTCTATTTACAAGTGATATTCGTTTAAATAATAAAAGGTGAAGACAAAAGACAGATTCGACAAATTGAAGACGCAAACGACCAAAAAGCTCAAAAGTACAAAAGACAATCAAAGGGGTTCCAATTATTGATGAGAAACGTGTCAAAATTACAAGAGTACAAGATTCAAAACGCAAAGTACAAGATATTAAATTGTACGCAAGGACGTTCAAAAATCCGGAACCAGGACCAGAGTCAACTCTCAACGCTCGACGCAACGGACTAAAAATTACAAGTCAACTATGCACATGAATATAATATAATATATAAATAATTCTTAAAAATTATATATATATATATTATTTTATTATTTAAAATCGTCGGCAAACAAAGAGCCAAGGCTGAATGAGCTGTAAAAACGAACTCCGCGACTTGCGGAGTTCGAAGGCTAAAAGAACCGCGACTCGCGGAGCCCCAAAAAATGAAAATGCCTATAAAAGCCAACGCAGTTCGACGAATTTTAATATCAATATATATCCATCCATCTATCTATACGTAATATTTATATTTATAATTTATAATTTATATTTTAATTTTAATTTTAATTTTAATTTTAATCCTAATAATAAGGGTATGTTAGCGAATGTTGTAAGGGTGTAAGTCGAAATTCCGTCCGTGTAACGCTACGCTATTTTTAATCATTGTAAGTTATGTTCAACCTTTTTAATTTAATGTCTCGTAGCAAAGTTATTATTATGCTTATTTAATCCGAAGTAATCATGATGTTGGGCTAATTACTAAAATTGGGTAATTGGGCTTTGTACCATAATTGGGGTTTGGACAAAAGAACGACACTTGTGGAAATTAGACTATGGATTATTAATGGGCTTTATATTTGTTTAACTAAATGATAGTTTGTTAATTTTAATATAAAGATTTACAATTGGACGTCCCTATAAATAACCATATACACTCGATCGGACACGATGGGCGGGGTATTTATATGTATGAATAATCGTTCATTTAACCGGACACGGGAATGGATTAATAGTCACTAGAATTATTAAAACAGGGGTGAAATTATGTACAAGGACACTTGGCATAATTGATAACAAAGTATTAAAACCTTGGGTTACACTCAGTCGACATCCTGGTGTAATTATTAAACAAAGTATTAAAATCTTGTTACAGTTTAAGTCCCCAATTAGTTAGAATATTTGACTTCGGGTATAAGAATAATTTGACGAGGACACTCGCACTTTATATTTATGACTGATGGACTGTTATGGACAAAAACCAGACGGACATATTAAATAATCCAGGATAAAGGACAATTAACCCATGGGCATAAAACTAAAATCAACACGTCAAACATCATGATTACCGAAGTTTAAATAAGCATAATTCTTTTATTTCATATTTAATTTCCTTTATTTTATATTTAATTGCACTTCTAATTATCGCATTTTTATTGTTATTGTATTTAATTGCACTTTTAATTATCGTACTTTTTAATTATCGCAAGTTTATTTTATCGCACTTTTATTATTCGCAATTTCATTATCGTTATTTACTTTATGATTTAAATTAAGTCTTTTATTTATTTAATATTTTATATTTTTTTTTAACTGCGACTAAAGTTTTAAAATCGACAAACCGGTCATTAAACGGTAAAAACCCCCCTTTATAATAATAATATTACTTATATATATATTTGTATTTTTATAAAATTAAACTAATATAGCGTTAAGCTTTGATTAAAAGATTTTCCCTGTGGAACGAACCGGACTTACTGAAAACTACACTACTGTATGATTAGGTACACTGCCTATAAGTGTTGTAGCAAGGTTTAAGTATATCTATTCTCTAAATAAATAAATATCTTGTGTAAAATTGTATCGTATTTAATAGTATTTCCTTGTAAAATTTAATAGCTATTTTATATACACCTCGCATAACATCAGTGAACACCTGGTAACCGACATTAACTAGATACATATAAGAATATCCCCTATCATTCCGGGATCCTCCTTCGAACATGATATAAATTTCGAAGTACTAAAGCATCCGGTACTTTGGATGGGGTTTGTTAGGCCCAATAGATATATCTTTAGGATTCGCGTCAATTAGGGTGTCTGTTCCCTAATTCTTAGATTACCAGACTTTAATAAAAAGGGGCATATTCAATTTCGATAATTCAACCATAGAATGTAGTTTCAATTACTTGTGTCTATTTCGTCAAACATTTATAAAAGCGCATGTATTCTCAGTCTCAAAAATATAAAGGGTAAGAAGGCAAATGAAACTCACCATACTGTATTTCGTAGTAAAAATACATATAACGTCATTGAACAAGTGCAAGGTTGGCCTCGGATTCACGAACCTAAATTAATTATATATATTTATGTGTTGGTCAATATTTGTCTAACAAATTAGGACAAGTCATAGCGTACCACAATCCTAATGCTCGAGACTAATATGCAAAAGTCAACAAAAGTAAATTTGACTCAAAATAATTTCCAAAAATCTATACATGATTAATATATAGTTTAAATATCGTCGTTTTATATTTTTAAATATTTTTAAAAGATTTATTAGAGTAAATAATATAATTTATTTATTAATAAATAAAATTTATATTAAATTTATATAATAAAATATACTTTTATATATATTAAGTAATAAAATTTATAGGGTTCATTTAATATCATAAAGATAATATGATAGGTATTATTAAAGTAAGTTATTACACATAGTAAAATATGTTTGTATCACATATTTATTTGATAAAGTAATATCTATAATGATAGTAAGTAAAAGTTGTATTATTTTGTAATAATAATTATTATTATAAAAATATCAATATTTATAATTACTAAGATGACATTATGATAAAACGATAATTCTAATTATGATAACTTTAATATTTACGATAATTTTTAATATTATCTTTAAAATAATAATTTTATTTAAAATAATAATAATAATGATATTTTATAGTAACAATGACATTTCTATTAAAATGATAATTTTTGTTAAAATGATAGTTTTAATACTAACGATACTTTTAATAATAATAGTAATGATAAAAATAATAAGAACGATAATTTTATCTAAATCAATATCTTATAATATTTTAATTTCATCATGATACTCTTACTTATTATTTCATAATCATTTCGTTTAATAGCTTTTAATCGTCTTTTATATCGTGTTCATAATAATCATAATAATAGTAATCAAAATAATTAGGTGTTACAAATATTTGTTTTAATTACACTAATATTAATAATGATAGTTACTATAACATTATTAACGATAATACTAATAATTATAATTATCTTAATGATAATATAGTAATAATAATAATAACAATAACAATAACCATTTTTAAATAATGATATATATATTAATATTAATAATGATAATAATAATAATAATAATAATAATAATAATTGGATAATAATAATAATACTAATTATAACTTTAACGATAATAACGATAGTAATAATAAAAAAAATAACAATTTTTAATGATAAATCCATTTTATTGATAAAGATAATAATAATGATAATAATAAGATAAAACTAGAACGACGATAAAAATGATGATAATAATAATCATTTTTAATAAAAATATCGAAAATTCAATTGATTATAACTTCTAATCCGTTCATCGAAACCATTCGATATCTAAAGGAAAAGTTCTTAATTTTTCGCTAGCTTTCCAAGGACATGCATATCTTATACCTTATCTCAAACGCAAGTGTAACTAATTCAAGATTCAATCTAACCTGTCTAAGGGCAATATCAAAAGTACAAGCATGCATAATCCTAAATACTCGAGCACTGGTCAGGGATACACTATTAGTATGTAAAAGTTATATTATGAGTACTTACGTATCAATATTGAGATTCAATATTGCAGGAAAGGTACGTAGACGCAACGGAAATGATAAACACTATATTGACCTCACGAGCATACCCATGAACCATACTCAATCACCTCCATAGCTATAACCCATAATTTCCTTAATCCTATCCTACTCGAAAAACAATTTCGAAATCACTCGGACAGCAATCCGTCGTAATATTTTATGTATACTAATAATATCTTGAAATAATACGGAGTAAATATATATATGTAAATCGATTGAGAGAGTTTATAGAAAAATATTTTCAAGTTTCTATAAAATAATGAAACCTATTGAATTCTATTTATAATAGATTTTTGAATTATTAAAGTATGAATTATTAAAGTGAGTTATTAAAGTATGAATTATTAAAGTATGAATTATTAAAGTGAATTATTAAAGTATGAATTATTAAAGTGAATTATTAAAGTTAAAGTAAAGTAAAAATAAAGTAAAGGTAAAGTTTAAGTATATTAAATGTATAAAACTATGTACGTATAATACGCGTATAAATATATATAATATTAATTTAAATCGTTATATATATTTAATAAAATAAAATATAAATATCGTTATCTTTATCTTTATCATACTAGTTAAGTAATGAGTTATCAAAAGTGGTTCTAGATATTTATAAAAGTTATATACGTTTTAATAATAAAGTTCTTTTTAAACTGAAAATGTTTTTGTACGTTTGAAACTAAATAGATCAATCGAGTCTTTATGAGATTCAATCTTCCACTATCCTTTGTCTAGTTCTCATTGATTGACAATTTGTTCTTATTTATAAATCACTTTACTATTTTCCGAATATTGTTAAAATGGAAAGATTTCTCAAATCAACGTGGGCCTTTCAACAGAGACTTGTAATCATAATTCAATATATCTGATAATTCAATCATTTGATCTTATCTTCTAATTCCATTAATAAATATTTTTAAACAGATACAATCATATAAAGTATTTAATCTAATATTTTGTTTACGTTTCAAGTTATAATATATATACACATATACATATATAATCATATTCATTTAATGGTTCGTGAATCGTTGGAATGTGGTCGAGGTTGAATGAATGTATGAACATAGTTTAAAATTCTTGAAATTTAACTTAACAAATATTGCTTATCGTGTCGGAAACATATAAAGATTAAAGTTTAAATTTGGTTGGAAATTTCCGGGTTGTCACAGTACCTACCCGTTAAAGAAATTTCGTCCCGAAATTTGAGTGGAAAGGTCGTGAATGATAATAAGTATGTTTTCATGATGCATACGGGCTAAAAATTAGAGTTTTATCATCAGCGAATAATTTGGATACACAATCCATTTATATGAAGAGTACGAATGAATCTAACTAGAAGAGTGAAATGAGTACGTGTAGATTTATCTTATCATTTGATGTAGATATGATTGATTCCCAGATTTCAAGGGATTTGAAGAAAATCTTCTTAATAAGATTTGACTCTACGGTAAACAAGGGAATTAGGATCCGCTTTAAATGCGATCGTCCATTTTAATTGTTCTGTCGGAGATTTTCTTATAAATTCACCTCATTCGTTTCCTTACAACTCACACCTTCTGTTGATGCATTTTATGCAAGTCCTTAGACATCTACCCACGTCCATTGCAGGTACATCAGTTTACAGGCCACCATGATTGCTCGTTATTATCCTATCCGTGTTTGTATGTGGTTACAAGAACTGCAGGAACGAGATTTAGATGTTTGACTATGTTAGACTTAGTCAGACGTACGAGTGAAGCTGATAATGCTAAAAACGAACATATATTTCATAGCATTATTCCTCAAGAAAGACAAGCTTTTAGTTGCAATTGTTCTATTTACAAGTGATATTCGTTTAAATAATAAATGGTGAAGACAAAAGACAGATTCGACGAATTGAAGACGCAAACGACCAAAAAGCTCAAAAGTACAAAAGACAATCAAAGAGGTTCCAATTATTGATAAGAAACGTCTCGAAATTACATGAGTATAAGATTCAAAACGCAAAGTACAAGATATAAAATTGTACGCAAGGACGTTCGAAAATCCGGAACCGGGACCAGAGTCAACTCTCAACGCTCGACGCAACGGACTAAAAATTACAAGTCAACTATGCACATAAATATAATATAATATTTAAATAATTCTTATAATTATTTAATATATTATATTTATTTATAAAACTGTCGGTAAACAAAGAGCCAAACTCGTGTGAGCTGTAAAAGCAAACTCCGCGACTCGCGGAGTTTGAAGGCCAAAAGGGCCGCGAGTCGCGGAGCCCCAAGTTTTGAAACTCCCTATAAAGCAAACCGAATTCTGATCATTTTTATCATCTTTTTTTCCTTCTTCTCTCAATATATACGTAATATATATTTATAATTTATATTTTAATTTTAATTTTAATTTTAAATCCTAATAATAAGGGTATGTTAGCGAATATTGTAAAGGTGTAAGTCGAAATTCTGTCCGTGTAACGCTACGCTATTTTTAATCATTGTAAGTTATGTTCAACCTTTTTAATTTAATGTCTCGTAGCTAAGTTATTATTATCCTTATTTAATCCGAAGTAATCATGATGTTGGGCTAATTACTAAAATTGGGTAATTGGGCTTTGTACCATAATTGGAGTTTGGACAAAAGAACGACACTTGTGGAAATTAGACTATGGGCTATTAATGGGCTTTATATTTGTTTAACTAAATGATAGTTTGTTAATGTTAATATAAAGATTTACAATTGGGCGTCCCTATAAATTACCATATACACCATATACACTCAATCGGACACGATGGGCGGGGTATTTATATGTACGAATAATCGTTCATTTAACCGGACACGGGAATGGATTAATAGCCACTAGAATAATTAAAATAGGGGTGAAATTATGTACAAGGACACTTGGTATAATTGATAACAAAATATTAAAACCTTGGGTTACACTCAGTCGACATCCTGGTGTAATTATTAAACAAAGTATTAAAATCTTGTTACAGTTTAAGTCCCCAATTAGTTGGAATATTTAACTTCGGGTATAAGGATAATTTGACGAGGATACTCGCACTTTATATTTATGACTGATGGACTGTTATGGACAAAAACCAGACGGACATATTAAATAATCCAGGACAAAGGACAATTAACCCATGGGCATAAAACTAAAATCAACACGTCAAACATCATGATTACGGAAGTTTAAATAAGCATAATTCTTTTATTTCATATTTAATTTCCTTTATTTTATATTTAATTGCACTTCTAATTATCGCATTTTTATTGTTATTTTATTCAATTGCACTTTTAATTATCGTACTTTTTAATTATCGCAAGTTTATTTTATCTCACTTTTATTATTTGCAATTTCATTATCGTTATTTACTTTACGCTTTAATTTAAGTCTTGTATTTATTTTTAATATTTTACATTTGGTTTTAACTGCAACTAAAGTTTTAAAATCGACAAACCGGTCATTAAACGGTAAAAACCCCCCTTTATAATAATAATATTACTTATATATATATTTGTATTTTTATAAAAGTAAACTAATATAGCGTTAAGCTTTGTTTAAAAAGATTCCCTGTGGAACGAACCGGACTTACTAAAAACTACACTACTGTATGATTAGGTACACTGCCTATAAGTGTTGTAGCAAGGTTTAAGTATATCCATTCTATAAATAAATAAATATCTTGTGTAAAAATGTATCGTATTTAATAGTTTTTCCTGTAAAAATATAAGCTATTTTATATACTACTCTGCTAAAACATCAAGTATTTTTGGCGCCGCTGCCGGGGACTCTCTTAAAAGCCGGAAGCGCAACGCTAATAAAAAAAAAAATTTTAGTTTACTTTTATTAAAATTCGTTTTTATAAAAATACGTTTTAAATATTCGAAAATATAAAAAGAAAAAACAAAAGTATAAATATTTTTAGAAGTTTGATAAATAGTTAAGTTTTATAAAGTTTCTTTAGTTTGTAAAAATATAAGTTTTATTTAATTTATTTTATAAATATATTTTATAAATATAAAAAACCGAAAAAAATAATATAAATATATATAAATCTATTTTTTTTAGATTGTTATAAAGTATTTTATTTTTATCTTAGTTATTAAAGATAAGTTTTATTTAAATTATATTAATATTTTAATTAGATTTTAAAACAGAAAATACAAAAATAGAAAATATAAAATAAAATAAAAAGAAAAACGCGTCGAATATTTAATAACCTGTCAGTTAAATTTTGGAACCCCACGAGTCGCGGGGTTTGATGCTTTGAATACCGCAAGTCGCGGAGACCATCTGACACAGCTGACCAGAAACCCTAAACTGCATTAATTACGGGGTATTTATTAATTATTATTATTATTATAAACCCTAATTACCTATTAATATTATAATTAGTTTTATTTTAAAGTTTCTTTTTATTTAATTTGTTTTATTTTGTTTAATTAGTTTAATTAAATTGTAAAATTAATAGTTTTATAAAATAAATAATACAAAAATAATATTTTTATAAAAATTGTACTTTTTACAACTTTTTGTATATTTTTATATTTTGTCCCTTTTTAATTGTTTTAGCGTAATATTTGTATTTTTTGCTCATATTTAGTTTTAAACTTAGTTTTTGCCATAATTATTTTTACTTCTAGATTTTTAGGCTTTGCCGTAGAATTCCTTAAGTGCTTTTTCTTTAGACTAAGATTTAGGTGCTTTAGAATTTTGCGACGCCTTTTTAAGTTTAGTTTCTTTTTAAGTTATTTTGGGATATAGTTTTTCCTGTAAGCTTTAATATTTTTAGACACCTTTTACCTATGTATCAATTATCATTTCAATTAGTAATCTCAATTTGCGATTATAATTTTAAGTTAGTTGTAGTAATAAGGTTAGGTTAGTCAAGTATTTTTAAGTTTTATAAGTTTCTTTTATTTTTCCGTCACCTTTTATTTTTCAACCATTTTTCTTTTTCGACCTTTTCCGACGAACTTTTTTTCTTTCTTATTTCTCGCTATTCTAGTTTTAGGACATAGATTTTTATTCTACTTCTTATCTAAATTTCTTAAAATTACGAAAATTTATTTTAAGTGGTTAAATTAATAGACATCAAAATTTTCTGGTTCGTAGTAATAGTTGGATTTGTACGTGGACCGGGTTATTGGAGCCAAACAGTCCTCAATTATATTGAGACCAAACGAATCCTGCCCTTCTGCTGCATCTTTTGGCTATTCGAAACGTGGGCAAAATCAGAAAAGTCTATTGATTGGATAACTTATTATAATTTTTCTTTCCTTTTAAAAACTAATAGGATATTCAGTGAATGCACTGAGCAAGACGTTCACCACCTTTTGTACGTTCACCACCTGTAACTAGATCAAGACATTTAGCAAATATTACTGCCGTTGATTTTTCTTTAGAATCGTCATCCAGTCGACCAAGTACTTCAGTTCAAATTTCCGATAATCCATTTTTTGAACCCGACCTCACAATTGAGAATCCGGAGAATATTCAGGAACGGTTCGTAGATCCTGAACCACTAAACTTTCCTCCGGAACCACCAATCATTCAAACAGAGATTGTTGAGGAACGAACCATTAAATCAGAATCCTCTAGTGATTCGGATTCAACAAATTCAATTATGGAGAATCTGGAACCTTTAAGTATGGATGACCGAATGAGAGCTAAACGCACTGGCCAAGGTCACGCAATTACTCATCCAGACATTAATGCGCCAGATTATGAAATCAAAGGACAAATTCTACACATGGTGACTAATCAATGCCAATTTAGTGGTGCACCGAAGGAAGATCCAAATGAACATCTACGTACCTTTAATAGGATCTGCACACTATTTAAAATCCGAGAAGTAGAGGATGAACAGATATATCTCATGTTATTTCCCTGGACTTTAAAGGGAGAAGCCAAAGATTGGTTGGAATCGTTACCTGAAGGGGCGATTGATACATGGGACGTTTTAGTTGACAAATTTCTTAAACAATTCTTTCCTGCATCTAAAGCCGTAAGACTTCAAGCAGAAATTGTTACATTTACACAGAAACCAAATGAAACTCTATATGAGGCATGGACAAGATATGGAAAGTTGTTAAGAGGATGTCCGCAACATGGTTTAGACACCTGTCAAATAGTACAAATATTCTACCAAGGATGCGACATCACTACAAGGAAAGACATAGATATAGCAGCTGGTGGTTCTATTATGAAGAAAACCGAAACTGATGCTTACAAAATTATTGATAACACTGCTTCCCACTCACACGAGTGGCACCAAGAAAAAGATATCGTTAGATCATCTAAAGCAGCTAGAGCCGATTCTAGCCATGACTTAGATTCCATTTCCGCAAAGATAGATGCTGTCGAGAGATAAATGGAAAAGATGACTAAAGATATTCACTCAATACGAATTAGTTGTGAGCAGTGTGGAGGACCACATTTGACAAAAGATTGTCTCAGTATTGAATTAACAATGGAACAAAGAGAGAATATCTCATACATAAACCAAAGGCCTGGAAATAATTATCAGAATAATTATCAACCGCCAAGACCGATTTACAATCAAAACCAGAATTATAACCGAAATATTCCATACAACAACCAACAAGGTCCTAGCAATCAACAAGTATCCAATAATACTTACAATCAGCAAAGACCTAATTTTCAAAATAAACCACCACAACAAACCGATGATAAAAAGCCGAATTTAGAAGATATGATGACGAAGCTAGTTGAAACTCAAACGAAATTTTTCACATCTCAAAAACAAACCAATGAACAAAATGCTCAAGCATTTAGAAATCAACAAGCTTCTATTCAAAATCTGGAACAAGAAGTAAGTAACCTAGCAAGGTTAATAGGTAAAAGAACACCGGGAAGTCTACCTAGTGATACAAATGCTAACCCCCGAAATGAAACAGCTAAAGCCATTACCACAAGAAGTGGTACAACACTTAAACCACCTGAAATACCTGTAACTTCTGATGAAGCTATTCCTACTCCACAAAAACCACAACCTGATCAAGATAAGGAAAAAGAACCGGTAGTTGAAAAGGTTAATGAAGATAACACAGTTAAGGTTAAACCTTATGTTAAACCATACCAACCACCACTTCCTTACCCGAGTAAAATGAAGAAAGAGAAACTTGAAGCCGAGCAATCCAAATTCTTGGATATGTTTAAACAGATAAATGTAAATCTTCCTTTCATTGATGTGATTTCAGGAATGCCTAGATATGCTAAATTCTTGAAAGATCTAATCTCAAATAGAAAGAAAATGGAAGAACTCTCGGCTGTTACCATGAATGCTAATTGTTCAGCAGTGCTGTTGAATAAGATACCAGAAAAACTATCTGATCCAGGAAGTTTCACAATTCCATGTTTTCTGGGTAGTCTTAGTTCAATAGAAGCATTAGCAGACTTAGGTGCTAGTATAAATCTAATGCCGTATTCACTATACGCTAAACTAACCAACCAGAATAAGCATACAACTAGCCGATAGATCAATAAAATATCCTAGAGGGATAATGGAGAACATGCTAGTTAAAGTTGGTACTTTAGTATTTCCAGTAGATTTTGTTGTTCTGGACATGGAAGAAGATTCTCAAGTTCCTCTCATATTAGGAAGACCATTCTTAAACACGACTAAAGCAATGATAGACATGTTCGGTAAGAAATTGACCCTAAGTATAGAGGATGAGAGTGTTACCTTTTCAGTTGATAGAGCAATGCAACAACCGCAATCTGCAGATGATACATGTTATTATATTCAAACTATAGATGCACATGCAGAATTATTAGAAGAATTTCCAGAATTACAAGGAACATGAGAATGTTCTTTAGGAGAAGGTAATGAACCAATTGATGAAGCTGAAATGTTAGCTACACTTATAGCTAATGGATATGAACCAACAACAGAAGAAATTCAAATGCTAAAAGAAGAAGACAGATATCGATATAAATCATCGATAGAAGAACCTCCGAAATTAGAGTTAAAGCCACTTCCAAACCATTTGGAATACGCTTATTTACATGGTGAATCTGAATTACCTGTAATAATATCGTCTTCTCTTACTAAAAATGAGAAATCACAACTCATTTCTGTGTTGAAAGCTCATAAACCAGCCATTGCATGGAAGATTCATGATATTAAAGGAATAAGTCCTTCGTATTGCACACATAAAATCCTTATGGAAGAAGGTCATAAAACGTATGTGCAACGCCAACGAAGACTAAATCCTAATATGCAAGATGTAGTTAAGAAAGAGATTATTAAACTGCTAGATGCAGGTTTAATTTATCCCATTTCTGATAGTCCATGGGTAAGCCCAGTTCAATGCGTGCCTAAGAAGGGTGGCATGACTGTCATTACAAATGAAAAAATGAGCTTATTCCTACTAGGACTGTAACAGGATGGCGTGTGTGTATTGATTATAGAAAATTAAATGACGCCACCAGAAAAGATCACTTTCCCTTACCTTTCATTGATCAAATGTTGGAAAGATTAGCCGGAAATAGTTACTATTGTTTTCTAGATGGATTTTCCGGATATTTTCAAATTCCAATAGCACCCGAAGATCAAGAGAAAACCACATTCACGTGCCCTTATGGTACTTTTGCTTACAAACGCATGCCATTTGGACTTTGCAACGCCCCTGCAACCTTTCAAAGGTGTATGATGGCAATTTTTCATGACATGATAGAAGAATGCATGGAAGTTTTCATGGATGACTTTTCAGTCTTCGGTGATACATTTGAATCATGTCTAGTTAATCTGGAACGAATGCTTATTAGATGCGAACAATCAAATCTAGTACTTAATTGGGAGAAATGCCATTTCATGGTTAAAGAAGGCATCGTTCTTGGTCATAAAATTTCAAAAGAAGGAATTGAAGTGGATAGAGCTAAAGTAGATGTAATTGCTAAACTTCCACATCCCACCAATGTTAGAGGAGTTAGCAGTTTTCTAGGGCATGCCGGTTTTTACCGACGTTTCATAAAAGATTTTTCTAAAATTGCCACTCCTATGAATAAACTCCTAGAAAAGGATGCTCCATTCATCTTTTCAGATGAATGTATCAAATCTTTTAATATTCTTAAAGAGAAACTCACTAATGCACCGATCATGATAACACCAAATTGGAATCTACCATTTGAACTAATGTGCGATGCAAGTGATTTTGCAATGGGAGCCATTTTAGGACAAAGGATTGAAAAACGATTTCAACCTATATATTATGCTAGTAAGACGTTACAAGGAGCACAAACGAACTATACAACTACTGAAAAAGAACTCCTTGCTATTGTCTTTGCTTTTGACAAATTTCGATCATATCTCGTTCTAGCAAAAACGGTGGTCTATACCGACCATTCTGCTCTTAGATACCTATTTTCAAAACAAGATGCTAAACCAAGATTAATCCGTTGGATCTTACTCTTACAAGAGTTTGATATTGAAATCCGAGATAAAAGAGGAGCAGAAAATCTCGCCGCTGATCATCTTTCTCGTCTTGAAAATCCCGAATTAGAAGTTCTAAATGAATCGGCCATACAAGACAACTTTCCTGATGAATATCTATTGAAGATAGATTATAAAGAAATTCCATGGTTTGCAGACTATGCAAACTACTTAGTTTGTAGATTCCTTGAAAAAGGATTATCGTACCAAAGACGAAAGAAATTCTTCAGTGATATAAAACACTATTTGTGGGAAGATCCACATCTGTTTAAAAGTTGTCCCGATGGAATAATACGCCGATGTGTATTTGGAGATGAAGCTAGTAAAATTTTAAACCATTGTCACACAGGACCAATAGGAGGGCATTATGGGCATCAACTAACAGCAAGAAAAGTTTATGATGCTGGATTCTATTGGCCTACAATTTACAAAGACGCACACCTTCTTTGCAAATCCTGTGATGCTTGTCAAAGGGCCAGAAAAATAAGTCAACGTGATGAAATGCCAC
This sequence comes from Rutidosis leptorrhynchoides, assembly GCF_046630445.1. Classification (NCBI taxonomy): domain Eukaryota; kingdom Viridiplantae; phylum Streptophyta; class Magnoliopsida; order Asterales; family Asteraceae; genus Rutidosis; species Rutidosis leptorrhynchoides. Next base: position 13,081,412 of record NC_092334.1, read on the forward strand.
AAAATGTCATCCAAGTATGTTAAGTATTTGACATTTGGGGTATTGACTTTATGGGTCCATTTCCAAAATCTCATAATAATTTATATATACTCGTAGCCATTGATTATGTATCTAAATGGGCGGAAGCACAAGCTCTCCCAACTAACGATGCATGAGTTGTAGTCAACTTTTTAAAACGTCTTTTTGCAGGGTTTGGAACACCGAAAGCTTTAATAAGTGATCGGGGTACTCATTTCTGTAATAATCAACTTGAGAAAGTTCTTAAAATATATGGAGTAACTCATAAAATCTCAACCGCATATCATCCACAAACAAGTGGACAAGTTGAAAATACCAACCGATCTTTAAAACGTATTCTAGAGAAAACCGTAGGATCAAATCCGAAGGAATGGTCCATTAAATTGGAGGATGCACTCTGGGCTTTTAGAACAGCCTACAAAACTCCAATTGGAACCACACCTTTTAGACTTGTTTATGGAAAAGCATGTCATATTCCAGTAGAAATTGAACACAAAGCATTTTGGGCTTTGAAGACATGTAATCTTGATTTACATGAAGCCGGACGTCTACGATTAAATCAACTAAACGAATTAGAAGAATTAAGACATGAAGCATACGAAAATTCGTTAATCTATAAGGAAAGAACGAAGAAATGGCATGATAAAAGAATCAGAAGTTCAAAAGAATTTAAAGAAGGAGACAGAGTTCTTCTTTTCAATTCACGATTCAAGCTATTTCCTGAAAAATTGAAATCAAGATGGTCTGGACCATTCATAGTCAAAAGAGTTTTCCCATACGGAACGATAGAATTAATAAATTCAAATGGGATTGAATTTAAAGTTAATGGTCACAGAGTTAAACACTACATACATAGTCCGATGGAAGTCGACAACGAAGTTAATCACAATTTCGACACCACAGCTAACTAAGTGTGGGGAGAATCAAGGGGTTTATGTATTTCTGTTAGAGTTAGATTATCTGTTTTCGTGTAGTTCTCGAAAATGGAACCCGAATGGTCTTTCCCTAGCAGACCCTAAAGAACTAGTCTTATCCCCCCATTCTGAATTTTTATTTTTTTTAGGAAATGAAGACTGCCTGTGAACTAAACCATGGTCTAATGCTACACGCTTTGATCACTAAATGTAATAATGACACACTACCGAGTGAAATAGTATCAGTAATCAGAGAAAGAATGGACGGAGTTAGAAAAGAATCCAGATGCGAAGATAATAAGTTACAATTTGGTAAAGGAAAATCAAAATCCGCAGCAAAAAGAAGAGCACGACACCTAGAAAGATGTCACAAATGCGGAAAATGGTCACATGGAGGTAAATGTTCAAATAATCAAACCTATTCAAATGCCGAATTTGTTACTTTATGCAGAGACGGACCGTTCATATGTTTAGAAGAAAAGACACTGAATGCTCGAGGTTACACCTATGTAGCCATGGAAAACCAATTAAACCGACTATCTTATGAATGGGATAGATCATATAACTAAGAAACCTATTTCACAGGTATGTTTGTACAGTTTTTATTTTATTTTTTTATTTTTAACCTTTTGATAATAAACGCTAATTTGTTCGCTATAAAGTATTAAATTGGTATTGAATAAAATTAGGTTTGGCGACCGAAATTATTGATATCATTCAAAAATTTATTACATCACTGCGAAATTTAACGTTTATTCTTAAGGTATAAATATCTTTAAACAATCAACCCAAAATATTTTAAAAATTCGTCATGAGTTAAATTAGGTCTTGGAACCGAAATTACTTTACCGAAAAGAGGGGCGCATATTTTTGATAATATTTGATTGATTAAAGTGGGATAAAAAGCCAAAAAGATTTTTAATTTTATTTTTACCATGTTTTTAAAATTAATATTTAAATCTAAAATTAATATTGTAAACTTTGTAAAAACAATATTTTTAAAATTGTAAATATTTGAAAAATTAATATAAGTTTGATGTGAATTTATAATATGAATTTTTAAATTAAGTTTGGTGTGAATTTATAATATGAATTTTTAAATTAAGTTTGGTGTGAATTTTTAATATTAATTTTGAATTTTATATTTAAGTTGTGTGAATTTAAAAACAAAAATTTACTTTATCTCATTAAGTTAAAAATATGATTTTTAAAATTCGTCGTAAGTTGAAGACTAGGTCTTTGAACCGAAATTGCTTTACCCGAGGAAGGGACGAGAACTTTTATTATCATTATTTTTAATCTTATTGAATTAAAGTATGCCAAAAACATTAAAAAAATCCAAATATCTTAGCTTTTAAAACAATCGCTACAAAAAGACAAATTTTAAAATTTTGTCGAAGGACGGACTAGGACATCAATCCGAAACGACCTCGTCCTAAATAACAAGGGAAACAAAATTTTAAAATTAATTACTTAATTGTTTTAATTAGTATAAGTTAAAAAAAAAAAAAAAAAAAAAACTCCGCGACTCGCGGAGTTTGAAGGCTGAAATCTCCGCGACTCGCGGAGGGATCGGATTACAGAAAAAAATAAAAAGAGCTGAAACAGCTCAGTCCACACAACACACAAAGAAAACACTGCAAAATACTGCACGAAAAACCCGAAAAATACACCCCAAATTCACAATTTTTGACCGTTAATCACCAAATCTTTTACTAAAATCATGTTGAGAAGGATGCTATCAAGGAATTACTCAAGAAAAACGGTAAATTTCTACACCTAAGCACCATTTATCATTCAGCAAACACACGCCAATATGTTTGGAAACTTTGGTAAAATTTAATCAATTTCACACAAATCACCCTCAATAATTTAAATTGTTACTGATTTCTTGCAAATGAGGGCATTGCAAGATCTTAAGTGTGGGAAGGGGTTAAATTCTTTCGGATTTTAAAATTTTTACTTTATACACTTGGTAACCATTAGAAATACTAGTAAAGTAGTAGTTGTATTAGAATCTAGTGCTCTCTGATAATAAAGAACAGCCCTAGTCTTATATACTGACTACCCAATTCTAGTAAAATTTTTAAAAAATTTTCAATTAAATGAACTCAAAATCATGTTTATACATATTTATGAACAACAAAACTAGGTTTTAACACCGAAATTATTGTTACCTCAGAAAGAACATAAATTGAGAAACAAACCAAAATGTTAAAATTCATTTAAAATGGAATAGAGGACTATAAAAAGGAAAATAAAAGCCAAGTGTGGGAAAATTTACCAAGTTATCTTAAACATATGTCACATATATCTGTAACAAATAACTGAAAATACTTTTTGCTTTGGACTAAACTAAAAAGTTTTACCTGATTTACTGTAAGAAAGATGGATCTACACGATGAATCAATTCCATCATTAAAAGGAAGTAAAGTCTTCCGAAAAAGACACGCGCTTCTTGATTTAGGTCATGAAGTTGTCGTCCAGACCAGCTGTAGGTTGACGAAAAATCTAGAAAAGTCATCACTAAAATCAGCAGGAAATCCACGGACCTCAGCATTAAACAGGGTCGCCAAGTGGTTAGATTTATCCTAACCATGAGAAGGATTTATCCCGTACAATGGGGGGGCACCATGCAAATTAGCTGGATAAGACTAATGAATCAGATCCCCAGAAAGGATAATCTCCTTAAAGATTAAAAATCAGCTTTTAAGACTGATATTACTCAATCCTTGAGATTGACTTTAAAGATTGAGAATTTAAACTCATGGAATTCAATGATATCTAAACTCGAGCTTGAACGAGAAAATATTTTGATCAAAATTACAAACCGATTTGTTTTTTTTTTTTTTGAAAACCCTATTTTCAATGCGTTCATTACCATTGAACGTAAAATCCTAGGAATTCACCTGGAATTCATTAGGTCACCTGAACTAAATCGGGTGTCAACCGTAAGAACGGTGGTTGCATAGCATGGTCAAAGACAGGACCTTGTGCCAGACCAAAAAATCATAAGGGTGAGCTTTACTATTGCTCCTACCAAGGATAGTAATTGCGTCCGACACGTTATAGACCATAATTAAAAGCATGTCAGGGGACATTGTCTTAACAGTTGCTTGTTCAACGCTTTCCTTTACAACCGGACGGTAGTTTACCGAAAGGTAATATACGGGACAAGTAAACTGGACGTGTTGCTTTCCAAATACAAGGTTAGCAAGTGGGTGACACAAAACCATAAGTTTTGAGCTAAAATTTTCAAATCTGAAACCCACCAAACCCACAAAAATATTTTGCAAACACCGGTGAAGGGTTATTTCGAAAAACTTATCTAGGGTAAAAACTAGATTTAATTTTCAAAAGATCAAATGTTTTCATAAAGATCCAATTTCCTTAATGGATCTAAATTTTTATAGTCATGTGGGACTGTAAACCATATCGTTACTACCATTGTTTATACCGCCGTATAGAAATCACTGATGTACAAAGTGTGAAGAATAAATAAGTGATTCTAGTATTTCAAGACGATATTGCTTGAGGACAAGCAACGCTCAAGTGTGGGAATATTTGATAATGCTAAAAACGAACATATATTTCATAGCATTATTCCTCAAGAAAGACAAGCTTTTAGTTGCAATTGTTCTATTTACAAGTGATATTCGTTTAAATAATAAAAGGTGAAGACAAAAGACAGATTCGACGAATTGAAGACGCAAACGACCAAAAAGCTCAAAAGTACAAAAGACAATCAAAGAGGTTCCAATTATTGATAAGAAACGTCTCGAAATTACATGAGTACAAGATTCAAAACGCAAAGTACAAGATATAAAATTGTACGCAAGGACGTTCGAAAATCCGGAACCGGGACCAGAGTCAACTTTCAACGCTCGACGCAACGGACTAAAAATTACAAGTCAACTATGCACATAAATATAATATAATATTTAAATAATTCTTATAATTATTTAATATATTATATTTATTTATAAAACCGTCGGTAAACAAAGAGCCAAACTCGTGTGAGCTGTAAAAGCAAACTCCGCGACTCGCGGAGTTTGAAGGCCAAAAGGGCCGCGAGTCGCGGAGCCCCAAGTTTTGAAACTCCCTATAAAGCAAACCGAATTCTGATCATTTTTATCATCTTTTTTTCCTTCTTCTCTCAATATATACGTAATATATATTTATAATTTATATTTTAATTTTAATTTTAATTTTAATTTTAAATCCTAATAATAAGGGTATGTTAGCGAATATTGTAAAGGTGTAAGTCGAAATTCTGTCCGTGTAACGCTACGCTATTTTTAATCATTATAAGTTATGATCAACCTTTTTAATTTAATGTCTCGTAGCTAAGTTATTATTATGCTTATTTAATCCGAAGTAATCATGATGTTGGGCTAATTACTAAAATTGGGTAATTGGGCTTTGTACCATAATTGGGGTTTGGACAAAAGAACGACACTTGTGGAAATTAGACTATGGGCTATTAATGGGCTTTATATTTGTTTAACTAAATGATAGTTTGTTAATGTTAATATAAAGATTTACAATTGGGCGTCCCTATAAATTACCATATACACTCGATCGGACACGATGGGCGGGGTATTTATATGTACGAATAATCGTTCATTTAACCGGACACGGGAATGGATTAATAGCCACTAGAATAATTAAAACAGGGGTGAAATTATGTACAAGGACACTTGGTATAATTGATAACAAAATATTAAAACCTTGGGTTACACTCAGTCGACATCCTGGTGTAATTATTAAACAAAGTATTAAAATCTTGTTACAGTTTAAGTCCCCAATTAGTTGGAATATTTAACTTCGGGTATAAGGATAATTTGACGAGGATACTCGCACTTTGTATTTATGACTGATGGACTGTTATGGACAAAAACCAGACGGAGATATTAAATAATCCAGGACAAAGGACAATTAACCCATGGGCATAAAACTAAAATCAACACGTCAAACATCATGATTACGGAAGTTTAAATAAGCATAATTCTTTTATTTCATATTTAATTTCCTTTATTTTATATTTAATTGCACTTCTAATTATCGCATTTTTATTGTTATTTTATTCAATTTCACTTTTAATTATCGTACTTTTTAATTATCGCAAGTTTATTTTATCGCACTTTTATTATTTGCAATTTCATTATCGTTATTTACTTTACGCTTTAATTTAAGTCTTGTATTTATTTTTAATATTTTACATTTGGTTTTAACTGCAACTAAAGTTTTAAAATCGACAAACCGGTCATTAAACGGTAAAAACCCCCTTTATAATAATAATATTACTTATATATATATTTGTATTTTTATAAAAGTAAACTAATATAGCGTTAAGCTTTGTTTAAAAAGATTCCCTGTGGAACGAACCGGACTTACTAAAAACTACACTACTGTACGATTAGGTACACTGCCTATAAGTGTTGTAGCAAGGTTTAAGTATATCCATTCTATAAATAAATAAATATCTTGTGTAAAAATGTATCGTATTTAATAGTTTTTCCTGTAAAAATATAAGCTATTTTATATACTACTCTGCTAAAACATCAGAAGCCTCACTAGTACGGCTGACAGGCTCATACGCACGGTTGATGCTGAGCTAAGTCACAATTACAACCTAAATGAGAAGACACGAGTGAGTGATCACCCGTACGGCTGATGAAGCCAACTCGTACGTGTGATGAATGAATCGTATGGGTGAGTCAACAGCAGGGGTATATAAAGTCTTATGTTCTTCATTTTAGGTTAAGCCTCTCATTTGTTACACACACTCAGATGTAGTGAGCTCCTCCGATTCTCTCTCAGTCCAAATCATCCAGGTTGTGAATAATAGCTCTAGGTGTTGATCTAATCACACTTGAATTAGTTGTGGTTTGACTAAATTAATCAAAAAAAAAAAAACTTAACCTATTCACTAGAGGGTTTGATTCATTTGTTCCGCCATTGTGTGAGTTAAATCTGTTGATTTCTAAGTTCTTAGTCATGTTTCATCACCTTCTATTCTTTCCCCCTCAACTCATATTTTAAAGTATTCATCAATATGCTCCATCCAGTTCTGATTCTCGATATACTTCTAACTTTCATATCGGTCATTCTTCTTTTTCATCTACCGCCGGAAGAATCTATTTACTTCTACTATACTCTTGGGTTTATAGTGTTTCTAGTTCTCCCGTGTCTTTATATGCATCGATATATATGGTTTATAATTTCTGGTTTGTCGTTGGGCTTTATATGTTCCCTTATATTTCAAAGTCTCTGCTTCTGTCTTCTATAATCATTATCATTCACAGTTAATGCTCTCTTTTATTTGCTGCAATTTATACCCCACTTTCTATTTCGGAGTTTTGTCCTTTCGTTTCTTCTTCTTGCGATTAAGCACCGCTTGTAATGGTCCAGAATTCACAGATATGAATTTCGGAATGAACATTGTTAATGTTCTAGGAAGGAAATTGTGATGGCACGATCTTGACTTGTCAAATTACTAGAATACCTTAGAAAATGCCGAATCATCAAGAAATATTTTCTTGATATTTTAGAGGTTAAATAGAATACAAGAGTCGTATAACATGGCACATGATGATGTTATGATCTGTGAATCATCACGTTCCATTTAGAAACTCAGCATGACTTACCGTAATATAATCACATTGATCAAGTGTCATTATATTATACTAATTCATGCTTCAGTTCCCAACACTACTTCAAAATATTCCTATTTTAAACTTGAATGTTTCAGAATTTAGAAACTAAAATAGTTTCTTTTATGATGTAATACAGATAGCGCGAAGAGGTAAATGATTTAAAATAAGAAAAATTAAGAAAATATCTTCAGAAATATGGAGGATATTTATAATGAAAGATATGATGATATTTTAGAATTTCTAATATCAGAGGATGATGAAGAATATTGTCCGCAGGGGTTTAGAGTCAGGAGCAAGGTATTCGTTAATGACTTCAGTAGGTACTGAATCATTTGGATCCTTTAAAGTCAGGTTCAGTCTTTGTAATTTGTCCACAGCCTCCTTCCTACTTTGCTCAATCCGTTTTCCAGTTCCAAAACTTCTCTTTTTCTGCGCTTTGCCAGTACACTTCATCATTATCATCCAGCTTTTACCGTTTAAAGTCGTTTATAGTTTTTGCTGCTTCATCAGCATTTTTTTTCCATTTTCGGAGAACCAATTCGTAGTTCGGAGTGTTTTTCAGAAACTTCACATTCAAATTAAGTCCAGAAGATAGATGTTATATATACACATATAACTGTTGGCGTATACATGCTGCGAGATTTCAAAATACTGATCGCTAATTTCCAATGATTCGTATGGCAATTCTCATTACAAGATGCGAATGAGTAAATGATGGGGTTTCAATGAATAATTCTAATGACTTTTTAGAGAGGCTAAAGTCAAAGGGTAATGAAGTTGTTGGTACATCTGCTAATAATGTGGTGGAATGTAAAAGGTTCCCTGGTAACGATGGTGTATATCTCAAGGTTATAATAAGGTTAGTCTGACTGAAAAGTCAAAGTTGACTTGCTGGAGCTGTGACAAAACTGGCTACTTTGAATAGGAGTCGCAAAGTTATTTTTGCTAATAAATGCCAAAGAATCTGACGCGGATACGTTGTTTAAGCTTTTAATTTGGTTTCAAGAGTTTTTCGGGTACATAACTGTGGGTAACATGTGGGTGGATCATCTCGATTGCTCATCATTCGAAGTGTCTTCAGAAATTTTCGAAGGGTTCGAACACAGATTGTAATCGTTAACATACATTTGATGTTCTAACACAGTTTTGAAGTCAAAATATAGCTTGTAAAAGATGTAAGGATCTAAGAGTGATGATATTGGTCATATCTCAAATTGAATTTTGAGATTTCAAAATCAGAATATGTAATTAAATTTTGAATGAGTATGGTTGTTTTGATTTCTATATAAGAATGTATATTGTTGTGAAAGTAGGGAGTATAATGGATGATTTGCTGAATCAGATTCGAAGAATGTAACATATTAATTGTGAATTTATATATCTCTCGGGTATTACCTACCCGTTAAAAAAAATTTCACAATTAATATTTTGTACAAAAGAATTTTATTACAGCCTTTATGAAAATATATATATGTATATTTTCTTCAGATGTAACATAGATTTAATGAGTTAATGTTAAATTAAACTCATTTGATTTACGGTTGAAACTAGAATTGAATAATCCCTAAAGGCTTTAAAAAGTACATAACTTTTACGCAGTATTTCTTTAATGACATTGAAATTATGAATCAATACTTCGTTATTTGTTGATGTATGATGTTCGGTTCGTGGAATTCTTGTGAATTTCGCAAAGTACGAATGATGTTATCTGAAAAGTTTCGGGTACATCGATGATGAAAGTGTAAAATCAAATATATACTTGATTTATTATGAATTGGAATTTGTTGAATTGCGACAGAGATTGTAGTTAACGCTGGTTAAGTTGCGGCCGAAGGACGTACATTATTGCATATTTGTAATATGAATTAACCGAGTAGTTAAGATTCACACACAATAGCTTAGCACGGAAAGATTTATTTCAAAATATATATATATAAATATATATATATATATATATATATATATATATATATATATATATATATATATATATATATATATATATATTTATATATATAAATAATATACATATAATTTCTTCAGAGGGAATGAGTTAATTCTTCATAACTCGTTGATACAATATACACGTTATTGATTCGTAATGATGTCCATAGTGATTCTTGAACTGACGGAGTTTGTGATGTTATCGGTATTGTTGATTCAGATGTTGACTGTACTGACGATGCTAGTAACGCTAACGGTACTGTTGATGCTGTTGGTAAAGCAAGTTTAGCTTGTTAATCACACACCATTTTTGTCAGGGTTTCTACTCTTCCTTCTATCATTTTGGTTCGCTTAACTGATTTATGGTTAGGGCTAGATTAGATAATCTCTAAGACTTTAGAGATTACATAATCGCCGCGGAATGTTTCTCTAATGAAGTTATGAATTAATACTTCGTCAGTTATTGTTGTTGGTACTCCTTGGTATCTATGGTACGTATGACGTTGATGCTCGTGGGACAGATTGTGAAGTTGAGGTTTACGACGCGGTTGTGGTTGGAGGTGGTAATGGTACTGTTGGCGCTGATGATGGTGGTACTGGTTATGCTGCTGATGCTGCTGCTGGTGTTTGTAATCTCTGCACCTTATTCTCCAAAGCCACTACCCGAGCGCGAAGCTCGTTGACTTCTTCTATTACACCGGGGTGATTGTCGGTTCGAACGAGCGGATAAATAAAATCTAAAATTTGATGTAATATATAATCGTGACGAGATACTCTGGAAATGAGCGAAAAAATGGTGTTTCGGACAGGTTCGCCGGTAAGTGCTTCAGGTTCTTCGTCAAGAGGGCAATGTGGTGGATGGAAGGGATCACCTTCTTCTTGTCTCCAATGATTGAGGAGGCTACGAACCCATCCCCAATTCATCCAGAATAGGTGATGACTGATTGGTTGATCTATTCCGGTCACACTGCTTTCGGAGCTTGAATAGGATTCCATTTCGGAATCTGAGTGACTTGAACTGATGACGAATTCCATTTCGTACGATTGGATAAACGATTTTTTTTTCCGATATGAAATGATTTTGGCTAACGGATGGTATTCTAATTACATAGAATATATATATATATATATATATATATATATATATATATATATATATATATATATATATATATATATATATATATATAGATCAAAAGATTTCGTAGATTACGGAGGACTTTGTGGGATATGTCAGGCAAAGTTTAAAGTAACAGATACGATAAGATATGATTTAGCAGATATGCTAAGATATGAATTTTTGTCTATACACTATTCATGCAATCAATGCAGCAAGACGTGTCTTAGACTAAAAATGATAAGCAGGTAATTTCCTGAGGATGATAAGTAGTTAATTTTCGACACAAAATGATAAGCAAAACTTTTGACATGCAGACACGGTCGAAGTCCAGACTCACTAATGCATCCTCAGTCCCAAAAATGTAGTTTCACAAAAAGGGGCATATTCGATTTCGATAATTCAACCATAGAATGTAGTTTCAATTACTTGTGTCTATTTCGTCAAACATTTATAAAAGCGCATGTATTCTCAGTCCCAAAAATATAAAGGGTAAGAAGGCAAATGAAACTCACCATACTGTATTTCGTAGTAAAAATACATATAACGTCATTGAACAAGTGCAAGGTTGGCCTCGGATTCACGAACCTAAATTAATTAATATATTTATGTGTTGGTCAATATTTGTCTAACAAATTAGGACAAGTCATAGTGTACCACAATCCTAATGTTCGAGACTAATATGCAAAAGTCAACAAAAGTAAATTTGACTCAAAATAATTTCCAAAAATCTATACATGATTAATATATAGTTTAAATATCGTCGTTTTATATTTTTAAATATTTTTAAAAGATTTATTAGAGTAAATAATATAATTTATTTATTAATAAATAAAATTTATATTAAATTTATATAATAAAATATACTTTTATATATATTAAGTAATAAAATTTATAGGGTTCATTTAATATCATAAAGATAATATGATAGGTATTATTAAAGTAAATTATTACACGTAGTAAAATATGTTTGTATCACATATTTATTTGATAAAATAATATCTATAATGATAGTAAGTAAAAGTTGTATTATTTTGTAATAATAATAATTATTATAAAAATATCAATATTTATAATTACTAAGATGACATTATGATAAAACGATAATTCTAATTATGATAACTTTAATATTTACGATAATTTTTAATATTATCTTTAAAATAATAATTCTATTTAAAATAATAATAATAATGATATTTTATAGTAACAATGACATTTCTATTAAAATGATAATTTTTGTTAAAATGATAGTTTTAATACTAACGATATTTTTAATAATAATAGTAATGATAAAAATAATAAGAATGATAATTTTATCTAAATCAATATCTTATAATATTTTAATTTTATCATGATACTCTTACTCATTATTTCCTAATCATTTCGTTTAATAGCTTTTAATCGTCTTTTATATCGTGTTCATAATAATGATAATAATAGTAATCAAAATAATTAGGTGTTACAAATATTTGTTTTAATTACACTAATATTAATAATGATAGTTACTATAACATTATTAACGATAATACTAATAATTATCTTAATGATAATATAGTAATAATAATAATAACAATAACAATAACCATTTTTAAATAATGATATATATATTAATATTAATAATGATAATAATAATAATACTAATAATAATAATAATAATTGGACAATAATAATAATACTAATTATAACTTTAACGATAATAACGATAGTAATAATAAAAAAATTAACAATTTTTAATGATAAATCCATTTTATTGATAAAGATAATAATAATGATAATAATAAGATAAAACTAGAACGACGATAAAAATGACGATAATAATAATCATTTTTAATAAAAATATCGAAAATTCAATTGATTATAACTTCTAATCCGTTCATCGAAACCATTCGATATCTAAAGGAAAAGTTCTTAATTTTTCGCTAGCTTTCCAAGGACATGCATATCTTGTACCTTATCTCAACCGCAAGTGTAACTAATTCAAGATTCAACCTAACCTGTCTAAGGGCAATATCAAAAGTACAAGCATGCATAATCCTAAATACTCGAGCACTAGTCAGGGATACACTATTAGTATGTAAAAGTTAAATTATGAGTACTCACGTATCAATATTGAGATTCAATATTGCAGGAAAGGTACGTAGACGCAACAGAAATGATAAACACTATATTGACCTCACGAGCATACCCATGAACCATACTCAATCACCTCCATAGCTATAACCCATAATTTCCTTAATCCTATCCTACTCGAAAAACAATTTCGAAATCACTCGGACAGCACTCCGTCGTAATATTTTATGTATACTGATAATATCTTGAAATAATACGGAGTAAATATATATATGTAAATCGATTGAGAGAGTTTATAGAAAAATATTTTCAAGTTTCTATGAAATAATGAAACCTATTGAATTCTATTTATAATAGATTTTTGAATTATTAAAGTATGAATTATTAAATTATGAATTATTAAAGTGAGTTATTAAAGTATGAATTATTAAAATGAATTATTAAAGTATGAATTATTAAAGTGAATTATTAAAGTATGAATTATTAAAGTGAATTATTAAAGTTAAAGTAAAGTAAAAATAAAGTAAAGGTAAAGTTTAAGTATATTAAATGTATAAAACTATGTACGTATAATGTGCGTATAAATATATATAATATTAATTTAAATCGTTATATATATTTAATAAAATAAAATATAAATATCGTTATCTTTATCATACTTGTTAAGTAATGAGTTGTCAAAAGTGGTTCTAGATATTTATAAAAGTTATATACGTTTTAATAATAAAGTTCTTTTTAAACTGAAAACGTTTTTGTACGTTTGAAACTAAATAGATCAATCGAGTCTTTATGAGATTCAATCTTCCACTATCCTTTGTCTAGTTCTCAATGATTGACAATTTGTTCTTATTTATAAATCACTTTACCATTTTCCGAATATTGTTAAAATGGAAAGATTTCTCAAATCAACGTGGGCCTTTCAACAGAGACTTGTAATCATAATTCAATATATCTGATAATTCAATCATTTGATCTTATCTTCTAATTCCATTGATAAATATTTTGAAACAGATACAATCATATAAAGTATTTAATCTAATATTTTGTTTACGTTTCAAGTTATATTATATATACACATATACATATATAATCATATTCGTTTAATGGTTCGTGAATCGTTGAAACTTGGTCGAGGTTGAATGAATGTATGAACATAGTTTAAAATTCTTGAAATTTAACTTAACAAATATTGCTTATCGTGTCGAAAACATATAAAGATTAAAGTTTAAATTTGGTTGGAAATTTCTGGGTTGTCACAGTCTTTATGCAGACTTTTATTCGGATAGATGGGAGTGCTGAATTCTTAGAGAAGCACTTTTGAACTTTTCTTCATTTGAAAATCATTTTGGCCAAGTTCTTCTTCGGCGTTTCTCTTTATAAGTTCTGCTCCCCTTTTTCAGAACTTTGAAAATTGATTTTTTTTTTTAGAGATTTCATCTCGAGAAACTTTTTGCCGGTAAACTTTTCCAAGACCATTGCCATGATACTTGAGAGGTTTATAACATCGAGTTTTCGGAAGGAATCTCATTTTCTGGATTTTTCGAGTAATAGTAAAGATGGTATGAATGTGGTGGTGGAGTAGAAGTAGTGGAGGTGCGAAAGGCTTATTTTTGACAAATGGCTAGCTCTTCTGATTATAACCGAATCACGTTTCGCTGCTTTGGAAATGTAGATATAAAGCAAGTTCTGATTCTGAGCACAGACATCAGCACTCTCAACGGAAAACAGTGAAGCATTAAAGATAAATGCTGATCTTATTTAGGGTGCATCACCATAATCAATTTAGGTCGATAATGCCTTAGTCATGCAATGCTCTATTAGAGATTTGGTTCAACCTAACAAGATTTCCACCTTATTTTTATTTACAAACATTTCAGGTTTTCAAAAGAACTTTTTCGAAAAGGCTTTCTCTTAAAAATTTTGAAATTTGGCTTAAGAACTAAGAATCTTAATAATGGGTTATTTTAATACAGCATAAAAAGATTATACCAACATCCCACACTTAGACGAACATTGTCCTCAATGTTCCTAGTGTATCCCACACTTAGGAGTTTTAGTTGTCGATTTGGGAGTATTTGTCTAGTGTTTAAGTGGGTTGGGATCCCACACTTAGTGATAAGCTAGGATGTAGCATAGTTTAAATTTTGAGCTAGTAGCGGCAAGAAAGAAGTACCCCTAGCAGATGTTACTTGTGATGATACTGGCTGGCTTTCAATCCTTACATCTTTTATAGGCTCATTTATCATCCTTTATTCTTCTACTCTACTTTATTACACGGGTTGCCTCCCGAGAAACGCTTTTATTTAAGGTCGTTGGCTCGACCGTAGTGATGCCTTAGAAAGAAAACATTCCTCGCGGTTGTAATCTTGGTCTTCTCGAGGGAAGGTAAGTCTTGTGGGTAAATCCTGAGAAAGTGTTGGACCAACAGTGGTAGAAGATCCGGTACTTCTCTTGAAGATCTTCTGAAAGATAATTAGTGCGCAGTTTCAGCTCGTAATAAGTCTTGAAATCCGATGAGAATATGATCCACGACCCTGCTGGTTGACCCATGAATGTCAATCATAGAGGCAGTGCTGGTGATGATTGTTTCTCTGATGGGATGCTCATTTCGAAGGTCTTCAAACAATGTTAGAAACTGTATCTTTATAATCTCGAAATCTTCAAAATGGTGATCTCCACAGTAAGAGTCTGTAGCTTTGCACAGATTTGTTAAAAGACGAAGCTGAAAAGAAGTGAATAGCAATCCTGACCCGAGCATTAATGTCACCATTTTTTAGTATATCTCCCGACATCCGGCTTTGAATGTGAAACTTGGATCTGTGGATTCGTGGAAGATACGTGATATCTGCTTAGTAACATAGGTGGCAATGTTGACTCGATCTGGTTCAAGATGAGAGAACGGATTGTTGCACCTTACTTCCTCTGTAACTACCTCTTGTAACTCTTTGATAATCAGATCAGCATGGTGATCAATTATTACGTAAATCACTAGCATGTCTGGTGTGCTTTCAAAATTATCTCTTTCCAGGAGAGCGAAAAAGCTGTGAATATCCTTGATCATTTGCAAATCAGAGTGATAAGTCGAGCGTCCAGTGAAAATATCCATGTGCTTCCGGATGAGAGTCAGTAGTACTCGTTGGTTTGCTGAGAACGGAAGTGCACATTCGGCTAAGGCGTTGTAAACCTTAGAGTAAATGATCTTCTGATCTCGACAGAATCTTGTCTCAAGAATAGTGTGAACTACTGAATTGTGCTCTCGTTGCCTTTCTTCTTGGTAGATATGATCGTGAAGCGTGTTGATAAAGTCTTGAATGCGTTCTTCTAGGATTTCCACCTTATTGTCTTCTCTTTGGAGATAGAGGTTGTATTCCTCTCGGATAGCCATAATTCATTCTGTTAAGCATAGCGTGAAATCAATTGTTGATTTACGGATGGCTTCAAGAATATCTTCAAATTCATCGGTATCATTGATGAAGGTTATCATGTCTGCGTGTGTAGATATGACCGGAATCTGATCTGAAGAGTCCGACTCCCCTTGATCTGGTTCGGTTGGAGAGTGTGAGTTATCCAGAATGTCTTCATGTTGCTCTTCCTCGTCATCATCGGTATAGTATTCTTCTGAGGATTCATCTGATGAACGGGTTTCTTCAGTATTCTAATTCTCCACTTTGATACTTACAGGGTCAATTTCTATATCCTTAACCTCAACCTTGTCAGTCCTCTTCTTGAAAGGAATGATTAAACTGTGATCTTCCGTCTCAAGCCTCATTAATTCCTCGTGATGCTTAATGCTTAGAGAGGGTATTATCGCAGTTTCTTTTACGTCTTCCATTTCCTCTTCCTCTTCAGATTCCTCCTCTTCCTCTATTTCTTCGCTGGGATCCTCTTCTTCCATTTCTGGGTCGTCTACAGACTGTAACTTGACACCCATCATGATATCATCGGCTGGTGGTGAAGACTTGTCATCGGAAATGATCTGTCTGGTGGAAATAGCAAACATCTCTGCCTGTCCAAAAAGATCAGTTGGTCGGTCAATTTTGAAGGTAACGCTCTTCCCATGTGATCGTAAGATCAAGGTTTGATTGTACACATCAATGACAGTCCTATCCGTATTCATGAAAGGTCTTCCTAACACTACTGGTGTGTGTAGGTCTTCTTTAATATCCATTACTACGAAATCCTAACTATGGATACAAGAATTTGTCGACTTTCACCATGACATTCTCAACTATGCCCTTAGGATATCAAATTGTGTTATCGGCAAGTTGGATTGTCATTTTAGTTGGTGACAAGTCTCCTAACTCTAATCACTTATGGAGAGAGTTGGGGATTAGGTTGATACTTGCTCCTAAATCTGCTAGTGCATGAATGGTTCCAGATTGGTAGATTGAACATGGGAAAACGAATCGACCCGTATCTCCTAGCTTTGGTGGTAGAGAGTTTCTGAGTAACGCAGAGCATTCTTCACTCAAGGGAATTTTTTTTAGAATCTGGTATCCTCTCCTTTGTAGGGAGAAGCCTTCTGATGTATCTCTTCTGGTTGTGGACTTTGGACATAGTGTCTAGGAATCTTCCATCAAGTTTGAAGGAATCAAGCTTGGATGGTTCCTCCTGTAGCCTTCCAGGATAGGGTACACGAACTGGAGTTGCAGGGGTCAGCTTCTGAGTATATGTTGATTTGTTCTTGAGCCTAGCTGACCTTCTCCGAGGTTCTTCTGCTGGGATTACGGAATCCATTTGCTTAGCTTCCACTATGTGGGGATTTTGGATAGTATTACTTGGTAACCTTCCCTATGATCGGGTTTCAAGGCGTTGTGATAACTGTCCGAGCCGCGTTTCCTAACTTTTGAGCATAGCCAATTGATTTCCCATTAGTATCTCCATCTGATCTTGTCTGGCTGTAGTTCTCTGATTTAGCTGTTGTTGTCCTTGAATGAACTGAGTCAACTGATCATCAGCTCCGAGAGTGGGGTTAGTTGCTTTTGTAATCTGGGTGGTAGGGGGATTTTCCTCGACTGGTGGACCAGTGAGTGGAAGTGGTTGATCGTAGGTCAATTGAGATTGTTGGGCTGGATAAGGTGGGTAGCGATAGCGAAAAGGCCAGTTGCTTCGTTGAAATTGATTAACCCTAGTTTGTTGATTGAATCCGAGATTTGGTGGACGAGTTGGGTATTGAACGTAACAAACTGAACCATCAGGGTTTTCGTACTCAACATGATATTCTTCAGTAGGTTGCGAGTTGGTACAATTAACATAAGCCTGAGCTTTGTTGACATGCTGCGGCTGCGTCTTCAATTCTCCGAGTTGTTTAGCGAGAGATTTCATCTTATCTGTGGAGGATTTGATGGCCTCCGTTTGATTGTTAAGTGCAGAGTGTGGGGCAGATGATGAAGTTGTTTCACCACTGTTCCAGTCATGATAATGCATTGTCATATTCTCGAGCAATTCCTATGCTTCGTCTGCAGTTTGGTTCATCAGATTTCCTTGAGCTGCTACGTCGATCGTCGTCCTATGATTTACCGTAAGACCATTGTAGAAGGTACAGATTTGAGCTGACCGTTCTAGCTGGTGATTAGGGCATTTATTCAGCAGGGTTTTGAATCGCTCCCATGCAGTATAAAGAGATTCATCATAACTTTGTTTGAAGTTAATGATGTCATTCTTTAGTTTGGTTTTTTTAGAAGGAGGGAAATATTTGGTTAGGAATTTTGTAGCCATCTCCGTCCATGATGTGATGGAATCTTTTTCTAGTCCTTCGAACCTTGTTTGAGCATGATGAGTGAGAGAATAGGGAAACAAGTATAGCCGGACTATATCTTGTCCTATCCCTGGCTGTTTGTAGGAGTTTGAAAGAGATATGAATTTATCAAGGTGAGAATTAGGATCGTCATTCGGTAATCCATGAAACTGACAGCTATTTTGGATGAGCTGGATGATGTGATGTTTTAATTTGAACGAGTGTCCTTGAATCTCTGGAAATCTGATTGGTCCTCCTCGACCTTCAATAGAGAGTTTGGTATTTTCTGCTAAAGTAACGCGTAACGCCATTTGATTTCCGATTCGTGCTTCCTTGCATGCTTTAGAGATTATTGCGTCTGGATCAGGTACGAATAACAACGGCCCTAGTCTAGATCGGGTTTGGGTCATACACTGGGTATGCCTTTTGTTTTTAATTTTTAGCAGATAAACTAAATTTTTAAGGTAATCTAAGGTAATTCTAATGTAATCTAAGGTAGTCTTAATCTAAGGTAGTCTAAAGTAATGTAATTTAGTCTAAGATAAGCTAACTATCCTAAGGTTGAATATGTTTTTGGTTCTGGCTACTGCTTTCATGGTATTTCAAATACAGAGCTCCGCACAAACTATTCAACAAACCAAGTGGCCAGGCCGACTACGGAGAGGCATGATCCTTTTGGATCCAATATAATTGGAGACTATTCTAAAAATCCAACAACCAAGTCCGTGTATAATTGTATTTCTTAGACACCACTAAATGCTTGTGAATATGTCTGATATAGAGCATTAATGTCTGATACCAGTTCCCCGACAGCGGCGCCAAAAACTAGCTTCCCTCTTGATATGGCCGAAACGGACGGTTTTATTTGTGCGGTGTCGTTAGGTCGCAACACGTCAGAATCAACCACCAAGAAGGGGGGTACTGTTTTAAATTTATATTTAGCGGGGCCTAAATAGTACTACTCCTTAGTATGAGTAAGAGAAGTATGACCTAGAGTCGTATTTTTTAGATATCAGTAGAATCGAACCTATATTAAAGCCTAAGATAGTTATGAAGGAGTAGTGGTTACTTAATTTTGGGATTTTCTAATTTATAAGACAGATAAAGTAAATGCGATAAAATTTGTAATTCAGATAAGGTTAAAGTAAGTGCATACTATGATTTCATCAGTTATTCTGCCGAGATTATGGAATGCTGGCTCATGAATAGGCAGAGGCCTTGTATTCATTACACTGGTCCTAAACGCCCCTGTCATAAGACATGTCACTGGGTAATGCGCTAGGTTTGAAGATTCTGAATAGACAGCAACGTCCCTTACCCCCGATGCCCGTGCAGTCTGACTACAGGCATACACGTTCAGATGGCTCATCCAATTGAGCGACTCGGTTGGGTGACGTATTAACATTCCACAAAGGTCTAAACTTTCTTAAGCATAATCGAATACATGGTTTACCATATCTGAGAGACGTGATGTGTTTCAATGCTTTCGTTAATGATTGGTTTTAAAAGATAGTTAGGCCCTTTGGAAAGAGTTCAACCACAAAGTACACCATGGCCAAGTCAGATTGACTTCCATGAACACGTTCGGTTATCCTAACGGTCCAATCCTTTATGTGTCTAAACAAACAGTTCCTTGATTAACCAAGAATCCCTCAAGCGGGGTGCAATGCTTGTGACCGCGTTATGGTGCAGTGTACTAATCAACACTGACCGGGTTCCATGGCCTTACTTAGTAGAGGTACAGCTTACAACAACCGTTGTGCTTCAGCATGCACGTACGAAGTTTATATGCTTGGTAACTACACTAGCATGGCTAGGACCGACAATGTACTAAGGGTCTAGTCAGATGTTTCACTACGAAAGAGTCCTCAGTCGGAGTCCAAAACTCGATAGACTTACTACAACTAGTGTGCCTCAGTTGATCTTACATTGTATCCGAAAGACTTCTCTTACCAAGGGGTGACACAGATAGTGTACTCTGAATTGGGGTTCACAACTTCCCAATAACAGAGCCAATAACTACGTTCTATTAGTTGGAAAAGCGATTGATTTTAAAGCATAATCGGAAAGCATTTTGACAACATAAACAAACCATAACATTATTTCGGCATTATAACTGCTTACATCATAGCATACACTAAAGATAACTTCGCTAATCATGGCAACAATATCACAGAACATAATGATAGAAAACATATAGATAAAGGATAGAAGTACCAGTAGATTGAACGAGTTCCGAATACAAAAGTGACAACTTCAAACTCCGGACCGCTCCTAATACAATCTTCGGCGTTCTTCTCCGGGTACTAGGTTTCTCGCACGGAGTCGAAGACCGTGAAAGTATGACTAATATTGTACAAGAGAGAGAAAGAAGTGAATTGAAGTGTGTGTTGGAATGAATGACAAAGACCCTTTAAATAAGCTAAAATTTTGCCTGCAAACGGCTAGCTGGCCGTTTGGCAGGCCGTTTGTAGGGGCCGTTTACCAGGGCAAGCCGTTTGCAGGGGTCGTTTGTTTGAACCATTTGTCAGGCCATTTTTGATCCAGGCAGGCCGTTTGGAAGGCCGTTTGGCTTGCCTGGTTCCCTGGATCATAATTTGATTTCTTGTCTTTCGCCGTTTTCGCTCTAGAGTCTTTGTTTTAGCTTCGATTCTGTTGATTCTTTTTGCACCGTCTTTGTAATTACTTGTTCTTTAATTCTAACTGACGAAGTGGGTATTTTGCCGACAAAGTTTGAATCTTTCTTGTTTTTGGCCTTTAATACCGGGGTGAAAACGTGACTTTTTAGCCGATATCATAAGCCATATGTTAGGAAATTACAAATGTATGCTTAGCCTACCCAAATGCATTAAGTGCAACTTGATTGATAACAATTGATATGTCATAATCAGTTAGTCTTAAGTGCTTAAAGAATTATTAATACACATATGGAGATATCAAAAGAAACATGTTTTAGTCTAGCAACATGTCTAAAGAATGGTAGAGTCTTGATTAACACGATATCTTACAACATGATTAAATGAACTTATTTGTTTCACTAGGTAAGACATCTTTATAATATCTAATTAATCCATGTATAAGCTTAAAGATGAATAAATGACATGCATAGTGATTAATTAGGTCTTTGCCATCAATGACATGTTGACCAACAAATAGGACTTAAGCAAGTGTGTTAAAAACAAACAAAAGATTATGACAAATTTGAGATTACTTCAACTGGTTATCAAGACTTGTATCCAAGAATGTTGGGGTTCCCTCTTTGGTTATGACAAGTCACTATCACAAGAATACAAACAAGGAGAATCATACATTTAATGCATATAGTACTTGTATAGGATGTTGGGTATCTTTGACATGTATTAAATGAAGTAAAGAGGCCAAAAGAACCAGGTTTGAATGGATTTAAATGACCATACAATGGCTAGATGAAAGTGACCTGACAATGTCCGATCGACCCACGGTCAACCGTGCGCTGATCCGCAATGACGACTAGTTTTATTTCTCTCTCCCTATAAATAACAAGACTTGGAGAGCTTTGAAGATTTGACCCTCTTGTATGCTTCAACTCAAATTCATCAGAGAATCACAAGATCATAATTCATATATATTTTTGTTATTAGCAAGAGAAGTTCTATGATCTCATAGATTGTAGAAGTGTTGTAAACTTACTATCAAATTATTATCTTTGTGAGTTTACTTAGTGTTGTATTATCCTTTGAATTGTCGTAGGATTTTCATTGCTTGAAATGATGAGTTTTGTACTTTGTAACCAGAAGCATAAGCTAACTTAGCTATCTTCTTTCTTAAAGGGAACTAGGAAGTTGATTAATTCCATTAAGGATTAATACTTGTCCAAGGTGAAGACAAGTTGATCTAAGTTAGAGGTAATCTTTGAAAGGAATATAAAGATTAGGTTTGTTGTCTACAAAGGAGTACAAGACTTGTAAATCGGATCTCCACCGGATTTGGAAAAAAGGCTTAGTGAACCAAAACTTTCGATTAGTGAACCGGAGAGTGGATTAGTTAACATTCACCATGACCACTATAAATCATTGTGTTATGTTCTTTACTTTACTTTCCGCACTACTTCAAACATAAACACTACACACATTGAGTTTGATTTGATTTAGTTTATCAAAGATTGTTCAAATCTTGTTGATCATCGAAAAAATTTTGAAAATTGTATTAAGTGACTATTCACTCCCCTCTAATTACTTACACTCTCAATACATGTTTTCACTCTTATTTTTTCCCCAATTAGTACTCTTTAATTTTTCTTTTTTATCTTTAATTTAATATTAATATTTCTTTATGTGTATTACAACAACTTTTAATGTACATAGAGAAATTATGTATTGTTGTAAATGATTCTCCGCCACAATGCGTGATACCCCATATAACTTGTTATTAATTAAAGTCTAAAACATAAAAAACTAAAATTCTGACGGTATGTTTACGTGAGGCTAAAATATGTCTCAATTGGCAAAGAAAAATTATCTTTCAAAAATATGATCTCAACTTAAAAAGAAAACAATTTTAGATCTTCACATTTCTGACTCCTAATATGTATAAAAATACTTTGTATTCTATCCCGACAGATGTCAAAAATCATTAGACTATTCATAGTTATGGTGCTGACGTGACCATGTGACAAATAGTTTGGGGGATGATTCTAACGTGACAAATATGCTATGATGAAGGAAAATAATATGGAATGTGTTGGGGGATGGTGTCAGCGATGTGTCAAAAGTGAACTAAAAGTTGGTTAAAAATGTTGAAAAGGTGAATAATGTATCATTGTGGAGGACGCAACACATGAAATGTCCCGTTCATATCAATTATAAACGTTTCATATTAATTGATTTCGTTGCGAGTTTTTGACCTCTATATGAGATTTTTTCCAAAGACTGCATTCGTTTTTAAACAAATCATAACCTTTATTTTATCGACAAACGTTTATAAGACATAATGATAATCTAAAATATAACGCTTACACACGACCATTACATAATGGTTTACAATAATAATACGTTACAACAAAATAAGTTCCCGAATGCAGTTTTTAAACAATATATTACAAGCATGCTGACTCCAAATCTTGTCCTTAAATTAGCATCCAACAGCGGAAGCTTTTAGTAATTACCTGAGAATAAATATGCTTTAAACGTCAATAAAAATGTTGGTGAGTTATAGGTTTAACATATAATAATAGACCTCAAGATTTCATTTTTTAATAACATGCAATCTGCATAAAAATCATTCATATGGTGAACACCTGGTAACCAACATTAACAAGATGCATATAGAATATCCCCCCCAAAAAATATATAGGCCCCATACCATTTTCCAGTATGAGGGTTGTATAAGCATACATGCTACATTCCATTTTCCAGAATGCAGGTTATATACTAAAATTCGAAGTACTAAAGCATTCCATTTTCCAGAATGAGGGGTGTTAGTGCCCGTAGATCTATCTTTAGGATTCGCGTCAATTAGTGGCCATTATACCGGCTCCATACCATTTTTCAGCAAGAAGGTTGTATAATAAACACTAATTCTTAGGTTACCAAGATAAAAAGGAGGATATTCGGTATAGTAATCCAACCATAGAATGTAAATTCAGGTACTTGTGTCTATTTTATAAAATATTTACAAAACTGCATGTATTCTCATCCCAAAAATATTAGATAGTAAAAATGGGACTATAACTCACTTTCACATATTTTTAATTCGTCAAGATTTAGACTTGGCCACGTCTCGATTCACAAACGTATAACAAATATATACATATATCAAAGTATGATAGAAATATATTCATATCATATTTTATTACGTGTTAACGATTTAAGTTGTTAAGTTAGCAGTCCAACGTTAGTAGTCCACAATTAGTAGTACATAAATAAATCAATATATCATATTATGTATATTATCTTGAATCAATCCACGATCCAGTGTATACATGTCTCAGATTCGATCACAACCCATGGTATATATATTATTTTAGAATCAACCTCGACCCATTATATGCTAACTCGAGCATTACCGCATATAGTGTCTTACGGTTATTCCAAAATAATATATATAGATGATGTCAATATTATATGTCAAAACATTGTATACGTGTCTATGGTTTATCAAGCTATATTATCCTCTATATATATATATATATATATATATATATATATATATATATATATATATATATATATATATATATATATATATATATATATATATATATATATATATATATATATATATATATATATATATATATATATATATATATATAGGATAAGTTAGTTAGGTTATGGTTAGTATAGATTTTTGTAAAATCATCACGTAGTCAAAATAACCATTTTTAACCAATTTTGTTTTACCCATAACTTCTTCGGTATAAATCCGTTTTGAGTGAATCAAAGTGCTATGGTTTCGTATCGAACCAAAATTTATTATTCTAAACAGAAAAAGTATAGGTTTATAGTCGGAAATACAGATTACAAGTCATTTTTGAGAGATATAGTCATTTCCATCGAAAGAACGACATCTTGATGACCATTTTGAAAAACATACTTCCAATTTGAGTTTAACCATGATTTTTGGATATAGTTTCATGTTCACAAGAAATATCAGTTTCCCAGAAGAACAACTTTTAAATCAAAGGTTATCATAGTTTTTAATTATCCAACCCAAAACAGCCTCCGATTTTACTACGACGGCGTATGTCCGGTTTTACGGTGTTCTTCGCGTTTTCAAGTTTTAAATCATTAAGTTAGCATATCATATAGATATAAAACATGTGTTTATTTGATTTTAAAAGTCAAGTTAGAAGGATTAACTTTGTTTGCGAACAAGTTTAGAATTACTAAACTATGTTCTAGTTATTACAAGTCATAATCTTCGAATAAGATAGTTATATATATATATATATATATATATATATATATATATATATATATATATATATATATATATATGAATCGAATGATGCTATGAACACCATTACTACCTCAAGTATAGTAGGTAAACCTACTGGAAATGATGAGAAAATAACTTGAGCTTCAAAGGATCTTTGATGGCTTGGAAGTTCTTGAAGTAGAATTATGACACGAAAACAAGTTCAAGTAGTTATAGAAATCGAATCAAAGTTGGAATATGAATATTACCTTGAATTAGAAAGATATCCTACTGTTAATAACAAAGGTTTCTTGATCTTAGATGATTGCTTGGAATGGATTAGAAAGCTTGGAAGTATACTTGCAAACTTGAAAGTGTTCTTGAAGTTTTCTTGAGTAGTTGTTTTGTATGTTGTTTTATGTTTGGATTTTTGAAATAGATTTATGTAGATTTTGATGAAGATGATGAAGAACACTTAGAACACAAATAGAGAACTTGAGAGAGATGTGTTTGATGCATGAAAGTTTCAAAATGAAAGTGTTTGTGTGTGTGATGAATTTCGTGAATCATGGAGTCAATATAGGCTCCATTAGTTTGTTGTTTTGTTAGATATTTCATGCTAGTTGCCAAATGATGGTTCCCATATGTCTTGATGACTCATTAATGCTGCTAAGGGCTGATCATTGAAGTGTATATACCAATAGTGTGTACATCTAAAAGCTGGGTATAATACGAGTACGAATACTGAATGAATACGAGTAGAATTGTTGATGTAAACGAATGTGAATGTATTTGTAACCATCTTTGATAAGTATAAGTGTTTTTATATGTGTCTTGAAGTCTTCCAAAAGTGTATTAATACATCTTAATACACTACATGTATATACATTTTAACTGAGTCGTTAAGTCATCGTTAGTCATTACATGTAAGTGTTGTTTCGAAACCTTTAAGTTAACGATCTTGTTAAATGTAATTAATCCATTGTTATAATACTTAATGAGATGTTAAATTGTTATGTTATCATGATAACATAGTGTGTTAATATATGTTAATATGATATATAAATAGTAAGACGTTATTACAACGATAATCGTTACATATAGATATCGTTTTGAATTCCTTAAGTTAGTAGTCTTGTTTTATGTATATAGTTTGTTGTTAATATACATAATGAGATACTTAAATATAATTTCATCATGTTAAACATATATATATATATATATATATATATATATATATATATATATATATATATATATATATATATATATATATATATATATATATATATATATATATATATATATATATATATATATATATATATATATATATATATATATATATATATATTATCATGTCATATACAAGTTATAACGTTCGTGAATCATCGGACAAACTGGGTGGTCAAACGTTTACATAAAAACCGTTTCAATTAATCAAGTCTTGACAAGTTTGATTGCTTAACATGTTGGAAAAATTTATTCATGTAAATATTAATCTCACATAATATATATAATCATGGAAAATTTCGGGTCACTACAATACCTACCCGTTAAATAAATTTCATCCCGAAATTTTAAACAGTTGGAGGTGTTGTCTCATCTTCTGGAAATAAGTGCGGGTATTTCTGCTTCATCTGATCTTCACGCTCCCAGGTGAACTCGGGTCCTCTACGAGAATTCCATCGAACCTTAACGATTGGTATTTTGTTTTGCTTAAGTTCTTTAACCTCACGATCCATTATTTCGACTGGTTCTTCAATGAATTGTAGTTTTTCGTTGATCTTAATTTCGTCTAACGGAATTGTGAGATCTTATTTAACTAAGCATTTCTTCACATTCGAGACATGGAAAGTATTATGTACGCTAGCGAGTTGTTGAGGTAATTCGAGTCGGTACGCTACTGGTCCAACACGGTCAATAATCTTGAATGGCCCAATGTCTATCGGGTTTAGCTTCCCCAGTTTTCCAAAACGAACAACACGTTTCCAAGGTGATACCTTAAGCATGACCATGTCACAGATTTCAAATTCTAAATCTTTTCTTCTAATGTCCGCGTAGCTCTTTTGTCGATTCTGGGCGGTTTTCAACCGTTGTTGAATTTGAATGATTTTCTCAGTAGTTTATTGGATAATTTCTGGACCCGTAATTTGTCTATCCCCCACCTCGCTCCAACAAATCGGAGATTTGCACTTTCTACCGTAAAGTGCCTCGAACGGTGCTGCCTCAATAATCGAGTGGTAACTGTTATTGTAGAAAAATTCTGCTAACGATAGATGTCGATCCCAACCATTTCCAAAATCAATAACACATGCTTGTAGCATGTCTTCAAGCATTTGTATCGTCCTTTCACTCTGCCCATCAGTTTGTGAATGATAGGCAGTACTCATGTCTAGACGAGTCCCCAATGCTTGTTGTAAGGTCTGCTAAAATCTTGAAACAAATTTGCCATCTCTATCAGAGATAATAGAGACTGATATTCCATGTCTGGAGACGACTTCTTTCAAGTATAGTCGTGCCAACTTCTCCATTTTATCATCGTCCCTCATTGGTAGAAAGTGTGCTGACTTGGTAAGATGATCGACTATTACCCAAATTGTATCATAACCACTTGCAGTCCTTGGCAATTTAGTAATGAAATCCATGGTAATGTTTTCCCATTTCCATTCTGGGATTTCAGGTTGTTGAAGTAGACCTGATGATTTCTGATGTTCAGCTTTGACTTTAGAACAAGTCAAACATTCTCCTACGTATGTAGCAATATCGGCTTTCATACCCGGCCACCAAAAGTGTTTCTTGAGATCTTGGTACATCTTTCCCGCTCCAGGATGTATTGAATATCTGGTTTTATGTGCTTCCCTAAGTACCATTTCCCTCACATCTCCAGACTTTGGTACCCAAATTCTTTCAGCCCTATACCAGGTTCCGTCTTCCCGAATATTAAGATGTTTCTCCGATCCTTTGGGTATTTCATTCTTTAAATTTTCTTCTTTTAAAACCCCCCGTTGTGCTTATTTTATTCGAGTAGTAAAGTTAGTATGAATAATTATATTTATAGCTTTTACTCGCATAGGTTCCCTGTCTTTTCTACTCAAGGCGTCGGCTACCACATTTGCCTTCCCCGGGTGGTAACGTATCTCAAAGTCGTAATAATTCAACAACTCAATCCACCTACGCTGCCTCATGTTCAGTTGTTTCTGATTAAATATATGTTGGAGACTTTTGTGGTCAGTATATATGATACTTTTAACCCCATATAAGTAGTGCCTCTACGTCTTTAATGCAAAAACAACAGCGCCCAATTCCAAATCGTGAGTTGTATAATTTTGCTCGTGAATCTTCAATTGTCTGGACGCATAAGTAATTACCTTCGTTCGTTGCATTAATACACAACTGAGACCTTGCTTTGAGACGTCACAATAAATCACAAAATCATCATTCCCTTCAGGCAATGACAATATAGGTGCCGTAGTTAGCTTTTTCTTCAACAATTGAAACGCTTTCTCTTGCTCATCCTTCCATTCAAATTTCTTCCCTTTATGCATTAATGCAGTTAAGGGTTTTGCTATTTTGGAAAAATCTTGAATGAATCTTCTGTAGTAACCATCAAATCCTAAAAATTGGCGTATATGCTTTGGAGTTTTCGGGGTTTCCCAGTTTTCAACGGATTCAATCTTTGACGGATCAACCTGAATACCTTCTTTGTTCACTACGTGACCAAGGAATTGAACTTCTTTCAATCAAAATGCACACTTTGAAAACTTAGCGTACAATTCTTCCTTCCTCAACAATTCTAGCACTTTTCTCAAATGTTCTCTGTGCTCTTGATCATTCTTTGAGTAAATAAGTATGTAATCAATGAAAACAATGACAAACTTGTCAAGATATGGTCCACACACTCGGTTCATGAGGTCTATGAACACAGCTGGTGCATTAGTTAATCCAAACGGCATAACCATAAACTCATAATGATCGTAACGCGTTCTAAATGCAGTCTTCGGAATATCATCCTCTTTCACCCGCATTTGATGATATCCGGAATGTAAATCAATCTTCGAATAAATAGACGAGCCTTGTAGTTGATCAAATAAATCGTCGATTCTCAGTAGTGGATAATGGTTCTTGATGGTAAGTTTGTCCAACTCTCTGTAGTTGATACATAACCTGAATGTACCATCTTTCTTTTTGACAAACAAAACAGGAGCTCTCCACGGTGATGTGCTTGGTCGAATGAAACCACGCTCTAAAAGTTCTTGTAATTGACTTTGTAATTCCTTCATTTCGCTGGGTACGAGTCTGTAAGGAGCACGAGCTATTGGTGCAGCTCCTGGTACAAGGTCAATTTGAAATTCAACGGATCGGTGTGGAGGTAGTCCCGGTAATTCTTTCGAAAATACATCGGGAAATTCTTTTACGATGGGAACATCATTGATGTTCTTTTCTTTGGAATTAACTTTCTTGACGTGTGCTAGAACGGCATAGCAACCTTTTCTTATTAGTTTTTGTGCCTTCAGGTTACTAATAAGATTTAACTTCGCGTTGCCCTTTTCTCCGTATACCATTAAGGGTTTTCCTTTTTCGCGTATAATGCGAATCGCATTTTTGTAACATACTACTTCTACTCTCTCCTTTTTCAACCAATCCATGCCAATTATCACATCAAAACTCCCTAACTCTACTGGTATCAAATTAATCTTAAACGTTTCGCCGACTAGTTTAATTTCTCGATTCTGACATATTTTATATGCTGTAATTAATTTACCGTTTGCTAATTCGAGTAAAAATTTAGTATCCAAAGGCGTTAATGGACAATTTAATTTTGCACAAAAATCTCTACTCATATAGCTTTTATCCGCACCCGAATCAAATAAAACATAAGCAGGTTTATCGTCAATAAGAAATGTACCCGTAACAAGCTCCGGGTCTTCCTGTGCTTCTGCCGCATTAATATTGAAAACTCTTCTGCGGTCTTGCTCATTAGTATTCCCTTAGTTCGGGCAATTACTCCTAATATGGCCCGTTTTTCCACATCCATAACAAACAATGACGGCATTATTTGTTCCGACATTATTTGTTCCTTTTATTTTATTAGCCACTGATCTGAAAACTTCACACTTCATTGCACCATGACCATTTCTATTACACTTGGTGCAAAATGTTGTGCAGAACCTAGTCGGATGGTATCCTTCACACCTTTGGCATGGCCTTTTCTGCCTCTTGTTGTTATTGTAATTGTTGTTGTTATGGTTATTATTGTTGTTGGGGCGGTTGTTATAGTTATTGTGGTTGTTATTGTAGTTGTTGTTGGGATTGCGATTGTTGTTGCGTTTAATGTTGCGGTTGTTGTGATTATGGTTGTGATTATTGTTGTTGTTGTATTGGTGACCCTTGTCGTTGTTTTCTTCCCACTTTCTCTTCACTTGTTTCATTTTGGCCTCCTTGGCCACCTGCTCTTTAATCCTTCCCTCAATCTGGTTTATGAGTTTGTGAGCCATTCGACTTGCCTTTTGCATTGATGTGGGCGTGCTTGAACTCACATCCTCCTGAATCCTCTCTGGTAACCCTATTACAAATGCGTTGATTTTCTCTTCTTCATCTTCGAACACTCTTGGGCACAATAGACACAACTCTATGAACCGTCGTTCGTATGTGGTAATATCGAATCCTTGCGCTTGTAATTATCTAAGCTCTGTTTTAAGCTTATTGACTTCATTTCTGGGATGGTACTGCTCATTCATCAAGTGTTTGAATGCTGACCACGGTAGTGCGTAAGCAGCATCTTGTCCCACCTGCTCGAGATAGGTGTTCCACCATGTTAACGCAGTACCTGTGAAATGGCGTACTTTATCCTGTCTTCTTCAGCACATTTGCTTATAGGAAACACATATTCGACCTTCTCGGTCCATCGTTTCAGTCCGACTGTTCCTTCAGTTCTATCGAATTCTAGAGGTTTACAGGCAGTGAAAGCCTTGTAGGAGCATCCTACACGGTTTCCTGTGGAGTTAACTCCACTGCTAGACCCTGAGTTATTGTTGTTGTTTTGCATTGCAGCCTGTACTGCGGCTATGTTTGCAGCAAGGAATGTACGAAAATCTTCTTCGCTCATATTCAAGTTCTGTCGAGTAGTCGGTGTCATTTCCTTCAAAAAATAGCCAAAAGAGTTAAGTTAATCATATAGAATATTAGGAGTAGTCAATAGTATTTCGTAGCATAATATGAACTTATTTATAAAAGTCTTTTCATCATATTAGTGTTTTATAATTTTAATTCGGTAGTACCTACCCGTTAAAGTTCATACTTAATAGCTAGCGCAAAAATTAACTACTACTATCGAAATAATATTCTATCATGAAAAACTTAATTCATTAACATTTCACGCTTAAACTTTTGATACAATACTTTACAATCATACCATACCGCTATTTTACATATAGCATAAAAGTACAAGCACGTTATCATACATATATTACAAGACATGGTAAGAGTAAATGACTTCAACTCTTTTATTCAGACTTGTTTGCTTCATCTTCCTCGGACTCGGTTCGTTTTGCTAATTTTCTAGGGATAAACGGGCCAGTACTCATACGAGGAGTTCTTTTCACAAATGGTTTGGAAAAATCTGGTCCCTTAGATGTTCCCGAGCTATAGTTAAAGTTTAAGAAATACGGGTGTTTACGGTATATTCCGTCAGGGTATTTCATGTTAACATATAGTTCATCGTGTTTTGGATCGGGTTTCTCTATTTTAATAGATTTTCCCTTATCGTTTTCTCTTTCTTTATTAAATTGGGCCGCGGTAATTACTATTACTTCATCGAAATCCTCATCGGGATCCGATTCATCAGAAAATTGGTAATTTACCCAATATTTTTCCTCCTCAGCGGAGACACCATCGACCATTTTTAACTTTGGTCCATTGGTTGAAGATTTTCTTTTATTTAACGGTTTTTCTGTGATTTTTATTATTTCCTCCTCTGAATCTTCTTCTTCCGGTTCTTCTTCTTCTTCCGGTTCCTCTTCTTCTTCTTCCAGAATTTGTGAATCTTCCCAAAATACATTCGACTCTTCATTGTTATTAGGTGAGTCGATGCGATTGGTACTAGAAGTAGACATCTAACACACAATAGCAAGCACGTTAAGAGATTAATATATCACATAATATTTACATGTTAAAAATATATAGTTTCCAACAAAAGTGTTAAGCAATCGTTTTTAAAGTAAACACGGTCGAAGTCCAGACTCACTAATGCATCCTAACAAACTCGATAAGACACACTAATGCAAATTTTTGTTTCTCTAAGACCAACGCTCGGATACCAACTGAAATATCCCGTTCATATCAATTATAAATGTTTCATATTAATTGATTTCGTTGCGAGGTTTTGACCTCTATATGAGACGTTTTCCAAAGACTGCATTCGTTTTTAAACAAACCATAACCTTTATTTTATCGACAAATGTTTAAAAGACATAACTTAGATTATCAGGTAATGATAATCTAAAATATAATGCTTACACACGACCATTACATAATGGTTTACAATAATAATACGTTACAACAAAATAAGTTCCCAAATGCAGTTTTTAAACAATATATTACAAACATGCTGACTCTAAATCTTGTCCTTAAATTAGCAAGCAACAGCAGAAGCTTTTAGTAATCACCTGAGAATAAACATGCTTTAAATGTCAACAAAAAATGTTGGTGAGTTATAGGTTTAACCTGTATATATATCAAATTGTAATAATAGATCACAAGATTTCATTTTTTAATAACATACAATCTGCATAAAAATCATTTATATGGCGAACACCAGGTAACCAACATTAACAAGATGCATATAGAATATCCCCCTAAAAAAATATGAAGGCCCCATACCATTTTCTAGTATGAGGGTTGTATAAGCATACAGGCCACATTCCATTTTCCAGGATGCAGGTTATATACTAAAATTTGAAGTACTAAAGCATTCAATTTTCCAGAATGAGGGGTGTTAGTACCCGTAGATCTACCTTTAGGATTCGCATCAATTAGTGGCCATTATACTGAAATGTCCTGTTCTTATTGATTAAAAACGTTCCATATTAATTGATTTCGTTGCGAGGTTTTGACCTCTATATGAGACGTTTTTCAAAGACTGCATTCATTTTAAAACAAACCATAACCTTTATTTCATCAATAAAGGTTTAAAAAGCTTTACTTAGATTATCAAATAATGATAATCTAAAATATCCTGTTTACACACGACCATTACATAATGGTTTACAATACAAATATGTTACAACAAAATAAGTTTCTTGAATGCAGTTTTTACACAATATCATACAAGCATGGACTCCAAATCTCGTCCTTATTTAAGTATGCGACAGCGGAAGCTCTTAATAATCACCTGAGAATAAACATGCTTAAAACGTCAACAAAAATGTTGGTGAGTTATAGGTTTAACCTATATATATCAAATCATAATAATAGACCACAAGATTTCATATTTCAATACACATCCCATACATAGAGATAAAAATCATTCATATGGTGAACACCTGGTAACCGACATTAACAAGATGCATATATAAGAATATCCCCATCATTCCGGGACACCCTTCGGATATGATATAAATTTCGAAGTACTAAAGCATCCGGTACTTTGGATGGGGCTTGTTGGGCCTGATAGATCTATCTTTAGGATTCGCGTCAATTAGGGTGTCTGTTCCCTAATTCTTAGATTACCAGACTTAATAAAAAGGGGCATATTCGATTTCGATAATTCAACCATAGAATGTAGTTTCACGTACTTGTGTCTATTTTGTAAATCATTTATAAAACCTGCATGTATTCTCATCCCAAAAATATTAGATTTTAAAAGTGGGACTATAACTCACTTTCACAGATTTTTACTTCGTCGGGAAGTAAGACTTGGCCACTGGTTGATTCACGAACCTATAACAATATATACATATATATCAAAGTATGTTCAAAATATATTTACAACACTTTTAATATATTTTGATGTTTTAAGTTTATTAAGTCAGCTGTCCTCGTTAGTAACCTACAACTAGTTGTCCACAGTTAGATGTACAGAAATAAATCGATAAATATTATCTTGAATCAATCCACGACCCAGTGTATACGTATCTCAGTATTGATCACAACTCAAACTATATATATTTTGGAATCAACCTCAACCCTGTATAGCTAACTCCAACATTCACATATAGAGTGTCTATGGTTGTTCCGAAATATATATAGATGTGTCGACATGATAGGTCGAAACATTGTATACGTGTCTATAGTATCTCAAGATTACATAATATACAATACAAGTTGATTAAGTTATGATTGGAATAGATTTGTTACCAATTTTCACGTAGCTAAAATGAGAAAAATTATCCAATCTTGTTTTACCCATAACTTCTTCATTTTAAATCCATTTTGAGTGAATCAAATTGCTATGGTTACATATTGAACTCTATTTTATGAATCTAAATAGAAAAAGTATAGGTTTATAGTCGGAAAAATAAGTTACAAGTCGTTTTTGTAAAGGTAGTCTTTTCAGTCGAAAGAACGACGTCTAGATGACCATTTTAGAAAACATACTTCCACTTTGAGTTTAACCATAATTTTTGGATATAGTTTCATGTTCATAATAAAAATCATTTTATCAGAATAACAACTTTTAAATCAAAGCTTATCATAGTTTTTAATTAACTAACCCAAAACAGCCCGCGGTGTTACAACGACGGCGTAAATCCGGTTTTACGGTGTTTTTCGTGTTTCCAGGTTTTAAATCATTAAGTTAGCATATCATACAGATATAGAACATGTGTTTAGTTGATTTTGAAAGTCAAGTTAGAAGGATTAACTTTTGTTTGCGAACAAGTTTAGAATTAACTAAACTATGTTCTAGTGATTACAAGTTTAAACCTTCGAATAAGATAGCTTTATATGTATGAATCAAATGATGTTATGAACATCATTACTACCTTAAGTTCCTTGGATAAACCTACTGGAAAAGAGAAAAATGGATCTAGCTTCAATGGATCCTTGGATGGCTCGAAGTTCTTGAAGCAGAATCATGACACGAAAACAAGTTCAAGTAAGATCATCACTTGAAATAAGATTGTTATAGTTATAGAAATTGAACCAAAGTTTGAATATGATTATTACCTTGTATTAGAATGATAACCTACTGTAAGAAACAAAGATTTCTTGAGGTTGGATGATCACCTTACAAGATTGGAAGTGAGCTAGCAAACTTGAAAGTATTCTTGATTTTATGAAACTAGAACTTTTGGAATTTATGAAGAACACTTAGAACTTGAAGATAGAACTTGAGAGAGATCAATTAGATGAAGAAAATTGAAGAATGAAAGTGTTTGTAGGTGTTTTTGGTCGTTGGTGTATGGATTAGATATAAAGGATATGTAATTTTGTTTTCATGTAAATAAGTCATGAATGATTACTCATATTTTTGTAATTTTATGAGATATTTCATGCTAGTTGCCAAATGATGGTTCCCACATGTGTTAGGTGACTCACATGGGCTGCTAAGAGCTGATCATTGGAGTGTATATACCAATAGTACATACATCTAAAAGCTGTGTATTGTACGAATACGAATACGGGTGCATACGAGTAGAATTGTTGATGAAACTGAACGAGGATGTAATTGTAAGCATTTTTGTTAAGTAGAAGTATTTTGATAAATGTCTTGAAGTCTTTCAAAAGTGTATGAATACATATTAAAACACTACATGTATATACATTTTAACTGAGTCGTTAAGTCATCGTTAGTCGTTACATGTAAATGTTGTTTTGAAACCTTTAGGTTAACGATCTTGTTAAATGTTGTTAACCCAATGTTTATAATATCAAAAGAGATTTTAAATTATTATATTATCATGATATTATGATGTACGAATATCTCTTAATATGATATATATACATTAAATGTCGTTACAACGATAATCGTTACATATATGTCTCGTTTCAAAATCATTAAGTTAGTAGTCTTGTTTTTACATATGTAGTTCATTGTTAATATACTTAATGATATGTTTACTTATCATAATATCATGTTAACTATATATATAACCATATATATGTCATCATATAATTTTTACAAGTTTTAACGTTCGTGAATCACCGGTCAACTT
Organism: Rutidosis leptorrhynchoides; assembly: GCF_046630445.1. Classification (NCBI taxonomy): domain Eukaryota; kingdom Viridiplantae; phylum Streptophyta; class Magnoliopsida; order Asterales; family Asteraceae; genus Rutidosis; species Rutidosis leptorrhynchoides. The sequence continues at coordinate 13,117,924 of NC_092334.1, forward strand.
GGGTGGTCAATTGTCTATATGAAACCTATTTCAATTAATCAAGTCTTAACAAGTTTGATTGCTTAACATGTTGGAAACATTTAATCATGTAAATATCAATCTCAATTAATATATATATAAACAAGGAAAAGTCCGGGTCACTACATATACCGGCCCCATACCATTTTCCAGCATTAAGGTTGTATAATAAACACCAATTCTTAGGTTACCAAGCTAAAAAGGGCGATATTCGGTATAGTAATCCAACCATAGAATGTAATTTCAAGTACTTGTGTCTATTTTGTAAAACATTTACAAAACTGCATGTATTCTTATCCCAAAAATATTAGATAGTAAAAATGGGACTATAACTCACTTTCACAGATTTTGAATTCGTCGAGAATTAGACTTGGCCACGGGTCGATTCACGAACCTATTACAAATATATACATATATAAAAGTATGATAGAAATATATTTATATCATATTTTATTACGTGTTGATGATTTAAGTTGTTAAGTTAGCATTCCAACGTTAGTAGTCCACAATTAGTAGTCCACAGTTAGTAGTACATAAATAAATAAATCAATATATCATATTATGTATATTATCTCGAATCAATCCACAACCCAGTGTATACATGTCTCAGACTCGATCACAACCCATGGTATATATATTATTTTAGAATCAACCTCGACCCATTATATGCTAACTCGAGCATTACCGCATATAGCGTCTTACGGTTATTCCAAAATAATATATATAGATGATGTCAATATGATATGTCAAAACATTGTATACGTGTCTATGGTTTATCAAGGTATATTATATATATATATATATATATATATATATATATATATATATATATATATATATATATATATATATATATATATATATATATATATATATATATAATAAGTTAGTTAGGATATGGTTAGTATAGATTTTTGTAAAATCATCACGTAGTCAAAATAACCATTTTTAACCAATTTTGTTTTACCCATAACTTCTTCAATATAAATCCGTTTTGAATGAATCAAAGTGCTATGATTTCGTATCGAACCAAAATTTATTAATCTAAATAGAAAAAGTATAGGTTTATGATGTTAAAGCTAAGGGGTATAAAATACTATTAAATTTTACTAGGAAAAACTATTAAATACGATACAATTTTACACAAGATATTTATTTATTTATAGAATGGATATACTTAAACCTTGCTACAACACTTATAGGCAGTGTACCTAATCGTACAGTAGTGTAGTTTTTAGTAAGTCTGGTTCGTCCACAGGGAATCTTTTAAACAAAGCTTAACGCTATATTAGTTAAATTTATATATATATATATATATATATATATATATATATATATATATATATATATATATATATATATATATATATATATATATATATATATATATATATATATATATATATAAGTAATATTATTATTATAAAGGGGGGTTTTTACCGTTTAATGACCGGTTTGTCGATTTTAAAACTTTAGTCGCAGTTAAAACCTAATGTAAAATATTAAATAAATAAAAGACCTAATTTAAAGCGTAAAGTAAATAACAATAATGAAATTGCGATAAATAAAAGTGCGATAAAATATAATTACGATAATTAAAGAGTACGATAATTAAAAGTGAAATTAAATACAATGACAATAAATAAAAGTGCGATAATTAGAAGTGCAATTAAATATGAAAATAAAGAAATTATATATGAAATAAAAGAATTATGCTTATTTAAACTTTCGTAATCATGATGTTTGACGTGTTGATTTTAGTTTTATGCCCATGGGTTAATTGTCCTTTGTCCTGGATTATTTAATATGTCCGTCTGGTTTTTGTCCATAACAGTCCATCAGTCATAAATATAAAGTGCGAGTATCCTCGTCAAATTATCCTTATACCCGAAGTCAAATATTCCAACTAATTGGGGACTTAAACTGTAACAAGGTTTTAATACTTTGTTATCAATTATGCCTAGTGTCCTTGTACATAATTTCACCCCTGTTTTAATAATTCTAGGGGCTATTAATCCATTCCCGTGTCCGGTTAAATGAACGGTTATTCGTACATATAAATACCCCGCCCATCGTGTCCGATCGAGTGTATATGGTTATTTATAGGGACGTCCAATTGTAAATCTTTATATTAAAATTAAAAAACTATCATTTAGTTAAACAAATATAAAGCCCATTAATAGCCCATAGTCTAATTTCCACAAGTGTCGTTCTTTTGTCCAAACCCCAATTATGGTACAAAGCCCAATTACCCAATTTTAGTATTTTTAGCCCAACATCATGATTACTTTGTTTTAAATAAGCATAATAATAACTTAGCTACGAGACATTAATATAAAAAGGTTAAACATAACTTACAATGATTAAAAATAGCGTAGCGTTACACGGACAGAATTTCGACTTACACCCTTACAACATTCGCTAACATACCCTTATTATTAGAAATTAAAATTAAAATTAAAATTAAAATATATATATATATATATATATATTGATAAAAGGATATATAAAACGATCAAAATGCGTTAGCTTTTATAGGAATTTTTGTCCAGGGTATCTCTGCGAGTCGCGGTCCCTTTGCACTACAAACTCCGCAAGTCGCGGAGTTCGTAAACCCAGCTCATACAAGTTTGGATCCTAGTCTGCCGACGGTTTTAATATATAAATATAATATATATATATATAATTTATATAATTAATTATATATTATATTATATTTATATACATAGTTAACTTGTAATTTTTAGTCCGTTGCGTCAAGCGTTGAGAGTTGACTCTGGTCCCGGTTCCGGATTTTCGAACATCCTTGCGTACTATTTTATATCGTGTACTTTGCGTTTTGAATCTTGTACTCTTGTAATTTCAAGACGTTTCTTATCAATAATTGGAACCTCTTTGATTGTATTTTGTACTTTTGAGCTTTTTGGTCGTTTGCCTCTTCAATTCGTCGAATCTGTCTTTTGTCTTCACCTTTTATTATTTAAACAAATATCACTTGTAAATAGAACAATTGGAACTAAAAGCTTGTTTTTCTTGAGGAATAATGCTATGAAATATATGTTCGTTTTTAGCATTATCAAATATTCCCACACTTGAGCGTTGCTTGTCCTCAAGCAATATAGTCTTGAAATACTAGAATCACTTCTTTATTATTCACACTTTGTACATCAGTGATTTCTATACGGCGGTATAAACAATGGTAGTAACGATGTGATTTACAGTCTCACATGACTATAAAAATTTAGATCCATTAAGGAAATTGGATCTTTATGAAAACATTTGATCTTTTGAAAATTCATTCTAGCTTTTACCCTAGCTAAGTTTTCCGGAATAACCCTTCACCGGTGTTTACAAATTGTTTTTGTGGGTTTAGTGGGTTTCAGATTTGAAAATTTTAGCTTAAAACTTGCGTATTTGTGTCACCCACTTGCTAACCTTGTATTGGGAAAGCAACACGTCCAGTATACTTGCTCCGTATATTACCTTTCGGTAAACTACCGTCCGGTTATAATGGAAAGCGTTGAACAAGCAACTGTTAAGGATGGTCTAAAACGTGTCGGATGCTATTACTATCCTTTGTAGGAGCAATAGTAAAGATCATCCTATAATTTTTCTGGTCTGGCACAAGGTCCTATCTTTGACCATGCTATGCAACCACCGTTCTTACAGTTGACACCCGATTTGGTTCAGGTGACCTAATGAATTCCAGGTGAATTCCTAGGATTTTACGTTCAATGGTAATGAACGCATTGAAAATAGGTTTTCAGAAAACAAATCGGTTTGAAATTTTGATCAAAATATTTTCTCGTTCAAGCTCGAGTTTAGATATCATTGAATTCCATGAGTTTGTAATTCTCAATCTTTAAGGTCAATCTCTAGGATTGAGTAATATCAGTCTTAAAAGCTGATTTTTAATCTTTAAGGAGATTATCCTTTCTGGGGATCTGATTCATTAGTCTTATCAAGCTAATTTGCACGGTGCCCCCCATTGTACGAGATAAATCCTTCTCATGGTTAGGATAAGTCTGACCACTTGGCGACCCTGTTTGATGCTGAGGTCCGTGGATTTCCTGCTGATTTTAGTGATGACTTTTCTAGATTTTTCATCAACCTACAGCTGGTCTGAACGACAACTTCATGACCTAAATCAAGAAGCGCGTTCCTTTTTCGGAAGACTTTACTTCCTTTTAATGATGGAATTGATTCATCGTGTAGATCCATCTTTCTTACAGTAAATCGGGTAAAACTGTTTAGTTTAGTTCAAAGCAAAAGTATCTTCAATTATTTGTTACAGAAATATGTGACATATGTTTAAAATAACTTGGTAAATTTTTCCACACTTGGCTTTTATTTTCTTTTATTTGCCTTTTTATTGTCTTCTATTCCATTTTAAATGAATTCTAACATTTTGGTTTGTTTCTCAATTTATGTCCTTTCCGAGGTAACAATAATTTCGGTGTTAACACCTAGTTTTATCGTTCATAAATATGTATAAACATGATTTTGAGTTCATTTAATTGAACATTTTGAAAAATTTTACTAGAATTGGGTAGTCAGTATATAAGACTAGGGATGTTCTTTATTATCAGAGAGCACTAGATTCTAATACAACTACTGCGTTACTAGTATTTTTAATGGTAACCAAGTGTATAAGTTAAAAATTTTTAAAATCCGAAAGAATTTAACCCCTTCCCACACTTAAGATCTTGCAATGCCCTCATTTGCAAGAAATCATTAACAATTTAAATTATTGAGGGTGATTAGCGCAGAAAAAATGATTAAATTTTACCAAAGTTTCCAAACATATGGTTGTTTGTGTTGAATGATAAATGGTGCATATCATTTGTTCATTCCGTCTTGTTGTTACATCACATTTATTTTTCATCTTGTCGTCAAAATTATTTGCTTTTGCTGAACTTAATGCCAGTCTTTGAAAATGCTTTGTTTTACCCTGTTTTATACATAAGATAAACTGCAAACATATATACATATTTTTGAAGTTTGGTATATTACCCTACATTTAAAAATTATTAAAATCTCATAATAAAAGTTAGAAAATTATAAAAACTATTACAATATCAACATAAGTGCTAAATGTAGTAACATTACAAAAATAAAATAAATAAAACTAAATAAACTAGCGTTGATACTGATACCAGTAGGGGTTCCATGCATAACCATATGTGTTATAGAATGCTTCAGCTGGGTTATAAGTAGGATACGGTGGTTGGATCTCTATAGACCAGGGAGGAAATACGGGCTTTAGAGTAGGAATATAGTTTCTACCTATATGTTGGCAATGAGCTATGATGTGGTTTTGATGAACTTGCCAATCTTCAAATGCTCGATGTCTAGCATTTTCATACTCTTGTGAAGCTATAAACCTTTGCATTTCTATCATTTCATTTCCCCCTCCCACATTACCTGGCTGTTGATCTCTTTCAACCTGTGGATGTCTTCCATTATATTGTACTGCGGCGTTATTTCGCCTCTTAAAAACCTTAGCACCATGATATACATTTAAACCAATTGTATCGTGGGGTTCTGGTTCTTTGATTAATAATCCACCCCGACTTATATCCACATCGAGATACTCAGCAATTAATGTAATAAATATATCACCTCCTATTATACTGTGCGGTCTCATCCCCCTAACCATAGCTGATAAATAATAACCCACACAATAAGGTATACTTACAGCGCTTTGTGGGTCTCGAATACACATGTGGTAAAATAAATCTTGCTCATTTACCTTTTCCTTATTTTTACCTCGCTGTGTAATCGAGTTTGCTAGAAACCTGTGAATTACTCTTAACTCAGCTCCATCTATATCCAAATAAGAGTAATTTCCCCCTTTAAATCGGTGATGGCTAGTCATTTGACTCCATACACCATGCGTATCAAAATTTTCATCAATCTTCCTACCATTTAATATCAACCCTCGACAATCGGCTGATGCTAGCTCCTCAGGCGTATATATACGTAAGGCCTGAGCCATGTCTAGTAGAGACATGTGGCGCATCGAACCTCCTAACAAAAATCTAATAAAAATTTGATCGGTTAAAGTAGCTACCCGATCATTTATTTCTATACTACACAATAATTCTTCACACCATACTTTATATACAGGTCAACGCATGTTGAATAATTGTACCCAATCGTTAAAAGTAGAATTACCATACCTCTATGTAAGTAATTCTCTAATCCGTTTGCCTAATCCTACAGCTTCTAATGGTTCCCATTCTATTACCCTAGGTACTTCAACAGCTTTAGAATGAAGAGTGTGCAAGCTCCTTTGGTATTTTGGTTAATCTATCCAACGTCTGTCTAATCTCAAGTTCGGGTGCAAATCTTCCACGTGCATATCTGAAAATGTCATAACTGGATGAGGTATATCTTGTTTGTAATAGTTATCAACATCCTGTTGTTCCGCATTCTCAGGAGGAGCAATGCGAGCTTGGGATGAAGATTCACCCCTTTCAGTCTGCAAAACACATCAAACACAATTTTTGTGCATCCAAATATGCATTAGTGTCAGCAAAATCATCAATCAAAATAATTACAATGACATGTTCAATTTATATCAAACTTATGCTCATTTTCATATTTTTATCAAATCTACACTTTTTCAAATAAGCATATACGAAAATGTTCGCCAAGTTCATAAGCATTCAACTCAAATAACATGTCAAAATAATCATTATTAGCAATTAAACAAGTTTCAAATGGCATTATCTCTCAAAAATCAAGTTCATGAATTTTAGACTTGAAAAAGTCCACTTTAATTCTCAAAAATCATGTTTAGGCTCAAAGTTTGGATCATTTAACTACCTAAACATGTTACACTACTTAATTTAACAATAATTCATGACAAAAATCGGCCATAACCTGTTTATATCAAAAGGCTCCAATTTTGCTCAAGAACACAAACCCTAGATTACTCAAAATTTGAAGTTTACGGCTTCTAATCATGTTAAATAGCATCAATCTAGGTTATACAAGCATAATACATAAACAATTTAAGTATAATTACACTAAAAAGCATCAAAATCGAATTGGGTATAAATTTGTTCAAGAACACTAATTTTCGGATTAAATGGTGTTTAGGTGTAGAAATTTACCGTTTTCCTTGAGCAATTCTTTGATAGCATCCTTCTCAACATGATTTTGTGAAAGATTTGATGGAAAATGGTGAAAAATTTCGGATTTGTGATGTGTTTGTGTGTGTATTTTCACAGTAAAATGGGGTGTTTGTGTGTTGACTGATCTGATCTTTGCGTTTTATTTTTTTCTGGAATTTACAAACTCCGCGAGTCGCGGTGTTTCTCCCCTTTAAACTCCGCGAGTCGCGGTGTTTATATATATATATATATATATATATACATATATATATATATATATATATACATATATATATATATATATATATATATATATATATATATATATATATATATATATATATTTTAAATCTTTAACTTATAAAAAAAATATTAATTAATTTTAAAAATTTGTTTCCCTTGTTATTTAGAACGAGGTCGTTTCGGATCGATGTCCTAGTCCGTCCCTCGACAAAATTTTAAAATTTGTCAATTTAAAGTGCGGTTTTAAAAGCAAAGATTTTTGGGTTTTTTTAATGTTTTTGGCATACTTTAAATCAATAAGATTAAAAATAATGATAATAAAAGTTCTCGTCCCTCCCTCGGGTAAAGCAATTTCGGCTCAACGACCTAGTCTTCAACTTACGACGAATTTTAAAAATCATATTTTTAACTTAGCGAAATAAAGTAAATTTTTGTTTTTAAATTCACACCAAACTTAAATTTAAAATGCATAAAATTAAAAAAATTCACACCAAACTTAATTAAAAATTCATATTATAAATTCACACCAAACTTAAATTATATTTTTGTTTTTATACATACAAACTTATATTAAAAATATTAATTTTCCAAATATTTACAATTTTAAAAGTTTACAATATTTATTTAATATTAATTTATTAATTTTTTAAAAACATGGTAAAAATAAAATTAAAAATCTTTTTGGCTTTTATCCCACTTTAATCAATCAAATATTATCAAAAATATGTGCCCCTCTTTTCGATAAAGTAATTTCGGTTCCATGACCTAATTTAACTCATGACGAATTTTTGAAATATTTTGAGTTGATTGATTAAAGATATTTATACCTTAAGAATAAACGTTAAATTTCACAGTGATGTAATAAATTTTTGTATGATATCAATAATTTCGGTCGCAAGCCCTAATTTTATCGAATACCAATTTAATACTTTATAGCGAACAAATTAGCATTTATTATCGAAAGGTTAAAAATAAAAATAAAAACTGTACAAACTTACCTGTGAAATATATTTCTTAGTGATATGCTCTAGCCCACTCATAAGATAGTCGGACTAATTGATTTTCCATGGTTACATAGGCGTAACCTCGAGCATTTAATGTTTTTTCTTCTAAACATATGAACGGTCCATCTCTGCATAAAGTAACAAATTCGGTGTTTGAATAAGTTTGATTATTTGAACATTTACCTTCGTGTGACCATTTTCCGCATTTGTGACATCTTTCAAGGTGTCGTGCTCTTCTTTTCGCTGCGGATTTTGATTTTCCTTTACCAAATTGTAACTTATTATCTTCGCATCTGGATTCTTTTCTTACTCCGTCCAATTTACCTCTGATTAATGATACTATTTCACTTAGAAGTGTGTCATTATTACGTTTAGTGATCAAAGCGTGTAGCATTAGACCATGGTTTAGTTCACAGGAAGTCTTCATTTCGTAAAAACCTAAAAAAAACAAAAATTCAGAATGGGGGGAGAAGACTAGTTCTTTAGGGTCTGCTAGGGAAAGACCATTCGAGTTCCATTTTCGAGAACTACACGAAAACAGAAAATCTAACTCTAACAGAAATACATATTATCCTTTAAAGACTTGATTCTCCCCACACTTAGTTAGCTGTGGTATCGAAATTGTGATTAACTTCGTTGTCAACTTCCATCGGACTATCTATGTAGTGTTTAACTCTGTGACCATTAACCTTAAATTCAATCCCATTTGAATTTATTAATTCTACTGTTCCGTATGGGAAAACTCTTTTGACTATGAATGGTCCAGACCATCTTGATTTCAATTTTCCAGGAAATAGCTTGAATCGTGAATTGAAAAGAAGAACTCTGTCTCCTTCTTTAAATTCTTTTGAACTTCTGATTCTTTTATCATGCCATTTCTTCGTTCTTTCCTTATAGATTAACGAATTTTCGTATGCTTCATGTCTTAATTCATCTAATTCGTTTAATTGACTTAACCGTAGACGTCCAGCTTCATGTAAATCAAGATTACATGTCTTCAAAGCCCAAAATGCTTTGTGTTCAATTTCTACTGGAAGATGGCATGCTTTTCCATAAACGAGTCTGAAAGGTGTGGTTCCAATTGGAGTTTTGTAGGATGTTCTAAAAGCCCAGAATGCATCCTCCAATTTAATGGACCATTCCTTCGGATTTGATCCTACGGTTTTCTCTAGAATACGTTTTAAAGCTCGGTTGGTATTTTCAACTTGTCCACTTATTTGTGGATGATATGCGGTGGAGATTTTATGAGTTACTCCATATCTTTTAAGAACTTTCTCAAGTTGATTATTACAAAAATGAGTACCCCGATCACTTATTAAAGCTTTCGGTGTTCCAAACCTTGCAAAAAGATGTTTTAAAAAGTTGACTACAACTCGTGCATCGTTAGTTGGGAGAGCTTGTGCTTCCGCCCATTTAGATACATAATCAATGGCAACGAGAATATATAGATTATTATGAGATTTTGGAAATGGACCCATAAAGTCAATACCCCAAATGTCAAATACTTCACATACTTGAATGACATTTTGTGGCATTTCATCACGTTGACTTATTTTTCCGGCCCTTTGACAAGCATCACAGGATTTGCAAAGACGGTGTGCGTCTTTGTAAATTGTAGGCCAATAGAATCCAGCATCATAAACTTTTCTTGCTGTGAGTTGAGGCCCATAATGCCCTCCTGTTAGTCCTATGTGACAATGGTTTAAGATTTTACTAGCTTCATCTCCGAATACACATCGGCGTATTATTTCATCGGGACAACTTTTAAACAAATGTGGATCTTCCCAGAAATTGTGTTTTATATCACTAAAGAATTTCTTTCGTTTTTGGTACGATAATCCTTTTTCAAGGAATCCACATACTAAGTAGTTTGCATAGTCTGCAAACCATGGAATTTCATTATAATCTATCTTCAATAGATATTCATCAGGAAAGTTGTCTTGTATGACCGATTCATTTAGAACTTCTAATTCGGGATTTTCAAGACGAGAAAGATGATCAGCGGCGAGATTTTCTGCTCCCTTTTTATCTCGGATTTCAATATCAAACTCTTGTAAGAGTAAGATCCAACAGATTAATCGTGGTTTAGCATCTTGTTTTGAAAATAGGTATCTAAGAGCAGAATGGTCAGTATAGACCACCGTTTTAGCTAGAACGAGATATGAACGAAATTTGTCAAAAGCAAAGACAATAGCAAGGAGTTCTTTTTCAGTAGTTGTGTAATTTGTTTGTGCTCCTTGTAACATCTTACTATCATAATATATAGGTTGAAATCGTTTTTCAATCCTTTGTCCTAAAACGGATCCCATTGCAAAATCACTTGCATCGCACATTAGTTCAAACGGTAGATTCCAATTTGTTGTTATCATGATCGGCGCATTAGTGAGTTTCTCTTTAAGAATATTAAAATATTTGATACATTCATCTGAAAAGATGAATGGAGCATCCTTTTCTAGGAGTTTATTCATAGGAGTGGCAATTTTAGAAAAATCTTTTATGAAACGTCGGTAAAAACCGGCATGCCCTAGAAAACTCCTAACTCCTCTAACATTGGTGGGATGTGGAAGTTTAGCAATTACATCTACTTTAGCTCTATCCACTTCAATTCCTTCCTTTGAGATTTTATGTCCAAGAATGATGTCTTCTTTAACCATGAAATGGCATTTCTCCCAATTAAGTACTAGATTTGATTGTTCGCATCTAATAAGCATTCGTTCCAGATTAACTAGACATGTTTCAAATGTATCACCGAAGACTGAAAAGTCATCCATGAAAACTTCCATGCATTCTTCTATCATGTCGTGAAAAATCGCCATCATGCACCTTTGAAAGGTTGCAGGGGCGTTGCAAAGTCCAAATGGCATGCGTTTGTAAGCAAAAGTACCATAAGGGCACGTGAATGTGGTTTTCTCTTGGTCTTCGGGTGCTATTGGAATTTGAAAATATCCGGAAAATCCATCAAGAAAACAATAGTAACTATTTTCGGCTAATCTTTCCAACATTTGATCAATAAAAGGTAAGGGAAAGTGATCTTTTCTGGTGGCGTCATTTAATTTTCTATAATCAATACACACACGCCATCCTGTTACAGTCCTAGTAGGAATAAGCTCATTTTTCTCATTTGTAATGACAGTCATGCCACCCTTCTTAGGCACGCATTGAACTGGGCTTACCCATGGACTATCAGAAATTGGATAAATTAAACCTGCATCTAGCAGTTTAATAATTTCTTTCTTAACTACATCTTGCATATTAGGATTTAGTCTTCATTGGCGTTGCACATACGTTTTATGACCTTCTTCCATAAGGATTTTATGTGTGCAATACGAACGACTTATTCCTTTAATGTCATGAATCTTCCATGCAATAGCTGGTTTATGAGCTTTTAACACAGAAATGAGTTGAGATTTTTCATTTTCAGTAAGAGAAGACGATATTAGTACAGGTAATTCAGATTCACCATGTAAATAAGCGTATTCCAAATGGTTTGGAAGTGGCTTTAACTCTAATGTCGGAGGTTCTTCTATCGATGATTTATATCGATATCTGTCTTCTTCTTTTAGCATTTGAATTTCTTCTATTGTTGGTTCATATCTATTAGCCATAAGTGTAGCTAACATTTCAGTTTCATCAATTGGTTCAGTTCCTTCTCCTAAAGAACATTCTCCTGTTCCTTGTAATTCTGCAAATTCTTCTAACAATTCTGCATGTGAATCTATAGTTTGAATATAATAACATGTATCATCTGCAGATTACGGTTGTTGTATAGCTCTATCAACTGAAAAGGTAACACTCTCATCCTCTATACTTAGGGTCAGTTTCTTACCGAACACGTCTATCATTGCTTTAGCCGTGTTTAAGAATGGTCTTCCTAATATGAGAGGAACTTGAGAATCTTCTTCCATGTCCAAAACAACAAAATCTACTGGAAATACTAAAGTACCAACTTTAACTAGCATGTTCTCCATTATCCCTCTAGGATATTTTATTGATCGATCGGCTAGTTATATGCTTATTCTTGTTGGTTTCAATTCTCCAAGGTCTAGTTTAGCGTATAGTGAATACGGCATTAAATTTATACTAGCACCTAAGTCTGCCAATGCTTCTATTGAACTAAGACTACCCAGAAAACATGGAATTGTGAAACTTCCTGGATCTGATAATTTTTCTGGTATCTTATTCAACAGCACTGCTGAACAATTAGCATTCATAGTAACGGCCGAGAGTTCTTCCATTTTCTTTCTATTCGAGATTAGATCTTTCAGAAATTTAGCATATCTAGGCATTCCTGAAATTACATCAATGAAAGGAAGATTTACATTTATTTGTTTAAACATATCCAAGAATTTGGATTGCTCGGCTTCAAGTTTCTCTTTCTTCATTTTACTCGGGTAAGGAAGTGGTGGTTGGTATGGTTTAACATAAGGTTTAGCCTTAACTGTGTTATCTTCATTAACCTTTTCAACTACCGGTTCTTTTACCTTATCTTGTTCAGGTTGTGGTTCTTGTGGAGTAGGAATAGCGTCCTCAGAAATTACAGGTATTTCAGGTGGTTTAAGTGTTGTACCACTTCTTGTGGTAATGGCTTTAGCTGTTTCATTCCGGGGGTTAGCATTTGTATCACTAGGTAAACTTCCCGATTTTCTTTCACCTATTAACCTTGCTAGGTTACTTACTTCTTATTTCAAGTTTTGAATAGAAGCTTGTTGATTTCTAAATGCTTGAGCATTTTCTTCATTGGTTTGTTTCTGAGATGTGAAAAACTGTGTTTGAGTTTCAACTAGCTTCGTCATCATATCTTCTAAATTTGGCTTTTTATCATCGGTTTGTGGTGGTTTGTTTTGAAAATTAGGTCTTTGCTGGTTGTAAGTATTGTTGGATACTTGTTGATTACTAGGACCTTGTTGGTTGTTGTATGAAATATTTCGGTTATAATTCTGGTTTTGATTGTAAATTGGTCTTGGCGCTTGATAATTATTCTGATAATTATTTCCAGGCCTTTGGTTTAGATATGAAATATTCTCTCTTTGTTCCATTGTTAGTTCAATACTGAGACAATCTTTTGTCAAATGTGGTCCTCCACACTGCTCACAACTAATTCGTATTGAGTGAATATCCTTAGTCATCTTTTCCATTCGTCTCTCGACAGCATCTATCTTTGCGGAAATGGAATCTAAGTCATGGCTAGAATCGGCTCTAGCTGCTTTAGATGATCTAACGATATCTTTTTCTTGATGCCACTCATGTGAGTGGGAAGCAGTGTTATCAATAATTTTGTAAGCATCAGTTTCTGTTTTCTTCATAATAGAACCACCAGCTGCTATATCGATGTCTTTCCTTGTAGTTGTAGTGACCCGAACTTTTCCAAGTTTATATATATTAAATGAAATTGTTATTTACATGATTAAGTGTTCCTAACATGTTAAGCAATCAAACTTGTTAAGACTTGATTAATTGAAATAGGTTTCATATAGACAATTGACCACCCAAATTGATCGGTGATTCACGAACGTTAAAATTTGTAAAAACTATATGATGACATATATATGGTTATATATATAGTTAACATGATATTATGATAAGTAAACATATCATTAAGTATATTAATAATGAACTACATATGTAAAAACAAGACTACTAACTTAATGATTTTTGAAACGAGACATATATGTAACGATTATCGTTGTAACGACATTTAATGTATATATATCATATTAAGAGATATTCGTACATCATAATATCTTGATAATATAATAATTTAAAATCTCATTTGATATTATAAACATTGGGTTAACAACATTTAACAAGATCGTTAACCTAAAGGTTTCAAAACAACACTTACATGTAACGACTAACGATGACTTAACGACTCAGTTAAAATGTATATACATGTAATGTTTTAATATGTATTCATACACTTTTGAAAGACTTCAATACACTTATCAAAATACTTCTACTTAACAAAAATGCTTACAATTACATCCTCGTTCAGTTTCATCAACAATTCTACTCGTATGCACCCGTATTCGTACTCGTACAATACACAGCTTTTAGATGTATGTACTATTGGTATATACACTCCAATGATCAGCTCTTAGCAGCCCATGTGAGTCACCTAACACATATGGGAACCATCATTTGGCAACTAGCATGAAATATCTCATAAAATTATAAAAATATGAGTAATCATTCATGACTTATTTACATGAAAATAAAATTACATATCCTTTATATCTAATCCATACACCAACGACCAAAAACACCTACCAACACTTTCATTCTTCTATTTTATTCATCTAATTGATATCTCTCAAGTTCTATCTTCAAGTTCTAAGTGTTCTTCATAAATTCTACAAGTTCTAGTTTCATAAAATCAAGAATACTTCCAAGATTGCAAGTTTACTTCCAAGTTTTCTAAATCCATTCCAAGTAATCATCCAAGAACAAGAAACCTTTGTTACTTACAGTAGGTTATCTTTCTAATACAAGGTAATAATCATATTCAAACTATAATTCAATTTCTATAACTATAACAATCTTATTTCGAGTGGAAATCTTACTTGAAATTGTTTTCGTGTCATGATTCTGCTTCAAGAACTTTCAAGCCATCCAAGGATCCTTTGAAGCTAGATCCATTTTTCTCATTTACAGTAGGTTTATCCAAGGAACTTGAGGTAGTAATGATGTTTATAACATCATTCGATTCATACATAAAAAGCTGTCTTATTCAACGTTATAAACTTGTAATCACTAGAACATAGTTTAGTTAATTCTAAACTTGTTCGCAAATAAAGTTAATCCTTCTAACTAGACTTTTAAAATCAAATAAACACATGTTCTATATCTATATGATATGCTAACTTAATGATTTAAAACCCAGAAACACGATAAACACCATAAAACTGGATATACGCCGTCGTAGTAAAACCGGGGGCTGTTTTGGTTGGGATAATTAAAAGCTAAGAAGAACTTTGATTTAAAAGCTATACTTCTGGAAAAATGATTTTTCTTATGAACATGAAACTATATCCAAAAATCATGGTTAAACTCAAAGTGAAAGTATGTTTTTCAAAATGGTCATCAAGATGTCGTTCTTTCGACAGAAATGACTACCTCTTTCAAAAACGACTTGTAACTTGTATTTCTGACTATAACTTATACGTTTTCTGTTTAGATTCATAAAGTTAAGTTCAATACGAAACCGTGGCCACTGGAATCACTCAAAACGGATTAGAAACGAAGAAATGGCGAGTAAAACAAGATTGATAAAAACTACTCATTTTACCTACGAGAAAGTTAGTAATAAATCTATTCCAACCATAACCTAATCAACTTATATTGTATATTATGTAATATTGAGATACCATAGACACGTATACAATGTTTCGACCTATCATGTCGACCCATCTATATATATATTGCGGAACAACCATAGACACTCTATATGTGAATGTTGGAGTTAGCTATACAGGGTTGAGGTTGATTCCAAAATATATATATAGTTTGAGTTGTGATCAATATTGAGATACGTATACACTGGGTTGTGGATTGATTCCAGATAATATTTATCGATTTATTTCTGTACATCTAACTGTGGACAACTAGTTGTAGGTTACTAACGAGGACAGCTGACTTAATAAACTTAAAACATCAAAATGTATTAAAAGTTTTGTAAATATATTTTGAACATACTTTGATATATATGTATATATTGTTATAGGTTTGTGAATCAACCAGTGTGACGACCCGGCAATTTCCGACCAAATTTAAACTTAATTCTTATATGATTCCGACACGATAAACAAAGTCTGTAATGTTGAGTCTCAAAAACTTTGAACTGTTTTGTATATTCAATTGACCTTCGACCATTCTCGACGATTCACGAACAACTATATATAAATAGATACATATACATTAATTTGAAAATATTATTTGAAATAATATATGATTTAATTGTTGAAAATAAATATGAAAAATAATATGCGATGTAATGAAAACTATTATTATAAATATATAGATATATTTATATATATAAATATTACTTGTAAATATATAAATTATATTAAATTCAATGGTTTAAAGATATATAATATATTTATTTAGTAGTTAAACTTGCTATTTAAAACTCTTTATATATAGAAAGAGAATATATTAAAAATAAATGATTTCGAGTCTAGTTAGTAAACGTCAGTAGCACTCGGTTGACGATTTGTTAGTTTTAATATAGATATTGTACATGTCCATGAAAGATTGAAATAAAAGTTGAACTGTAAATTGATTACTAAGATTTTAGATTTGTCAAAAATATTTTTACCCTTTTAAGTTTAAATATTAGTACTCCGTACATATAAACTGGAACATAAAATAAATAATTATCGAACCTTTTTGACCAGGTTTCAAACAGGTAATGAGTGAAATAATTAATTATATTTAACCTAAAAGTTTGGGATTTTTAGGGACACTTTTATACATTAACTGTTTAGCAATGGACACGATATGGCCATCTGGGATAAACTGTCGGTAGTAAGATGACAAGTAAACTGGCTGCTCACTATACATGTACGTTTCATTTCAATCATGTGATTAATATTAAATTATTATTATGATAATTATTGTTAGTTGATTACTAGTTTGTCAAAGATATATGTGATCTTTTTGCCAATCAACTACAGTATCTATCTACACATATCCATATTTTGCCACTCATATATAAAATATAGATATACATATACATACTGATGCATTGGAGAGAAGGAAAAGAAAAGCCATAACCCATATTCTTTGCTATATGATCAACTCAAAACCATCTTACAATCACCTTCTACTACTCGACCGATTCTGGTTCTGGTTAACACACACAACCACATACGCCATAACTTTGTTTCTTCTTCTTCCATTGCTTCATCAACAAACCACCGAACCATGATCACAATCACGACAACTTTGTCTCTGTTATATTATTTTTTTTCTCTCGATTACAAACCCATGCAACACCAAACTAATATTTTTGTTTCTTAAACTATTTCTACTTGCTCACCATCCTATGTTAATCAACCGCTACCACCTTCTTATGTGTTTTCTGCAAACCATCTGAATGGTTAACAAACCAAACACTTCATCGTCGCTACCTTGCTACTGCTCTTGTTCGAAAATCACCACCACCTTGTTGATTTATCAAACTCGAAACCCATCAATCCATCATCACTATCTCGCACTATATTTTTTTTCTCTCTTCTAATCTCGTTCAAGAAACCGTCATCACCACCACTACACCACCGTCCAACGACACTATAAACAACTATCATCACCACACGATTCACCATGAACCTCACGAACACCCTAACTTGCAAATCATATGATACTTAATATTTTCTATCCATACACTTTCGATATCACCTTTCTCCTTGTGATACTCGATCAAACCCACCATTTATCTATATCTCTCGACCATCTCTCTCTCTAAAACGTTTGGATCATGAACCACTCCAAGGATTACCGCCACTTCCATAACACCATCTCCACAAACTTCATCACCATCACAACACCGCCTTGAATCCCCCACTTAACCACCTTAAATCATCACAATCAACTATTACTATACGATGTTATTGTTTCTCAATTCAAATCGAAACCACCAGGTTAAACTGGTAAAGTGCTTCTGTTTTCTAATCATTTTCCCAACAAACCAAAACCACTTACAGTCATTGTTATTGCTACCGTTTCTACGTACTTTCAAGTAGGACCAAGGACCAAGAAATTTTTTTTTTGTTGCTGCTACATATATCACTTGTATCTGTTTTCTATTTCAATTAAAAATCAAACCCTCAAACAGTAAACGATGGAATGAAGGAGATAATTATGCGTTTCGCATAATAGGCCAAATCATTACACGTTCAGCGTATGAAGACGATTGATCAAACCCTCATACGCACACCCATCAAATTAGGTTGTTGATACCGATACTCTTATGTTTAAAATAACTCGGGTCACTTAAATCTAATTTGGATTGCAACATGATGGGCCTCAACACTAAATAATATGAGAGGTGAAGGAGAAGCCCATTTAATTTAGAGTATTGGGCTATGATAGTGGGCTTATAACAAATCCTTTTGAGTTGTAAGGTGATTAAACGAATGATAATGATTATGTGATAATTTAACGGTGATGATAATAATGATAGTTGATGATGATGAGTTAAATAAGGGAAAATAATGAGCTTATGATAATGATAATAATTGTGCCATGGAACAATGAAGATGGTGGTATGGTTATGGGTGTTGTTGGGAAGCGAGAGGTCGTGGGTTCGAGTCCGGGCATGGGCATTTATTTTTAGAAAAAGCTTTAAAGGTAGTTTTCAATATTATTATTATTATCATTATTATTATTATTATTATTATTATTATTATTATTATTATTATTATTATTATTATTATTATTATTATTATTATTATTATTATTATGATTATCATTATCATTATTATTATTATTATTATTATTATTATTATTATTATTACTATTATTATTATGAACATAAGAATTATTATTATTAAAAATTATTATCATTATTATTATCATCATTATTTTTACTAGTATTATCATTTTTATTATTTTTACAACAAATAAATATTATGCATATAAAGTTATACTTATAATAATATTACATATAATAAACATATTTTTTTTATATAAACATTCATATATAACAAATGATGTATTTTTAATATAATATTAATCATATATAAATATTAATATAACTATATAGATATTAGTCATTTTTAAAGATACATACAAATTAAAGATACAATAAATTTGTTCGATTACAAATATATGTGTTAATATATACAAATGATATAGGTTCGTGAATCCGAGGCCAACCATACACTTGTTCAATGTCGTCATATGTATTTTTACTACAAAATACATTAGGTGAGTTTTCATTTGCCCCTTTTACTCTTTACATTTTTGGGCTGAGAATACATGCAAATGCTTTATTAACTGTTTTACAATATTTATATGCGTGAGTTTCATTATTCCCTTTTTAAATGCTTTCGCAATATATATTTTTAGGACTGAGAATACATGCGCTGTTTTTATAACTGTTTTACGAAATAGACACAAGTAATTGAAACTACATTATATGGTTGAATTATCGAAATCGAATATGCCCCTTTTTATAAAGTCTGGTAATCTAAGAATTAGGGAACAGACACCCTAATTGACGCGAATCCTAAAGATAGATCTATCGGGCCCAACAAGCCCCATCCAAAGTACCGGATGCTTTAGTACTTCGAAATTTATATCATGTCCGAAGGAGGATCCCGGAATGATGGGGATATTCTTATATGCATATTGTGAATGTCGATTACCAGGTGTTCAATCCATATGAATGATATTTTTGTCTCTATGCATGGGACGTATGTTTATGAGAAATGGAAATATGAAATCTTGTGGTCTATTAAAATTATGAAATGATTATTTATGTTAAACTAATGAACTCACCAACCTTTTGGTTGACACTTTAAAGCATGTTTATTCTCAGGTATGAAAGAAATCTTCCGTTGTGCATTTACTCATCTTAGAGATATTACTTGGAGTCATTCATGACATATTTCAAAAGACGTTGCATTCGAGTCGTTGAGTTCATCAAGATTATTATTATTAAGTCAATTATAGTAAGATATATTACGAAATGGTATGCATGTTATCAACTTTCGATGTAATGAAAGATTGTCTTTTCAAAAACGAATGCAATGTTTGTAAAATGTATCATATAGAGGTCAAGTACCTCGCGATGTAATCAACTTTTGTGAATCGTTTATAATCTATATGGACTTCGTTCGGATGGATTAGGACGGGTCTCTACAACCAGTGGCCAAGTCTTACTTCCCGACGAAGTAAAAATCTGTGAAAGTGAGTTATAGTCCCACTTTTAAAATCTAATATTTTTGGGATGAGAATACATGCAGGTTTTATAAATGATTTATAAAATAGACACAAGTACAAGAAACTACATTCTATGGTTGAATTATCGAAATCGAATATGCCCCTTTTTATTAAGTCTGGTAATCTAAGAATTAGGGAACAGACACCCTAATTGACGCGAATCCTAAAGATAGATCTATTGGGCCTAACAAACTCCATCCAAAGTATCGGATGCTTTAGTACTTCGAAATTTATATCATATCCGAAGGGTGTCCCGGAATGATGGAGATATTCTTATATATGCATCTTGTTAATGTCGGTTACCAGGTGTTCACCATATGAATGATTTTTATCTCTATGTATGGGATGTGTATTGAAATATGAAATCTTGTGGTCTATTGTTACGATTTGATATATATAGGTTAAACCTATAACTCACCAACATTTTTGTTGACGTTTAAAGCATGTTTATTCTCAGGTGAATACTAAGAGCTTCCGCTGTTGCATACTAAAATAAGGACAAGATTTGGAGTCCATGTTTGTATGATATTGTGTAAAAACTGCATTCAAGAAACTGATTTCGATGTAACATATTTGTATTGTAAACCATTATGTAATGGTCGTGCGTAAACAGGATATTTTAGATTATCATTATTTGATAATCTACGTAAAGCTTTTTAAACCTTTATTTATGAAATAAAGGTTATGGTTTGTTTTAAAAATGAATGCAGTCTTTGAAAAACGTCTCATATAGAGGTCAAAACCTAGCAACGAAATCAATTAATATGGAACGTTTTTAATCAATAAGAACGGGACATTTCAGTTGGTATCTGAGCGTTGGTCTTAGAGAACCAGAATTTTGCATTAGTGTGTCTTATCGAGTTTGTTAGGATGCATTAGTGAGTCTGGACTTCGACCGTGCTTACTTGAAAAATGATTGCTTAACAAATTTTGTTGGAAACTATATATTTTTAACATGTGAATATTATGTGATATATTAATCTCTTAATTTGTTTGATATTATGTGATAGATGTCTACCTCTAGAACAAGTCCCATTGACTCACCTAATATTAATGAAGAGTCAAATGTAAATTGGAATGATTCGTGGACTGATTCACAAGTTCCCGAAGAGGAACCGGAAGAAGAGTCGGAACTGGAAGAAGAATCGGAACCGGAAGAAGAATCGGAACCGGAAGAAGAAATAGAACCGGTGGGGGAAATAATAAAACGGTTAAGTAGAAAAAAATCCTCAACCAACCGACCAAAGTTAATTATGGTCAATGGTGTTTCCGCCAAGGAAGCAAAGTATTGGGAGGATTACCAATTCTCCGATGAATCGGATCCCGACAAGGATTCCGATGATGTTATAGAAATTACCCCAACACAATTTAATAAGGCAAAAGAGAACAATAAGGGAAAGGGCATAAAAATAGAGAAATTTGATTCCAAACCCGATGAACTTTATATGTATCTTCAACACCCGTATTTCTTAAGTTGTGACAATAACCCGGGAACCTCTAAACCACCAGGTTTTTCTAAACCAATGTGGAAAACGACGGCTCGTATTAGGGGAACATCATATATCCCTAGAAACTTGGCAAAACGAACCAAAACCGAAGAAGAAGAAACGAGCGAGTCGGAATAAGATAGTTGTATTCGTGTGGTGTAATATATGTAATATAGTGTGCTTATGCTTTATGATATATGTAAAAATTGCTTGTATTAATAAGTAATTTTTTTTGTGAATCTAACTCTTGTCTATTTTACAGTTTAAAAACACAAAATGGATAGACAACCCAATATTTTAAGAGACCTACCCGGAGACATGATTGATGAAATCTTGTCTAGAGTCGGTCAGAATTCCTCGGCACAACTATTTAAGGCGAGATCAGTTTGTAAGACATTCGAAGAACGTTCCAAGAATGCCTTGGTTTATAAAAGGCTTTCGTTTGAAAGATGGGGGATATCACATTGGGAAACCCATAAGTTACGATGTGTTTACTTTGACGCATATATTGCGGGGAACCCAAATGCTATTTTACGCAACGGGTTAAGAAATTATTTTGACTCAATGTATCCGAATATAGGACTTCATGATTTAGAAAAAGCGGCTAACATGCAACATAAAGAAGCAAGTTATGCTTATGGGTTAGTAATGTTCGCTTCTCACCAAAGTGAGAAAAGAACATCGGGCTACAACTATTAAACAAAACGTTCCCACAAGTGACGGAGACGGTAATTGGGGTAAGAAATGAGGTTTTTAGGTTATTACGAGACTGTTGGTCATTACGTAACCTTCGCCCTTTTGACGATGTTACAACACGCTGTCATACTATCGGTCACAACAGTTACGTTCCGCAAGACCAAGGATGGGAAGTGGTATTAGTAAAACCAGAATGCATGACTTGTTTCTGGACGTATGAATTACGTGTCTTTGTTGCCTTTGGTGAACGCCTTATTTATTAACTAGAATTATCTTCGCAACTACTTTGTATCAAAGTTTTATGTGCTACATTTCATGCTATATGTAAAATAGCGGTATTGTAAGTTAACAAGTTATTGTATAAAGGTTTGAATATGATATATTTTTTTTTTTTTGTGATTAGTTTTTCATATAGAATTGTAGTAGTTGAAATGGTATGTTAGCTACTAAGTATGAACTTAACGGGTAGGTACTACCCGAATTAAAGAGTATAAAACGCTAATATGAAGAAAGTGCTTTTATAAATAAGTTCATATTACGCTACGAAATACTATTGACAACTCTTGA
The DNA here is from genome assembly GCF_046630445.1 of Rutidosis leptorrhynchoides. Lineage (NCBI taxonomy): Eukaryota > Viridiplantae > Streptophyta > Magnoliopsida > Asterales > Asteraceae > Rutidosis > Rutidosis leptorrhynchoides. Next base: position 13,141,003 of record NC_092334.1, read on the forward strand.
TATTCTATATGATTAACTCGTTTCATTTGACTATTTTGAAGGAAATGGCACCGACTACTCGACACACCTTGAATATGAGTGAAGAGGAATTTCGTGCCTTTCTTGCTTCAAACATAGCCGCAGTACAGGCTGCGCTACATACCAACAATAACCTTGGATCTAGCAGTACAGGAAATCGTGTAGGATGCACCTACAAAGAATTAACTGCCTGCAAACCTTTGGAATTTGATAGAACCGAAGGACCGATTGGATTGAAACGGTGGACCGAGAAAGTTGAATCGGTGTTTGCCATAAGTAAGTGTACTGAAGAGGACAAAGTGAAGTACGCTACGCATACCTTTACAGGTTCTGCATTAACATGGTGGAATACCTATCTAGAACAAGTGGGACAAGATGATGCTTACGCACTACCATGGTCAGCATTCAAGCACTTGATGAACGAGAAGTACCGTCCCAGAACCGAGGTCAATAAGCTCAAGACAGAACTTAGAGGGTTACGAACCCAAGGATTTGATATTACCACGTACGAAAGACGATTCACAGAATTGTGCTTATTGTGTCCGGGAGCATTCGAAGATGATGAAGAGAAGATCGACGCGTTTGTGAAACGATTACCGGAAAGAATCCAAGAAGATATAAGTTCACACGAGCCCGCCTCCATACAACAGGCATGTAGAATGGCTCACAAACTAGTGAACCAGATTGAAGAAAGAATTAAAGAACAGACTGCTGAAGAGGCCAATGTGAAGCAAGTCAAAAGAAATTGGGAGGAAAACGGTGATAAGAATCACCAATACAACAACAACAGCAATTACAACAATAATCGCAACAACTATCCCAACAATCGCAACATCAATCGCAAGTATAATAAACGGCCCAACAACAACAACAACAGCAAAAACAGCAACTACAACAATCATCCCAACAACAATAATAACCGCAACAACAACAACAATCAGAAGCAGCTATGCCAAAGGTGTGAAAAGTATCACTCGGGGTTCTGCACCAAATTTTGCAACAAGTGTAAAAGAAATGGTCATAGCGCGGTGAAGTGTGAGGTCTACGGACCAGGGGTTAACAGAACGAAAGGAATAAATGGTGTCAGAATGAGTAATGGCGGAGCAAGTAGTGTCGGAGCAAGTTATGCCAATGTAGTTTGTTATAAATATGGAAAACCGGGCCACATTATTAGAAATTGCCCGAACCAGGAGAACATGAATGGACAAGTCCGCGGAAGAGTTTTCAATATTAATGCGGCAGAGGCACAGGAAGACCCGGAGCTTGTTACGGGTACGTTTCTTATTGACAATAAATCTGCTTACGTTTTATTTGATTCGGGTGCGGATAGAAGCTATATGAGTAGAGATTTTTGTGCTAAATTAAGTTGCCCATTGACGCCTTTGGATAGTAAATTTTTACTCGAATTAGCAAATGGTAAATTAATTTCAGCAGATAATATATGTCGGAATCGAGAAATTAAACTGGTTAGCGAAACATTTAAGATTGACTTGATACCAGTAGAGTTAGGGAGTTTTGATGTGATAATCGGTATGGACTGGTTGAAAGAAGTGAAAGCAGAGATCATTTGTTACAAAAATGCAATTCGCATTATACGAGAAAAAATAAAAACCCTTAATGGTGTACGGAGAAAAGGGCAACACGAAGCTACATCTTATTAGTAATTTGAAGGCACAAAAACTAATAAGAAAAGGTTGCTATGCTGTTCTAGCACACGTCGGGAAAGTACAAACTGAAGAAAAGAGCATCAATGATGTTCCCGTCACAAAAGAATTTCCTGATGTATTTTTGAAAGAATTACCGGGATTACCCCCACATCGATCCGTTGAATTTCAAATAGATCTTGTACCAGGAGCTGCACCAATAGCTCATGCTCCTTACAGACTCGCACCCAGCGAGATGAAAGAACTGCAAAGTCAATTACAAGAACTTTTAGAACGTGGTTTCATTCGACCAAGCACATCACCGCGGGGAGCTCCTGTTTTGTTTGTCAAGAAGAAAGATGGTACATTCAGGTTGTGTATCGACTACCGAGAGTTGAACAAACTTACCATCAAGAACCGCTACCCACTACCGAGAATCGACGACTTATTTGATCAACTACAAGGCTCGTCTATTTATTCAAAGATTGACTTACGTTCCGGGTATCATCAAATGCGGGTGAAAAAAGATGATATTCCAAAGACTGCTTTTAGGATGCGTTATGGTCATTACGAGTTTATGGTTATGCCGTTTGGATTGACTAACGCACCAGCTGTGTTCATGGACCTTATAAACCGAGTGTGTGGACCATACCTTGACAAGTTTGTCATTGTTTTCATTGATGACATACTTATTTACTCAAAGAATGACCAAGAACACGGTGAACATTTGAGAAAGGTGTTAGAAGTATTGAGGAAGGAAGAATTGTACGCTAAGTTTTCAAAGTGTGCATTTTGGTTGGAAGAAGTTCAATTCCTCGGTCACATAGTGAACAAAGAAGGTATTAAGGTGGATCCGGCAAAGATAGAAACTGTTGAAAAGTGGGAAACCCCAAAAACTCCGAAACACATACGCCAGTTTTTAGGACTAGCTGGTTACTACAGAAGGTTCATCCAAGACTTTTCCAGAATAGTAAAACCCTTGACTGCATTAATGCATAAAGGGAAGAAATTTGAATGGAAGGATGAACAAGAGAAAGCGTTCCAGTTATTGAAGAAAAAGCTAACTACGGCACCTATATTGTCATTGCCTGAAGGGAATGATGATTTTGTGATTTATTGTGATGCATCAAAGCAAGGTCTCGGTTGTGTATTAATGCAACGAACAAAGGTGATTGCTTATGCGTCTAGAAAATTGAAGATTCACGAACAAAATTATACGACGCATGATTTGGAATTAGGCGCGGTTGTTTTTGCATTAAAGACTTGGAGGCACTACTTATATAGGGTCAAAAGTATTATATATACCGACCACAAAAGTCTTCAACACATATTTAATCAGAAACAACTGAATATGAGGCAGCGTAGGTGGATTGAATTGTTGAATGATTACGACTTTGAGATTCGTTACCACCCGGGAAAGGCAAATGTGGTAGCCGACGCCTTGAGCAGGAAGGACAGAGAACCCATTCGAGAAAAATCTATGAATATAATGATTCACAATAACCTTACTACTCAAATAAAGGAGGCGCAACAAGGAGTTTTAAAATAGGGAAATTTAAAGGATGAAATACCCAAAGGATCGGAGAAGCATCTTAATATTCGGGAAGACGGAACCCGGTATAGGGCTGAAAGGATTTGGGTACCAAAATTTGGAGATATGAGAGAAATGGTACTTAGAGAAGCTCATAAAACCAGATACTCAATACATCCTGGAACGGGGAAGATGTACAAGGATCTCAAGAAACATTTTTGGTGGCCGGGTATGAAAGCCGATGTTGCTAAATACGTAGGAGAATGTTTGACGTGTTCTAAGGTCAAAGCTGAGCATCAGAAACCATCAGGTCTACTTCAACAACCCGAAATCCCGGAATGGAAATGGGAAAACATTACCATGGATTTCATCACTAAATTGCCAAGGACTACAAGTGGTTTTGATACTATTTGGGTAATAGTTGATCGTCTCACCAAATCAGCACACTTACTGCCAATAAGAGAAGATGACAAGATGGAGAAGTTAGCACGACTGTATTTGACGGAAGTTGTCTCCAGACATGGAATACCAATCTCTATTATCTCTGATAGGGATGGCAGATTTATTTCAAGATTCTGGCAGACATTACAGCAAGCATTAGGAACTCGTCTAGACATGAGTATTGCCTATCATCCACAAACTGATGGGCAGAGCAAAAGGACGATACAAACGCTTGAAGACACGCTACGAGCATGTGCTATTGATTTCGGAAACAGTTGGGATCCACATCTACCGTTAGCAGAATTTTCCTACAACAACAGCTACCATTCAAGCATTGAGATGGTGTCGTTTGAAGCACTTTATGGTAGAAAGTGTAGGTCTCCGATTTGTTGGAGTGAAGTGGGGGATAGACAGATTACGGGTCCGGAGATAATACAAGAAACTACCGAGAAGATCATCCAAATTCAACAACGGTTGAAAACCTCCCAAAGTTGACAAAAGAGCTACGCTGACATTAAAAGAAAAGATATAGAATTTAAAATTGGAGAGATGGTCATGCTTAAAGTTGCACCTTGGAAAGGCGTTGTTCGATTTGGTAAACGAGGGAAATTAAATCCAAGGTATATTGGACCATTCAAGATTATTGATCGTGTCGGACCAGTAGCTTACCGACTTGAGTTACCTCAACAACTCGCGGCTGTACATAACACTTTCCACGTCTCGAATTTGAAGAAATGTTTTGCTAAAGAAGATCTCACTATTCCGTTAGATGAAATCCAAATCAACGAAAAACTTCAATTTATCGAAGAACCCGTCGAAATAATGGATCGTGAGGTTAAAAGACTTAAGCAAAACAAGATACCAATTGTTAAGGTTCGATGGAATGCTCATAGAGGACCCGAGTTCACCTGGGAATGAAAAGATCAAATAAAGAAGAAATACCCGCACTTATTTCCAGAAGATACGTCAACACCTCCAACTGCTTAAAATTTCGGGACGAAATTTATTTAACGGGTAGGTACTGTAGTGACCCGAACTTTTCCATGTTTATATATATTAAATGAAATTGTTATTTACATGATTAAGTGTTTCCAACATGTTAAGCAATCAAACTTGTTAAGACTTGATTAATTGAAATAGGCTTCATATAGACAATTGACCACCCAAGTTGACCGGTGATTCACGAACGTTAAAATTTGTAAAAACTATATGATGACATATATATGGTTATATATATAGTTAACATGATATTATGATAAGTAAACATATCATTAAGTATATTAATAATGAACTACATATGTAAAAACAAGACTACTAACTTAATGATTTTGAAACGAGACATATATGTAACGATTATCGTTGTAACGACATTTAATGTATATATATCATATTAAGAGATATTCGTACATCATAATATCATGATAATATAATAATTTAAAATCTTATTTGATATTATAAACATTGGGTTAACAACATTTAACAAGATCGTTAACCTAAAGGTTTCAAAACAACACTTACATGTAACGACTAACGATGACTTAACGACTCAGTTAAAATGTATATAAATGTAATGTTTTAATATGTATTCATACACTTTTGAAAGACTTCAATACACTTATCAAAATACTTCTACTTAACAAAAATGCTTACAATTACATCCTCGTTCAGTTTCATCAACAATTCTACTCGTATGCACCCGTATTCGTACTCGTACAATACACAGCTTTTAGATGTATGTACTATTGGTATATATACTCCAATGATCAGCTCTTATGTAACATCCCAGGTAAACGTTCCCCGTAGCATGATATTGTCCGCTTTGCCCGTAGGCGCACGGATTTTTCTTGGCAACCACACACGACGAGCACTTTCCCAGGAGGTCACCCATCCTGGTAGTGCTCTCGCCCGAGCACACTTAACTATAGAATTCTCATGAGATCTGCTGCGTTTGTTGTCCCAAAATGCATCATGCTAGGAAAGGTCTCCACACCCTTATAAGGCATGCTTCGTTCCCCTCTCCAATCGATGTGGGACGGATGTTACAATACTCCCTCCTAATGGGACACAGTGTCCTCGCTGTGCACGTTTGGTCCGGGGCCTGGCTCTGATACCATCTGTAACATCCCAGGTAAACGTTCCCCGTAGCATGATATTGTCCGCTTTGCCCGTAGGCGCACGGATTTTTCTTGGCAACCACACACGACGAGCACTTTCCCAGGAGGTCACCCATCCTGGTAGTGCTCTCACCCGAGCACGCTTAACTGCAGAATTCTCATGAGATCTGCTGCGTTTGTGGTCCCAAAACGCGTCATGCTAGGAAAGGTCTCCACACCCTTATAAGGCATGCTTCGTTCCCCTCTCCAACCGATGTGGGACGGATGTTACATCTTAGCAGTCCATGTAAGTCACCTAACACATGTGGGAACCATCATTTGGCAACTAGCATGAAATATCTCATAAAATTACAAAAATATGAGTAATCATTCATGACTTATTTACATGAAAACAAAATTACATATCCTTTATATCTAATCCATACACCAACGACCAAAAACACCTACAAACACTTGCATTCTTCAATTTTATTCATCTAATTGATATCTCTCAAGTTCTATCTTCAATACTAAGTGTTCTTCATAAATTCTACAAGTTCTAGTTTCATAAAATCAAGAATACTTCCAAGATTGCAAGTTTACTTCCAAGTTTTCTAAATCCATTCCAAGTAATCATCCAAGATCAAGAAACCTTTGTTACTTACAGTAGGTTATCTTTCTAATACAAGGTAATAATCATATTCAAACTTTAATTCAATTTCTATAACTATAACAATCTTATTTCGAGTGGAAATCTTACTTGAAATTGTTTTCGTGTCATGATTCTGCTTCAAGAACTTTCAAGCCATCCAAGGATCCTTTGAAGCTAGATCCATTTTTCTCATTTACAATAGGTTTATTCAAGGAACTTGAGGTATTAATGATGTTCATAACATCATTCGATTCATACATAAAAAGCTGTCTTATTCAACGTTATAAACTTGTAATCACTAGAACATAGTTTAGTTAATTTTAAACTTGTTCGCAAATAAAGTTAATCCTTCTAACTAGACTTTTAAAATCAACTAAACACATGTTCTATATCTATATGATATGCTAACTTAATGATTTAAAACCCAGAAACACGATAAACACCATAAAACTAGATATACGCCGTCGTAGTAAAACCGGGGGCTGTTTTGGTTGGGATAATTAAAAGCTAAGAAGAACTTTGATTTAAAAGCTATACTTCTGGAAAAATTATTTTTCTTATGAACATGAAATTATATCCAAAAATCATGGTTAAACTTAAAGTGAAAGTATGTTTTTCAAAATGGTCATCAAGATGTCGTTCTTTCGACGGAAATGACTACCTCTTTCAAAAATGACTTTTAACTTATATTTCCGACTATAAACTTATACTTTTTCTGTTTAGATTCATAAAGTTAAGTTCAATACAAAACCGTGGCCACTGGAATCACTCAAAACGGATTAGAAACGAAGAAATGGCGAGTAAAAAAGATTGATAAAAACTACTCATTTTACCTACGAGAAAGTTAGTAATAAATCTATTCCAACCATAACCTAATCAACTTATATTGTATATTATGTAATCTTGAGATACCATAGACACGTATATAATGTTTCGACCTATCATGTCGACCCATCTATATATATATTGCGGAACAACCATAGACACTCTATATGTGAATGTTGGAGTTAGCTATACAGGGTTGAGGTTGATTCCAAAATATATATATAGTTCGAGTTGTGATCAATACTGAGAGACGTATACACTAGGTCGTGGATTGATTCAAGATAATATTTATCGATTTATTTTTGTACATCTAACTGTGGACAACTAGTTGTAGGTTACTAACGAGGACAGCTTACTTAATAAACTTAAAACATCAAAATGTATTAAAAGTTTTGTAAATATATTTTGAACATACTTTGATATATATGTATATATTGTTATAGGTTTGTGAATCAACCAGTGGCCAAGTCTTACTTCCCGACGAAGTAAAAATCTGTGAAAGTGAGTTATAGTCCCACTTTTAAAATCTAATATTTTTGGGATGAGAATACATGCAGGTTTTATAAATGATTTACAAAATAGACACAAGTACATGAAACTACATTCTATGGTTAAATTATCGAAATCGAATATGCCCCTTTTTATTAATTCTGGTAATCTAAGAATTAGGGAACAGACACCCTAAGTGACGCGAATCCTAAAGATAGATCTATTGGGCCTAACAAACCCCATCCAAAGTACCGGATGCTTTAGTACTTCAGGGTGTCCCGGAATGATGGGGATATTCTTATATATGCATCTTGTTAATGTCGGTTACCAGGTGTTCACCATATGAATGATTTTTATCTCTATGTATGGGATGTGTATTGAAATATGAAATCTTGTGGTCTATTGTTACGATTTGATATATATATAGGTTAAACCTATAACTCACCAACATTTTTGTTGACGTTTAAAGCATGTTTATTCTCAGGTGAATACTAAGAGCTTCCGCTGTTGCATACTAAAATAAGGACAAGATTTGGAGTCCATGTTTGTATGATATTGTGTAAAAACTGCATTCAAGAAACTAATTTCGATGTAACATATTTGTATTGTAAACCATTATGTAATGGTCGTGTGTAAACAGGATATTTTAGATTATTATTATTTGATAATCTACGTAAAGCTTTTTAAACCTTTATTTATGAAATAAAGGTTATGGTTTGTTTTAAAAATGAATGCAGTCTTTGAAAAACGTCTCATATAGAGGTCAAAACCTCGCAACGAAATCAATTAATATGCAACGTTTTTAATCAATAAGAACGGGACATTTCAGTTGGTATCCGAGCGTTGGTCTTAGAGAACCAGAATTTTGCATTAGTGTGTCTTATCGAGTTTGTTAGGATGCATTAGTGAGTCTGGACTTCGACCGTGTTTACTTGAAAAATGATTGCTTAACAAATTTTGTTGGAAACTATATATTTTTAACATGTGAATATTATGTGATATATTAATCTCTTAATTTGTTTGATATTATGTGATAGATGTCTACCTCTAGAACAAGTCTCATTGACTCACCTAATAATAATGAAGAGTCAAATATAAATTGGAATGATTCGTGGACTGATTCACAAGTTCCCGAAGAGGAACCGGAAGAAGAGTCGGAACCGGAAGAAGAATCGGAACCGGAAGAAGAATCGGAACCGGAAGAAGAAATAGAACCAGTGGGGGAAATAATAAAAAGGTTAAGTAGAACAAAATCCTCAACCAACCGACCAAAGTTAATTATGGTCAATGGTGTTTCCGCCAAGGAAGCAAAGTATTGGGAGGATTACTAATTCTCCGATGAATCGAATCCCGACAAGGATTCCGATGATGTTATAGAAATTACCCCAACACAATTTAATAAGGCAAAAGAGAACAATAAGGGAAAGGGCATAAAAATAGAGAAATTTGATTCCAAACTCGATGAACTTTATATGTATCTTCAACACCCGTATTTCTTAAGTTGTGACAATAACCCTGGAACCTCTAAACCACCAGGTTTTTCTAAACCAATGTGGAAAACGACGGCTCGTATTAGGGGAACATCATATATCCCTAGAAACTTGGCAAAACGAACCAAAACCGAAGAAGAAGAAACGAGCGAGTCGGAATAAGATAGTTGTATTCGTGTGGTGTAATATATGTAATATAGTGTGCTTGTGCTTTATGATATATGTAAAAATTGCTTGTATTAATAAGTAATTTTTTTATGAATCTAACTCTTGTCTATTTTACAGTTTAAAAACACAAAATGGATAGACAACCCAATATTTTAAGAGACCTACCCGGAGACATGATTGATGAAATCTTGTCTAGAGTCGGTCAGAATTCCTCGGCACAACTATTTAAGGTGAGATCAGTTTGTAAGACATTCGAAGAACGTTCCAAGAATGCCTTGGTTTATAAAAGGCTTTCGTTTGAAAGATGGGGGATAACACATTGGGAAACCCATAAGCTACGATGTGTTTACTTTGACGCATATATTGCGGGGAACCCAAATGCTATTTTACGCAACGGGTTAAGAAATTATTTTGACTCAATGTATCCGAATATAGGACTTCATGATTTAGAAAAAGCGGTTAACATGCAACATAAAGAAGTATGTTATGCTTATGGGTTAGTAATGTTCGCTTCTCACCAAAGTGAGAAAAATAACATCGGGCTACAACTATTAAACAAAACGTTCCCACAAGTGACGGAGACGGTAATTGGGGTAAGAAATGAGGTTTTTAGGTTATTACGAGACTGTTGGTCATTACGTAACCTTCGCCCTTTTGACGACGTTACAACACGCTGTCATACTATCGATCACAACGGTTACATTCCGCAAGACCAAGGATGGGAAGTGGTATTAATAAAACCAGAATGCATGACTTGTTTCTGGACGTATGAATTACGTGTCTTTGTTGCCTTTGCTGAACGCCTTATTTATTAACTAGAATTATCTTCGCAACTACTTTGTATCAAAGTTTTATGTGCTACATTTCATGCTATATGTAAAATATCGGTATTGTAAGTTTGCAAGTTATTGTATAAAGGTTTGAATATGATATATTTTTTTTGTTGTGATTAGTTTTTCATATAGAATTGTAGTAGTTGAAATGGTATGTTAGCTACTAAGTATGAACTTAACGGGTAGGTACTACCCGAATTAAAGAGTATAAAACGCTAATATGAAGAAAGAGCTTTTATAAATAAGTTCATATTACGCTACGAAATACTATTGACTACTCTTGATATTCTATATGATTAACTCGTTTCTTTTGACTATTTTGAAGGAAATGGCACCGACTACTCGACACACCTTGAATATAGGTGAAGAGGAATTTTGTGCCTTTCTTACTTCAAACATAGCCACAGTACAGGCTGCGCTACATACCAACAATAACCTTGGATCTAGCAGTACAGGAAATCGTGTAGGATGCACCTACAAAGAATTCACTACCTACAAACCTTTGGAATTTGATGGAACCGAAGGACCGATCGGATTGAAACGGTGGACCGAGAAGGTCGAATCGGTGTTTGCCATAAGTAAGTGTACTGAAGAGGACAAAGTGAAGTACGCTACGCATACCTTCACAGGTGTGACAACCTGGAAATTTCCAACCAAATTTAAACTTTAATCTTTATATGTTTTCGACACCGAAAATTTCCAACCAAATTTAAACTTTAATCTTTATATGTTTCCGACATGATAAGCAATATTTGTTAAGTAAATTTCAAGAATTTTAAACTATGTTCATACATTCATTCAACCTCGATCAAGTTCCAACGATTCACGAACCATTAAACGAATATGATTATATATGTATATGTGTATACATATTATAACTTGAAACGTAAACAAAATATTAGATTAAATACTTTATATGATTGTATCTGTTTCAAAATGTTTATCAATGGAATTAGAAGATAAGATCAAATGATTGAATTATCAGATATATTGAATTATGATTACAAGTCTCTGTTGAAAGGCCCACGTTGATTTGAGAAATCTTTCCATTTTAACAATATTCAGAAAATGGTAAAGTGATTTATAAATAAGAACAAATTATCAATCATTGAGAACTAGACAAAGGATAGTGGAAGATTGAATCTCATAAAGACTCGATTGATCTATTTAGTTTCAAACGTACAAAAACGTTTTCAGTTTAAAAAGAACTTTATTATTAAAACGTATATAACTTTTATAAATATCTAGAACCACTTTTGACAACTCATTACTTAACTAGTATGATAAAGATAACGATATTTATATTTTATTTTATTAAATATATATAACGATTTAAATTAATATTATATATATTTATACGCGTATTATACGTACATAGTTTTATACTTTTAATATACTTAAACTTTATCTTTACTTTATTTTTACTTTACTTTAACTTTAATAATTCACTTTAATAATTCATACTTTAATAATTCACTTTAATAATTCATACTTTAATAATTCACTTTAATAATTCATACTTTAATAATTCACTTTAATAATTCATACTTTAATAATTCATACTTTAATAATTCACTTTAATAATTCAAAAATCTATTATAAATAGAATTCAATAGGTTTCATTATTTCATAGAAACTTGAAAATATTTTTCTCTAAACTCTCTCAATCGATTTACATATATATATTTACTCCGTATTATTTCAAGATATTATTAGTATACATAAAATATTACGACGGAGTGCTGTCCGAGTGATTTCGAAATTGTTTTTCGAGTAGGATAGGATTAAGAAAATTATGGGTTATAGCTATGGAGGTGATTGAGTATGGTTCATGGGTATGCTCGTGAGGTCAATATAGTGTTTATCATTTCCGTTACGTCTACGTACCTTTCCTGCAATATTGAATCTCAATATTGATACGTGAGTACTCATAATTTAACTTTTACATATTAATAGTGTATCCCTGACTAGTGCTCGAGTATTTAGGATTATGCATGCTTGTACTTTTGATATTGCCCTTAGACAGGTTAGGTTAAATCTTGAATTAGTTACACTTGCGGTTGAGATAAGGTATAAGATATGCATGTCCTTGGAAAGCTAGCGAAAAATTAAGAACTTTTCCTTTAGATATCGAATGGTTTCGATGAACGGATTAGAAGTTATAATCAATTGAATTTTCGATATTTTTATTAAAAATGATTATTATTATCGTCGTTTTTATCATCGTTCTAGTTTTATCTTATTATTATCATTATTATTATCTTTATCAATAAAAGGGATTTATCAATAAAAATTGTTATTTTTTTTTATTATTACTATCGTTATTATCGTTAAAGTTATAATTAGTATTATTATTATTATCCAATTATTATTATTATTATTATTATTATTAGTATTATTATTATTATTATCATTATTAATATATATATATCATTATTTAAAAATGGTTATTGTTATTGTTATTATTATTATTACTATATTATCATTAAGATAATTATTAGTATTATCGTTAAAAATGTTATAGTAACTATCATTATTAATATTAGTGTAATTAAAACAAATATTTGTAACACCTAATTATTTTGATTACTATTATTATCATTATTATGAACATGATATAAAAGACGATTAAAAGCTATTAAACGAAACGATTAGGAAATAATGAGTAAGAGTATCATGATGAAATTAAAATATTATAAGATATTGATTTAGATAAAATTACCGTTCTTATTATTTTTATCATTACTATTATTATTAAAAGTATCGTTAGTATTAAAACTATCATTTTAACAAAAATTATCATTTTAATAGAAATGTCATTGTTACTATAAAATATCATTATTATTATTATTTTAAATAGAATTATTATTTTAAAGATAATATTAAAAATTATCGTAAATATTAAAGTTATCATAATTAGAATTATTGTTTTATCATAATGTCATCTTAGTAATTATAAATATTGATATTTTTATAATAATAATTATTATTACAAAATAATACAACTTTTACTTACTATCATTATAGATATTATTTTACCAAATAAATATGTGATACAAACATATTTTACTACGTGTAATAACTCACTTTAATAATATCTATCATATTATCTTTATGATATTAAATGAATCCTATAAATTTTATTACTTAATATATATAAAAGTATATTTTATTATATAAATTTAATATAAAATTTTATTTATTAATAAATAAATTATATTATTTACTCTAATAAATCTTTTAAAAATATTTAAAAATATAAAACGATGATATTTAAACTATATATTAATCATGTATAGATTTTTGGAAATTATTTTGAGTCAAATTTACTTTTGTTGACTTTTGCATATTAGTCTCGAGCATTAGGATTGTGGTACACTATGACTTGACCTAATTTGTTAGACAAATATTGACCAACACATAAATATATATAATTAATTTAGGTTCGTGAATCCGAGGCCAACCTTGCACTTGTTCAATGACGTTATATGTATTTTTACTACGAAATACAGTATGGTGAGTTTCATTTGCCTTTTTACCCTTTATATTTTTGGGCTGAGAATACATGCAGGTTTTATAAATGATTTACAAAATAGACACAAGAACGTGAAACTACATTCTATGGTTGAATTATCGAAATCGAATATGCCCCTTTTTATTAAGTCTGGTAATCTAAGAATTAGGGAACAGACACCCTAATTGACGCGAATCCTAAAGATAGATCTATGGGCCCGACGAACCCCATCCAAAGTACCGGATGCTTTAGTACTTCGAAATTTATATCATGTCCGAAGGAGGATCCCGGAATGATAGGGGATATTCTTATATGTATCTAGTTAATGTCGGTTACCAGGTGTTCACCATATGAATGATTATTTTTGTCTCTATGCATGGGACGTATATTTATGAGAACTGGAAATGAAATTCTTGTGGTCTATTAAAATGATGGAAATAAATGATTATGATAAACTAATGAACTCACCAACCTTTTGGTTGACACTTTAAAGCATGTTTATTCTCAGGTGTTAAAGAAATCTTCCGCTGTGCATTTGCTCATTTTAAAGATATTACTTGGAGTCTTTCATAGCATATTTCGAAGAACGTTGCATTCGAGTCATTGAGTTCATCAAAGATTATTATTAAATCAATTTATAGTTGGATAGTGGATATTATGAAATGGTATGCATGCCTATCAATTTTCGATGTAAAGAAAGTTTGTCTTTTAAAAACGAATGCAATGTTTGTAAAATGTATCATATAGAGGTCAAATACCTCGCAATGAAATCAACTATTGTGAATCGTTTATAATGTATATGAACGGGTCCTTTCAACAGGTTCTGCATTAACATGGTGGAATACCTATCTAGAATAAGTGGGACAAGATGATGCTTACGCACTACCATGGTCAACATTCAAGCACTTGATGAATGAGAAATACCGTCCCAGAACCGAGGTCAATAAGCTCAAGACAGAACTTAGAGGGTTACGAACCCAAAGATTTGATATTACCACGTACGAAAGACGATTCACAAAATTGTGCTTATTGTGTCCGGGAGCGTTCGAAGATGAGGAAGAGAAGATCGACACGTTTGTGAAAGGATTACCGGAAAGAATCCAAGAAGATATAAGTTCACACGAGCCCGCCTCCATACAACAGGCATGTAGAATGGCTCACAAACTAGTTAACCAGATTGAAGAAAGAATTAAAGAACAGACTGCTGAAGAGGCCAATGTGAAGCAAGTCAAAAGAAAGTGGGAGGAAAACGGTGATAAGAATCACCAATACAACAACAACAGCAATTACAACAATAATCGCAACAACTATCCCAACAATCGCAACATCAATCGCAACTACAACAAACGGCCCAACAACAACAACAACAATAGCAACTACAACAATCATCCCAACAACAATAATAACCGCAACAACAACAACAATCAGAAGCAGCTATGCTAAAGGTGTGAAAAGTATCACTCGGGGTTCTGCACCAAATTTTGCAACAAGTGTAAAAGAAATGGTCATAGCGCGGCGAAGTGTGAGGTCTACGGACCAGGGGTTAACAGAATGAAAGGAACAAATGGTGTCGGAACGAGTAATGGCAGAGCAAGTAGTGTCGAAGCAAGTTATGCCAATGTAGTTTGTTATAAATGTGGAAAACCGGGCCACATTATTAGAAATTGCCCAAACCAGGAGAACACGAATGGACAAGTCTGCAGAAGAGTTTTCAATATTAATGCGGCAGAGGCACAGGAAGACCCGGAGCTTGTTACGGGTACATTTCTTATTGATAATAAATCTGCTTACGTTTTATTTGATTCGGGTGCGGATAGAAGCTATATGAGTAGAGATTTTTATGCTAAATTAAGTTGCCCATTGACGCCTTTGGATAATAAATTTTTACTCGAATTAGCAAATGGTAAATTAATTTCAGCAGATAATATATGTCGGAATCGAGAAATTAAACTGGTTAGCGAAACATTTAAGATTGACTTGATACCAGTAGAGTTAGGGAGTTTTGATGTGATAATCGGTATGGACTGGTTGAAAGAAGTGAAAGCAGAGATCGTTTGTTACAAAAATGCAATTCGCATTATACGAGAAAAAGGAAAACCCTTAATGGTGTACGGAGAAAAGGGCAACATGAAGCTACATCTTATTAGTAATTTGAAGGCACAAAAACTAATAAGAAAAGGTTGCTATGCTGTTCTAGCACACGTCGAGAAAGTACAAACTGAAGAAAAGAGCATCAATGATGTTTTGGTTGGGATAATTAAAAGCTAAGAAGAACTTTGATTTAAAAGCTATACTTTTGGAAAAATGATTTTTCTTATGAACATGAAACTATATTCAAAAATCATGGTTAAACTCAAAGTGAAAGTATGTTTTTCAAAATGGTCATCAAGATGTCGTTCTTTCGACGGAAATGACTACCTCTTTCAAAAATGACTTGTAACTTGTATTTCTGACTATAAACTTATACTTTTTATGTTTAGATTCATAAAGTTAAGTTCAATACGATACCGTGGCCACTGGAATCACTCAAAACGGATTAGAAACGAAGAAATGGTGAGTAAAACAAGATTGATAAAAACTACTCATTTTACCTACGAGAAAGTTAGTAATAAATCTATTCCAACCATAACCTAATCAACTTATATTGTATATTATGTAATCTTGAGATACCATAGACACGTATACAATGTTTCGACCTATCATGTCGACCCATCTATATATATTGCGGAACAACCATAGACACTCTATATGTGAATGTTGGAGTTAGCTATACAGGGTTGAGGTTGATTCCAAAATATATATATAGTTTGAGTTGTGATCAATACTGAGATACGTATACACTGGGTCATGGATTGATTCAAGATAATATTTATCTATTTATTTCTGTACATCTAACTGTGGACAACTAGTTGTAGGTTACTAACGAAGACAGCTGACTTAATAAACTTAAAACATCAAAATGTATTAAAAGTTTTGTAAATATATTTTGAACATACTTTGATATATATGTATATATTATTATAGGTTTGTGAATCAACCAGTGGCCAAGTCTTACTTCCCGACGAAGTAAAAATCTGTGAAAGTGAGTTATAGTCCCAGTTTTAAAATCTATAATTTTTTGGGATGAGAATACATGTAGGTTTTATAAATGATTTACAAAATAGACACAGGTACATGAAACTACATTCTATGGTTGAATTATCGAAATCGAATATGCCCCTTTTTATTAACTCTGGTAATCTAAGAATTAGGGAACAGACACCCTAATTGACGCGAATCCTAAAGATAGATCTATTGGGCCTAACAAACCCCATCCAAAGTACCGGATGCTTTAGTACTTCGAAATTTATATCATATCCGAAGGGTGTCCCGGAATGATGGGGATATTCTTATATATGCATCTTGTTAATGTCGGTTACCAGGTGTTCACCATATGAATGATTTTTATCTCTATGTATGGGATGTGTATTGAAATATGAAATCTTGTGGTCTATTGTTACGATTTGATATATATAGGTTAAACCTATAACTCACCAACATTTTTGTTGACGTTTAAAGCATGTTTATTCTCAGGTGAATACTAAGAGCTTCCGCTGTTGCATACTAAAATAAGGACAAGATTTGGAGTCCATGTTTGTATGATATTGTGTAAAAACTGCATTCAAGAAACTGATTTCGATGTAACATATTTGTATTGTAAACCATTAATTAATGGTCGTGTGTAAACAGGATATTTTAGATTATCATTATTTGATAATCTACGTAAAGCTTTTTAAACCTTTATTTATGAAATAAAGGTTATGGTTTGTTTTAAAAATGAATGCAGTCTTTGAAAAACGTCTCATATAGAGGTCAAAACCTCACAACGAAATCAATTATAATGGAACGTTTTTAATCAATAAGAACGGGACATTTCAGTAGCGATGTCGCATCCTTGGTAGAATATTTGTACTATTTGACAAGTGTCTAAACCATGGTGCGGACATCCTCTTAATAATTTTCCGAATCTTGTCCACGCCTCATATAGTGTTTCGTCTGGTTTCTGTGTGAACGTAACAATTTCTCCTTGAAGTCTCACGGCTTTAGATGCCGGAAAGAATTGTTTAAGAAATTTTTCAACTAAAACATCCCATGTATCAATCGCCCCTTCAGGTAACGATTCCAACCAATCTTTGGCTTCTCCCTTTAAAGTCCAGGGAAATAACATGAGATATATCTGTTCATCCTCAACTTCTCGGATTTTAAATAGTGTGCAGATCATATTAAAGGTACGAAGATGTTCATTTAGATCTTCCTTCAGCGCACCACTAAATTGGCATTGATTAGTTACCATGTGTAGAATTTGTCCTTTGATTTCATAATCTGGCGCATTAATGTCTGGATGAGTAATTGCGTGACCTTGGCCAGTGCGTTTAGCTCACATTCGGTCTTCCATACTTAGAGGTTCCAGATTTTCCATAATTGAATTTGTTGAATCTGAATCACCAGAGGATTCTGATTTAATGGTTCGTTCCTCAACAATCTCTGTTTGAATGATTGGTGGTTCCGGAGGAAAGATTAGTGGTTCAGGATCTATGAATCGTCCCTGAATATTCTCCGGATTCTCAATTGTGAGGTCGGGTTCAAAAAATGGATTATCGGAAATTTGAATTGGAGTACTTGGTCGACTGGATGACGATTCTAAAGAAAAATCAACGGCGACAATATTAGCTAGATGTCTTGATCGAGTTACAGGTGGTGAACGTACAAAAGGTGGTGAACGTCTTGCTCGGTGCATTCACTGAATATCCTATTAGTTTTTAAAAGGAAAGAAAAATTATATAAGTTATCCAATTAATAGACTTTTCTGATTTTGCCCACGTTTCGAATAGCCAAAAGATGCAGCAGAGGGGCAGGATTCGTTTGGTCTCAATATAATTGAGTACTGTTTGGCTCCAATAACCCGGTCCACGTACAAATCCAACTATTACTACGAACCAGAAAATTTTGATGTCTATCAATTTAACCACTTAAAATAAATTTTCGTAATTTAAAGAAATTTAGAGAAGAAGTAGAAAATTCTATGTCCTAAAAACTAGAATGGCGAGAAATAAGAAAGAAAAAGAGCGCGTCGGTATTAAAATTGGAGAAATAAGAAAGAAAAAGAGTGACTTATAAAACTTTAAAACACTCGACTAACCCAACCTTATTATTATCACTAACTTAAAATTAAAATTGCAAATTGAGATTACTAATTGGAGTGATAATTGATACATAGGTAAAAGGCGTCGAAAAATAAAAATAAGAAAGTAGCGCGTCGAAACTTAAAAAGGAACTAAAAACTAAGAATTAAAAGTTGCGTCTAAAAATATTAAAGCTTAAAAGAAATACTATATCCCAAATGGAAATATCTTAAAAAGGTACTAAAACTTAAAAAAAAAACGTCGCAAAATTCTAAAGCACCTAAATCTTAGTCTAAAGAAAAAGCACTTAAGGAAATTTACGGCAAAGCCTAAAAATCTATAAATAAAAAAAATAACTATGGCAAAAATTATGACTTAAAAGTAAATACGAGCGAAAAATATAAAAATTACGCTAAAAACAAATAAAAAGGGACAAAATATAAAAATATACTAAAAGTTGTAAAAAGTACAATTTTTATTGAAATATTATTTTTATATTATTTATTTTATAAAAGTATTAATTTTATAAATTATTTAAACTAATTAACCTAAATACATAAATTAATTAAAATCTAAACTAACTAATTAAATATTATAAAACCTAATTAGGGTTTTAAATTAATAGTAATAAATAATACCCGTAATAAATGCTGAATTAGGGTAAACTGTGGCGTGTCAGACGATCTCATGCGATCGCATGAAAATATGCCTTCGGGCTCATGCGATCGCATGAGCTTGGATTTTGGGCCAGGTTACGGGCTGCTACAGTAGCAGGCCCGAGAGTTTATTATTTATTTTTTTTTTCTATTTTAAATTCTGTTTTAAATATTTATATAATTACAAAATATTTAAATAAAATTTATATTTTTACAAACTAAAATAAAAATAAAGAAACTTTATAAAACTTATATATTTAACAAACTCTTAAAAATATTTATATTTTTGTTTTTCTTTTTATATTTTTGAATATTTAAAACGTATTTTTACAAAAAAGTATTTTTTTTTAAAGTAAACTAAAAAAAAATCTTTTTTTTATTTAGCGATGCGCTTCCGGCTTTTAAGCTAGATTTCAAATCCCCGGCAGCGGCGCCAAAAATACTTGATGTTAAAGCTAAGGGGTATAAAATACTATTAAATTTTACTAGGAAAAACTATTAAATACGATACAATTTTACACAAGATATTTATTTATTTATAGAATGGATATACTTAAACCTTGCTACAACCCTTATAGGCAGTGTACCTAATCGTACAGTAGTGTAGTTTTTAGTAAGTCCGGTTCGTCCACAGGGAATCTTTTAAACAAAGCTTAACGCTATATTAGTTTAAATTTATAAAAATACAAATATATATTTAAGTAATATTATTATTATAAAGGGGGTTTTTACCGTTTAATGACCGGTTTGTCGATTTTAAAACTTTAGTCGCAGTTAAAACCTAATGTAAAATATTAAATAAATAAAAGACTTAATTTAAAACGTAAAGTAAATAACGATAATGAAATTGCGATAAATAAAAGTGCGATAAAATAAAATTACGATAATTAAAGAGTACGATAATTAAAAGTGCAATTAAATACAATGACAATAAATAAAAGTGCGATAATTAGAAGTGCAATTAAATATGAAAATAAAGAAATTATATATGAAATAAAAGAATTATGCTTATTTAAACTTCCGTAATCATGATGTTTGACGTGTTGATTTTAGTTTTATGCCCATGAGTTAATTGTCCTTTGTCCTGGATTATTTAATATGTCCATCAGTCATAAATATAAAGTGCGAGTATCCTCGTCAAATTATCCTTATACCCGAAGTCAAATATTCCAACTAATTGGGGCCTTAAACTGTAACAAGGTTTTAATACTTTGTGATCAATTATGCCAAGTGTCCTGGTACATAATTTCACCCCTGTTTTAATAATTCTAGTGGCTATTAATCCATTCTCGTGTCCGGTTAAATGAACGATTATTCGTACATATAAATACCCCGCCCATCGTGTCCGATCGAGTGTATATGGTTATTTATAGGGACGTCCAATTGTAAATCTTTATATTAAAATTAACAAACTATCATTTAGTTAAACAAATATAAAGCCCATTAATAGCCCATAGTCTAATTTACACAAGTGTCGTTCTTTTGTCCAAACCCCAATTATGGTACAAAGCCCAATTACCCAATTTTAGTATTTTTAGCCCAACATCATGATTACTTTGTTTTAAATAAGCATAATAATAACTTAGCTACGGGACATTAATATAAAAAGGTTGAACATAACTTACAATGATTAAAAATAGCGTAGCGTTACACGGACAGAATTTCGACTTACACCCATACAACATTCGCTAACATACCCTTATTATTAGAAATTAAAATTAAAATTAAAATTAAAATTAAAATATATATATATATATATATATATATATATATATATATATATATATATATATATATATATATATATATATATATATATATATATATATATATGTTTATAGAGAGATTGATAAAAGGATATATAAAACAATCAAAATGCGTTAGCTTTTATAGCATTTTTGTCCAGGGTATCTCCGCGAGTCGCGGTCCCTTTGCACTACAAACTCCGCAAGTCGCGGAGTTCGTAAACCCAGCTCATACAAGTTTAGATCCTAGTCTGCCGACGGTTTTAATATATAAATATAATATATATATATATATATATATATATATAATTTATATAATTAATTATATATTATATTATATTTATATACATAGTTAACTTGTAATTTTTAGTCCGTTGCGTTGAGCGTTGAGAGTTGACTCTGGTCCCGGTTCTGGATTTTCGAACGTCCTTGCGTACTATTTTATATCGTGTACTTTGCGTTTTGAATCTTGTACTCTTGTAATTTCGAGACGTTTCTTATCAATAATTGGAACCTCTTTGATTGTATTTTGTACTTTTGAGCTTTTTGGTCGTTTGCGTCTTCAATTCGTCGAATCTGTCTTTTGTCTTCACCTTTTATTATTTAAACAAATATCACTTGTAAATAGAACAATTGCAACTAAAAGCTTGTCTTTCTTGAGGAATAATGCTATGAAATATATGTTCGTTTTTAGCATTATCAGTTTATAGTCGGAAATACATGTTACAAGTCGTTTTTGAGAGATATAGTCATTTCCGTCGAAAGAACGACATCTTGATGACCATTTTGAAAAACATACTTCCACTTTGAGTTTCTAACAACTCGTCCTAATCCATCTGGATGAATACATTACATTTGGTTACATCGCGAGGTACTTGACCTCTATATGATACATTTTACAAACATTGCATTCGTTTTTCAAAGACAAACTTTAATTACATCGAAAGTTGACGGCATGCATACCATTTCATAATATATCCAACTATAATTGACTTAGTAATAATCTTGGTGAACTCAACGACTCGAATGCAACGTCTTTTGAAATATGTCATGAATGACTCCAAGTAATATCTCTAAAATGAGCAAATGCACAGCGGAAGATTTCTTTCATACCTGAGAATAAACATGCTTTAAAGTGTCAACCAAAAGGTTAGTGAGTTCATTAGTTTATCATAGTCGATCATTTTCAACATTTTAATAGACCACAAAAATTTCATTTCCAGTTATCATAAATATACGTCCCATGCATAGAGACAAAAATCATTCATATGGTAAACACATGGTAACCGACCTTAACAAGATGCATATAGAATATCCCCATCATTCCGGGACACCCATCGGACATGATAAAATCGAAGTACTAAAGTATTCCAAATTCCAGAATGGGGCTTGTTGGGCCCGATAGATCTATCTTTAGGATTCACGTCAATTTGGGGGTCTGTTCCTAAATTCTTAGGCTACCAAGCTAAAAAGGGGCATATTCGGCTTCGATCATTCAACCATATAATGTAGTTTCGATTACTTGTGTCTATTTCGTAAAACATTTATAAAAATTTCGCATGTATTCTCAGCCCTAAAATATAAAGGGTAAAAAGGCAAATGAAACTCACTATCGAATATTTTGTAGTAAAAATATTCATACTACGAAACTGAACAATGCAGGGTTGGCCTCGGATTCACGAACCTATATCATTTGTATATCTATTAAAACGTATAATCGTAATCGAACAAATATATATATTATTATTAGTGATATAATTTTTGGTATTAATATCATATATATGTCAATTTATATCTTTTATAACAATATTTATGTAGTTAGGTTTTGTATTCAATATATTTTTATATAACGATCTGTCGTTTGCAAAAATTAATATTTATAATAATACCTGTTTAAGGATAATAATAATAATGATAGTATTAGTAGTAATATTAATAATAAAAATGTGAATAAAAATGTTAATTTTTAATAAAAATAATAACTTTAATAATAAGGTTATGTGATAGGTTTAATAATAAAAATTTTAAGAATCATATTATTGATACTAATAATAAATAGAAAAGATATATTACTTTTATAGTAAAAACATTAGTTTTGATTCTATTTCCTAAGACTTAATAATACTTAGTACTAATATTTTGTAATACTAACTATAAATATGATAATAATATTAATGTTCATGATAATAATAATAAATTGCATTATGATAGTGATAATAATACTAATAATACTTATTGTTAACACTTAGTGATAATAATAATAATAATAATAATAATAATAATAATAATAATAATAATAATATTAATTATACATATAATCATATTCTAATGTTAATACAATAATAATTAACTTAATAATAACAATAATTACTTATAATCATAATATTAACCTTAATAATCAGATTCATAATAATAACAATATTACTTATAATACTTGCGATTATGATGTTAATAATAATTACTATATTACTAATAATAACAATCATAATAATAATAATAATCATAGTAATAAAAATAATAATAATCATAATAATAAAAATAATAACAATAGTAATAATAATGATAATAATAATAATAATAATAATATTAATAATAATAATAATAATAATAATAATAATAATAATAATAATAATAATAATAATAATAATAATAATAATAATAATAATAATAACAAATAGGAAACTACCTCTCAAGAGTTAAAAAAAATAGTTGCACCCGCCCGAGCTCGAACCCGAGACCTCCCGTTCTCCAACAACACCTCTAACCGTCTGAACCAAATCATTTTTCTATTATGATACCGAAACCAATTACATTTATCCAGTTTATTTTCTGTTCTATCTTCTCCATCTTCCTCACAAACTCAGACGACCCCAAACCATAACAAAAATCAAGATAACGAATTGTGATACCATTTAAACTTGTAACAACATAGAAAAAGATAGGGTGTTCTTGATTAAATAAATAAAAAAGAAACGCGAAAGAAAAAAAATGAAGAACAGTTTCCTGTTCGTCGTGGTTTTTTAAAAAAAATAATAACATTGATTTTGAATTTGATATCGTTTTGGTTAAAGATTACAAAACAAACTACCCTTAAAATCTTTCATATAATCTTCCTCAATCATCAATTGAATCAGAAACATATCCCTGGCTTTAAATTTCTTCAAGAACACTATAGTTTGGCTTTTTCACTTTGAGCTTTGACTCGAAAATTCGAACTCAATATCAATAATTGGCATTTGAAATTTCACAGATAGTTTGAGTAAAGGAAAACTAACAAGATTGCATTATTAGTTTTTGCAAAATGGTTCGAATTTGAATTATGGATGAAAAGTGGTCGCGAGCAGAGAATGGAAAAAGAAAAAAATATAATGTTCTTGTTTATCTGTTGATGTCTTCAATTAGTAGCAATACCAGCGATATGTATATGATAAATAAGATCTTATTCGAATTATTGAAGCAGTGATGTTGTTTGTTGTCTATCGAAAGTGGTCGACACCAATTGCTCAGCCAAGAACAAGAAGACAGAAAAAATATAAATCAGATAAAAATAGTTTACAAATCTGTATTATTTATTATGATTTATATTTAATTAATATTAATAATTAATAAATACAATTATATTAATAATAATAATTCAATTAATAATAATGGATAATGATAATACTAGTTTTATTAAATACATCTATATATAACAGAATATATATTTCTATACATATTTATTTGTATTTGTATATCACTATATATGTATATCTCTTTATATATATATTTATAGATTATAATTATTATTATTAATAAATATCTCTATAATAATAATGTTCTTATTAATATACCTATTAATAATACAAATTTATATTTAGTATAACAGTAATAGTAATATTGTTAATGATAATGATAATATTTACCATAATTGTATAACACTGATATTGTTAATAACAATAATACTAATTATACTAATATTAATAATAACAATAATATTATTAATAATAATAATATATTTATTTATATATATCAGTTTATTCATACCTAATTTCATTTATATATATATATATATATATATATATATATATATATATATATATATATATATATATATATATATATATATATATATATATATATATATATATATATATATATATATATATCTTGTACTAGAAATAATAATATTAATGATACAAATATTAATATTAATATTAACATTATCAATAATAATGAAAGTAATAATAGTAATATTAATATAACCATCATATTTTTAATGCAAAATTATATTTAACATATATATTATAATCGTACCACTTATAACATATGTTAAATGTTATTTATTCGTTTTAATAATAATACATTATACAATATGTGTTTGTATATTAAATACAATTGTCTTATATAATTATAAGTATTATGTATATATTTACTTGATAAGTTATATTCTTTTATTAATATAAATTTCGACATATAATATTTATAACTATTATATATATGTACATATGCATATTTATCTATAACCAATTGTTAGTGAATCGTTGAGGATAGTCAAAGGGTAATTGAATATATGGTCATAGTTCCAAAATTTTCGAGACTCATCAATACAGACTTTGCTTATCGTGTCGCAATCATATAAGGATTATGTTTAAATTTGATCAGAAATTTCCGGGTCATCACAGTACCTACCCGTTAAAGAAATTTCATCCTGAAATTTGAGTGTGGTTGTCATGGCTAACAATAAAAATGTTTTCATGATGAATATGAGTTGATAAATAGAGTTTTATCACCGTTGTGTAATATGAATAAACAATTCGATTATTTGAAGAGTACGAATGAAGCTATCACAAAAGTGTGAAGTGAGAGAAGTAAAGTTTCGTCGTATCTTTTGACGCAGATAGGGTTGATTTCTAGAGTTTAGGGGATTTAAAGAAAATCTTCGAAATCTAAAAAAAAATTTGGTTCTTCAGCGAATAAGGAAATTAAGATCTCTATAATTAAATACGGTAATCTACCTCGCTTACTCTGTCTGATATTTCCATTATAAATTAAACTCTTCTGTCCCATTATTCTCACCATTCCTATACTTTCTTTCTTAGTTTCATACATCCAAAAGATTGTGAAAATGCTTAATCCAGTTCTAATCCTTGATATTTTCCTAATTATCGTTTCTGTCATCCTTCTTTTCAATCTTCCAGTAGAAAATTCTGTTTACATCTACTATTACCTTGGGTTGATACTATTCTTAATTATACCGTGTCTTTATATTGCTATTCATATTAATATCTACGGTTTGTAATTTCTGCATTGTTGTTGGGTTTTATATCTTCCCTTATATTTCGATGTCTCTGCTTCTGTCCTTCTTTAATTCTTGACATCCACATTTAATACTCTCTCCAATTTACTGTGATTTATACTCCTATTTTTATTTCAGATCTTCATTCTTTTGTTTTCTCTCCGCAAGTAATGGTCCAGAATTCGTATGTATGGAGTTTCGAGTTATCATAATGTACAAGGTAGAAAGGAAAGGTAGTCGCACGATTTGATTCGTCAAATTACCAGAATCACTGAGAATAGAACTATCAAGAATATATTTTCTTGATATGTTCAGAAGTTAAGAAGAATGAAAGAGTTATGTAACATGGCACATGATGACATTATGATCTGTGAATCATCACGTTCCATTAGAAACTCAGCATGACTTACTGTAATATAATCACGTTGATTAAGTGTCATTATATTATACTAACTCATGCATCAGTTCCCAACATTACTTCAATAACATTCATATTTTAAACTCGAAAGTTTACAGAATATAGAAACTAAAAGTTTCTATATGATGTAACACTGATAGCACTAAGAGATCAATGATTTCAGATAAAAATAGTTATGAAAATATCTTCAGAAATACGGAGGATATTTATAATAAAAGATACGATGATATCTTGGAATTTCTAATATCAAAGGATGGTGAAGAAAATTTGTCCGCAAGAGTTTGGAGTCAGAAGCAAGGTATTTGCTAAAGATTTCATCAGAAACAGAATCATCAGGATTCTTAATGTACAAGTTTAGTCCTTGTGATTTGTTCAGAGAATCCTTCGTAGTTTGCTCAATCAGTTTTTCAGTTTCAAACTTTTTTTTAGCTTTGCCAACGTACAATTCTTTATCATCAACTTTTGGCTGTTGAGGTCGTTTACAGTTTTTGTTGCTTCATTCAACTTTTCAAAATTCAGAGTATTAATTCGCAGACTGGGTGCTTTACAGAATTTCATAATGGAAGATCATAGTTCTAAGAGATAAATGTTATATGGATACATATAACTGTTGTTGTGGAAACGTTGCGAGACTCACAATACAGATTTGCTGATTTCCGGTAATTGGTATGACAATTCTTGTTACAAGATGCGGATGAGTACATGATGAGACTTCAATAGATAAATATAGTGATTTGTCGGAGGGATTTAAACCAAGGAGCGACGAGGTTGCTGGTACATCTGCTGGTAATATGGTGGAATATAAAAGGTTCCCCGATAACAATAAAAGAGCACGCATATATATCAAGGTTATAGTAAGGCTAGTCCGACTGAAAAGTCGAAGTTGACTTGCTGGAGCTGTGACAAATTTGGCAAATTTGAAAAGAATTGCAAAGTTATTTTCGGTAATAACAATGCCAAAGGGGTTAGCACAGATAAGTGTTAGACGTTTACTCAGGTTCCGAGTGTTTTCAGGTGCATCACTATATGCATAAATCTTTCCTTCCGTAGATGAAGTGCGATTGGTTCATCCTCTCAATTGAGGGGTTTCTAAGGATCATGAAAGGTTTAAATGCAGACTGTAATCGTCAAGATACAAATGAGGTTTAGGATGAGATCAAGTGGCAAACTTGAAGAAATGTTTAGTTTCATATGTTATAATCAATATTTTAATTCATTTTAATTGTCCAATACTATCAATCCACAATTAACAGTCCAATAATTCATATATAGTTTATAATATTCGAATTAATTAATATGTATCGTGACCCGTGTATATGTCTCAGACTCGATCACAACTCAAAGTATATATATTATTATAGAATCAACCTCAACCCTGTATAGCTAACTCCAGCATTACTGCATATAGAGTGTCTATGGTTATTCCAAATAATATATATAGATGCGTCGATATGA
The DNA here is from genome assembly GCF_046630445.1 of Rutidosis leptorrhynchoides. Lineage (NCBI taxonomy): Eukaryota > Viridiplantae > Streptophyta > Magnoliopsida > Asterales > Asteraceae > Rutidosis > Rutidosis leptorrhynchoides. Next base: position 13,169,411 of record NC_092334.1, read on the forward strand.
TATGTCAAAACCTTGTATACGTGTCCCGATATTTAAAGTGCGTAAAATAAATAACAGAAATTAAATGACGATAAATAAAATGCGTAAAATAAATAACAGAATGTAAATGACAATAAATAAAATTGCGAGAATTAAATTGCGATAAAATAAATTGCGATAATTAAATGTACAATAAGGAATTAACAGTTAGCTATGAACAGTTAGCTAGGATTCTGTTAGCGTGGATTCTTAACAAAATTTTTCATAGTTAATTTGTATGTTTCTAACAAATTTTATTTTGTCAAATGTTTTCTTCATTATTCCACTTGTCAGATTCTGATAGGTCAAAATCCAAATATGAAATTGAATGAAAATGGTTATTCTGTGGTGAACGAATACGTATATCGATGGATGTAAGTAGGATCATAAATGACTGTTGAATCAGATTCGAAGAATGTACAGTGTAACTTATTAATGTGAAATCTAAATACTCTTCGGGTATTACCTACCCGTTAAAATATTTTCACCATTAACATTTTGTACAACTTTTAATTACAATCTTTATGAAAATATATATACATATATATTTTCTTCGGATGTAATCATGGATTTAATGGGTCAATATGATATTAGACTCATTTGATTTACCTTTAGAATAAGAATATATAATCTCTAAAACATTAGAGATTACATAATCGCCATGTCGAACGAAGATAAATGATGTAGAATGATATGTAGAACGATGATTATACTCGAGGTACATAATGAGATGTTGAGGCATAGATTGTTGATGGTACTAGTGCTGTTTATTGATGGTACTATTGATGTCGGTGATGTTGCTGAGGCTGGTAAATTTTTGCACCATATTCTCCAAATTGATTACTCGAGCGCGAAGTTCGTTGACTTCTTCTATTATTCCGGGATGATTGTAGGTTGGAATGAGTGAATGAATAAGGTTTAGAATTTGAGATAGTATATAATCATGGCAAGATATTCGGGTAATGAGGGTGAAAATGGTGTTTCGGACTGGTTCACCGGTAAGTGCTTCAGGTTCTTCGTCAAGAGGGCAATTTGGTTGGTGGAAAGGAACGTCTTCTTCTCGTCTCCATTGGTTAAGTCGACTACGAACCCATCAGATGAATTGGTTGATTCATTCTGGTGACGCTGCTTTTGAAGCTTAGGTGAACGTCCATGTCGGAATAGCTGTCAGAATAACTATCGGAATAGTTATTGAAATCTGAGGGACTCGAACTGGTTGAGGGATTCATCTCGTACGATCAGATGAAGGATTTTCGATAAGAAATAGATTATAGGATGTAGATTAGTACCCTGCAATACATAATTTACATATGCATATATAATACTAAAATCCCATAAGTTACGGAGGAATCTACGGAAGCTGTCAGGCAAGGGTAACAATAACAAATAAGCTAATATATGAATTTATCTATACACTGTCTATGCAATAGAAGCAGTAAAATGTGACTAGACTTTAAGGATGATAAGCAAATAATCTTCGACACTAAAGGATAAGCAAAACTTTTGACATGCAGACACGGTCGAAGTCCAGACTCACTAATGCATCCTAACGACTTATCAGTTAGACACACTAATGCAGACCTGGTTCGCTAAGACCACCGCTTTGATACCAACTCTAACAACCCATCCTAATCCATCTGGACGAATACATTACATTTGGTTACATCGCGAGGTACTTGACCTCTATATGATACATTTTACAAACATTGCATTCATTTTTCAAAGACAAACTTTCATTACATCGAAAGTTCACGGCATGCATACCATTTCATAATATATCCAACTATAATTGACTTAGTAATAATCTTGATGAACTCAACGACTCAAATGCAACGTCTTTTGAAATATGTCATGAATGACTCCAAGTAATATCTCTAAAATGAGCAAATGCACAGCGGAAGATGTCTTTCATACCTGAGAATAAACATGCCTTAAAGTGTCAAGCAAAAGGTTGGTGAGTTCATTAGTTTATCATAGTCGATCATTTTCAACATTTTAATAGACCACAAGAATTTCATTTCCAGTTCTCATAAATATACGTCTCATGCATAGAGACAAAAATCATTCATATGGTGAACACATGGTAACCGACCTTAACAAGATGAATATAGAATATCCCCATCATTCTGGGACACCCATCGGACATGATAAAATTGAAGTAATAAAGCATTCCAAATTCCAGAATGGGTCTTGTTGGGCCCGATAGATCTATCTTTAGGATTCGCGTCAATTTGGGGGTCTGTTCCCAAATTCTTAGGCTACCAAGCTAAAAAGGGGCATATTCGGCTTCGATCATTCAACCATATAATGTAGTTTCGATTACTTGTGTCTATTTCGTAAAACATTTATAAAAATTTCGCATGTATTAACAGCTCAAAAATATAAAGAGTAAAAAGGCAAATGAAACTCACCATCGAATATTTTGTAGTAAAAATATTTATACTACGAAACTGAACAATGCAGGATTGGCCTCGAATTCACGAACCTATATCACTTGTATATCTATTAAAACGTATAATCGTAATCGAACAAATATATATATTATTATTAGTGATATAATTTTTGGTATTAATATCATATATATGTCAATTTATATCTTTTATAACAATATTTATTTAGTTAGGTTTTGTATTCAATATATTTTTATATAACGATCTGTCGTTTGCAAAAATTAATATTTATAATAATACCAGTTTAAGGATAATAATAATAATGATAGTATTAGTAGTAATATTAATAATAAAAATGATTAAAAATAATAACTTTAATAATAAGGTTATGTGATAGGTTTAATAATAAAAATTTTAAGAATCATATTATTGATACTAATAATAAATAGAAAACATATATTACTTTTACAGTAAAAACATTAGTTTTGATTCTATTTCCTAAGACTTAATAATACTTAGTACTAATATTTTGTAATAATAACTATAAATATGATAATAATATTAATGTTCATGATAATAATAATAATAAATTGCATTATGATAGTGATAATAATACTAATAATACTTATTGTTAACACTTAGTGATAATAATAATAATAATGATAATATTAATTATACATATAATCATATTCTAATGTTAATACAATAATAATTATCTTAATAATAACAATAATTACTTATAATCATAATATTAACCTTAATAATCAGATTCATAATAATAACAATATTACTAATAATACTTGCGATTATGATGTTAATAATAATTACTATATTACTAATAATAACAATCATAATAATAATAATAATAATCATAGTAATAACAATAATAATAATCATAATAATAAAAATAATAACAATAGTAATAATAATGATAATAAGAATAATAATAATAATAATAATAATAATAATAATAATAATAATAATAATAATAATAATAATAATAATAATAATAATAATAACAAATAGGAAACTACCTCTCAAGAGTTAAAAAAATAGTTGCACCCGCCCGGGCTAAAACCCGAGACCTCCCGTTCCCCAACAACACCTCTAACCGTCTGAACCAAATCATTTTTCTGTTATGATACCGAAACCAATTACATTTATCCAGTTTATTTTCTGTTCTATCTTCTCCATCTTCCTCACAAACTCAGACGACCCCAAACCATAACCAAAATCAAGATAACGAATTGTGATACCATTTAAACTTGTAACAACATAGAAAAATATAGGGTGTTCTTGATTAAATAAATAAAAAAGAAACGCGAAAGAAAAAAAAATGAAGAACAGTTTCCTGTTCGTCGTGGTTTTTAAAAAAAATAACATTGATTTTGAATTTGATAGCGTTTTGGTTAAAGATTAAAACATAAACTTCCCTTAAAATCTTTCATATAATTTCCTCAATCGTCAATTGAATCAGAAACATATCCCTGGCTTCAAATTTCTTCAAGAACACTATAGTTTGACTTTTTAACTTTGAGCTTTGACTCAAAAATTCGAACTCGATATCAATAATTGGCATTTGAAATTTTACAGATAGTTTAAGTAAAGGAAAACTAACAAGATTGCATTATTAGTTTTTGCAAAATGGTTCGAATTTGAATTATGGATGAAATGTGGTCGCGAGCAGAGAATGGAAAAAAAATAAAAATAATAATAATAATAATAATAATAATAATAATGTTCTTGTTTATCTGTCGATGTCTTCAATTAGTAGCAATACCAGCGATATGTATATGATAAATAAGATCGTATTCGAATTATTGAAGCAGTGATGTTGTTTATTGTCTATCGAAAGTGGTCGACACCAATTGCTCAGCCAAGAACAAGAAGACAGAAAAAATATAAATCTGATAAAGGTAGTTTACAAATCTGTATTATTTATTATGATTTATATTTAATTAATATTAATAATTAATAAATACAATTATATTAATAATAATAATAATTCAATTAATAATAATGGATAATGATAATACTAGTTTCCTTAAATACATCTGTATATAACAGAATATATATTTCTATATATATTTATTTGTATTTGTATATCACTATATATGTATATCTCTTTATATATATATAATTATAGATTATAATTATTATTATTAATAAATATCTCTATAATAATAATGTTCTTATTAATATACCTATTAATAATACAAATTTATATTTAGTATAACAGTAATAGTAATATTGTTAATGATAATGATAATATTTACCATAATTGTATAACACTGATATTGTTAATAACAATAATACTAATTATACTAATATTAATAATAACAATAATATTATTAATAATATTAATATATTAATTTATATATATCAGTTTATTCATACCCAATTTCATTTATATATATATATATATATATATATATATATATATATATATATATATATATATATATATATATATATATATATATATATATATATATATATATATATATATATATATATATATATATATATATATATATATATATTTATATCTTGTATTAGAAATAATAATATTAATGATACAAATATTAATATTAATATTAACATTATCAATAATAATGAAAGTATTAAGAGTAATATTAATATAACCATCATATTTTAATGCAAAATTATATTTAACATATATATTATAATCGTACCACATATAACATTTGTTGAATTTTATTTATTCGGTTTAATAATAATACATTATACAATATGTGTTTGTATATTAAATATAATTGTCTTATATAATTATAAGTATTATGTATATATTTACTTGATAAGTTATTTTCTTTTATTAATATAAATTTTGACATATAATATTTATAACTATTATATATATGTACATATGCATATTTATATATAACCAATTGTTCGTGAATCGTCGAGGATAGTCAAAGGGTAATTGAATATATGGTCATAGTTCCAAAATTTTCGAGACTCATCAATACAGACTTTGCTTATCATGTCGCAATCATATAAGGATTATGTTTAAATTTGATCGGAAATTTTCGGGTCGTCACAGTACCTACCCGTTAAAGAAATTTTGTCCCGAAATTTGAGTGTGGCTGTCATGGCTAACAATAAAAATGTTTTCATGATGAATATGAGTTGATAAATAGAGTATTATCACCGTTGTGTAATATGAATAAACAATTCGATTATTTGAAGAGTAGGAATAAAGCTATCACAAAAGTGTGAAGTGAGAAAAGTAAAGTTTCATCGTATCTTTTAACACAGATAGGGTTGATTTCCAGAGTTTAGGGGATTTAAAGAAAATCTTCGAAATCTAAAAAAAATTTGGTTCTTCAGCGAATAAGGAAATTAAGATCTCTATAATTAAATACGGTAATCTACCTCGCTTACTCTGTCTGATATTTCCATTATAAATTAAACTCTTCTGTCCCATTATTCTCACCATTCCTATACTTTCTTTCTTAGTTTCATACATCTAAAAGATTGTGAAAATGCTTAATCCAGTTCTACTCCTTGATATTTTCCTAATTATCGTTTCTGTCATCCTTCTTTTCAATCTTCCAGTAGAAAAATCTGTTTACATCTACTATTACCTTGGTTGATACTATTCTTAATTCTACCGTGTCTTTATATTGCTATTCATATTAATATCTACGGTTTGTAATTTCTGCGTTGTTGTTGGGTTTTATATCTTCTCTTATATTTCGATGTCTCTGCTTCTGTCCTTCTTTAATAATTGACATCCACATTTAATACTCTCTCCAATTTACTGTGATTTATACTCCCATTTTTATTTCAGATCTTCATTCTTTTGTTTTCTCTCCGCAAGTAATGGTCCAGAATTCGTATGTATGGAGTTTCGAGTTATCATAATATACAAGGTAGAAAGGAAAGGTAGTCGCACGATTTGATTCGTCAAATTACCAGAATCACTGAGAATAGAACTATCAAGAATATATTTTCTTGATATGTTCAGAATTTAAGCAGAATGAAAGAGTTATGTAACATGGCACATGATGACATTATGATCTGTGAATCATCACGTTCCATTAGAAACTCAGCATGACTTACTGTAATATAATCACGTTGATCAAGTGTCATTATATTATACTAACTCATGCATCAGTTCCCAACATTACTTCATTATATTATACTTACTCAGCATGGCTTGGAAGTTCTTGAAGTAGAATTATGACACGAAAACAAGTTCAAGTAGATTACTACTTGAATTAAGATATTTATAGTTATAGAAATCGAATCAAAGTTGGAATATGAACATTACCTTGAATTAGAAAGATAACCTACTGTAAATAACAAAGATTTCTTGATCTTAGATGATTGCTGATGTGCAAAACGTGGTATCTGAATTGTTATATGAAATAGTATGGAAAAATACCGATTAAAGATTGTTGAACACTAACGAGCAGTGTACCCGATCGTGTAGTAGTATAAATAATGGTTTAGTTCCGTGTATCGTTCCAAGGACAGTTAGATTAGTCAAACTAAAATTAGAAACTATATTGTGATTAACTAAGTAAATGAAACTTAAAGGTATAAGATATTTTTTGGTTTGCCCTTTTACGATAGGCGAATCAAGTGATGAATAAGATTAAAAAGACAATATTTTTGGTATTTTTAATTTATGAAAACAGAAAGATAGTTTTGAATTCAAATTAAAGAAATATGCTCATCTAGACTTTTTACCCTTAATGTTGAATGTTATTTAGGATTAAGATCGGATTGATTGGTTATGCACGAGAACTAATTAATTAGTTCACCAAGAGTAGTCTTGCGCAAATACTCAAACGGGATTACATGATGCAAGTGATGTTCTTGTCATCTAAGACCTCCTATTTGTAATTAACTAATTCAACTAGTTTGAAGACTTGAAGAATGATCAAGTCAATGGTGTGTTGTACATGATCCACTCCTATATCAACTAAAGGTTTAACTTAGTTCATTCCTTTGGTCTGGTTAAATGCTCAATTCACCCAACCCAAATAATTAACTAAGTGTTATAATAAGATCCCTATAAACGTCACTAGATAAGGCAAATCACTAACACATGTTAATTAATGGAACTAGGCAGTTGAAAGTGTGTATTATAGATTCTAAGGAATTGGTCATTCTCCTAGAAAATTACACATACTAATTAAGCTATTCCAAAGTATCTACAAGAGTCGTTCTTACATTCTTATGTAAATTAACCATTTGAACTCAACTTATCCCTTTTGGTAAAAGACGGATAAACACATGTCACTAGGTGTAAATCAATACATTAACTTAACAAGATGATATTTCTTAATCAAATGAACATATTAACTAGTTGAATCGAAAGGATTAAACTTAACAAGAATGGTTCTTGTATTCAAACATCAAACTATCGTGCATAATTACAATCAATCAATAGTAAACATTCAACATCTCGGTTATTTATCTAGATGAACATAAAATGGACTAGCCAACAATCATGCTTGAAAACTTAAACACAATAGTAACAAAGATAGAATTCATTGTAAATACAAGATTAACCTTTTAGGAGTAATCTTGGATGAAGCTCTTGAATGATCTTGGATTCTTCAATGATTTGAGTGCTTAGATGCACTTTGATAAGCCCAAGAACTGCTTTGAATCGTATGTTTTCGTCTCTGAACAGAAAGGAAACTGGTACAGTTGAAATGAAACTGGAAATGGAATTAAATAAGCTGAAAAGTTGGTGAAAAGCACTGTGCGTGGCGCGCACGGTAAGGGTGCGCTGAGCGCACTCTCACCTACTTCACTTTTTCCTTTACAGCTCGACAACGCACGTTCAAATCTTCTTTTCTGTTAAAAGTGCGCGTATGGGTACGCTGAGCGCACCACCGTGCGTGGCGCGCACCATCAAAAAGTGCGCTTGGCGCACTTTGGTTTTGGCCAAGAAATCCTCTGATCAAATTTATGCAATGTGCGCTGAGCGTACATTTTGTGGTGCGCTGAGCGCAATCTTCTGTCTTTGGGTTTCTGGTCTTGTTTTCGATCTCTGAGCTGTTATCATACATAATCTTCATATTTCTTCAAGTTTACAATGATTCTAGACTATATTACAATACTATGAAATACAAACGGAATTACTATGTTTACATATGAAATAAATAAAAATAGGATGCGATATTACGACTAAAGATATGACTAATTTGAGTAATATCAAAATCCCCCATACTTAACTCTTGCTTGTCCTCAAGCAAGTCTTGTTCTAATCATTCATATACAAAACACAAACATCAATGAATCACACGCATTATTTGAGGTACAAATTACATAAATCACACGAATCACACGAAACACACACAAACTCACGCTATATGAAACCCATAAAACACAAATGGAATACACACTCATTTAGGTACACACACAATTTATGAAACACACGCACACATTTGGATTTATTTGGGAGAGACGAACTTTGGTGAAAGTTCTTTTAAAAGTTTGGATCCTTAGGGAAAATTGAATCTTTGAGAAAACATTTTAAGATTTTGAAAATGTCAATGCTAGTTTTTAAACTAAACACGTTTTTCGGTTTTAACCTCAAATTCCGGTCGAGGGTAACTGAAAACCGAAGTCTCAGTCGGCGATTAGCAAGCTATCCGCCCCCATGATTGTAGTATCATGAAAATCTTAACCGGGCGCCCTAAAAATGGTTTTACACAATATAGTTCATAAAATAGCATAAGTTTTAGAAGAAACTTATATCGTGTCCAAATATTATCGGTGAACCATGAGTTTGCACACCTCAATTTGTTATGGCATATGTATGTTGACCGCGGACAAACATAGATGCGGTTGATCTTTACGGAGATCATCCATTTGGGGATTAGATTCATTAGTCTTAAAAGCTAATTTGCAATGTGCCCCCCATTGTACGAGACAGATCCATCTCATGGTTAGGATAAGTCTGACCACCAAAAACCCTGTTTGATGCTGAGGTGAGGTGGATTTCCAGCCGATGATAGAGATGACTTTTCAAGTTTTTTTCGTCAACCTACAGCTGTTCTGGACTACATCTTCTAACATAAGTTAGCAAGTGTGTCGTTTTGGAAGACTTTACTTCCTTAAGGATCAACTTGATTCATCCTTTTCGTTCAGTGACTTTTATTTCTTTTATTTCCAAGCCAAAAGTACTTTAATCGTTTTAACTTTGCAAAAATTTGTGATAATAATTCGAAAGATTAGTAACATCCCCCACACTTGGTTTTTTCGCTAATACTTTTAGTTCAAAAATTTAAAATTTTTCATAAAATGCGACAATAAGCCAAGTTGTATTGCATATCCGAGAGAATTACCCCCTCCCCCACACTTAAGATTAAGTAAGGCCCTCATTACTTAAAATCAGAAATAATTTAAAAATTCACGAGGGCATTAGTGTGAAAAGAGTTCGAAAAACCTTGGCATAAAGCCGAAGATCGTGAAATGTAGGTGAGCGATGGCGCTGAACTTAATGCCAGCATAAGAACATCGTTCATTCCTTGATCTCTATCACAAATTCCAAATTGATTGTACTTCGCTGAACTTAATGCCAGCATCACTAAACCTTAACAATAAGAAATAAACAAACACACAAAATAGAATAGATAAAAGTGGTGTATGTAACACAACCACCACAAATGTCAAACGTACAACATAAATATTCTAATTATTACACACCATTGTCTTAAAAGAAACAATTCTAAAAAATTACCAAATGTTACCAAACATTACCAAATAGGGCACATGAGCCCTCTAATTGTCACCAAAGAAGTTACCAAAAGGCCAGCCGGAGTAGGTTCCCGAACCATCATTCCTAGGTCTTCCCTACGGGTATTGCTCCTCAAAGCGTCTTTGAGCATCTTGCATGGCCGCCTGTTCCTCATATAATGGAGGACTCGAAATTCAGTTTGGGGTGTTGTAATAGGTCGGATGTTGGTAGGAACTAGCATAATATTCTTGTGGGTTTTGCATATATAAACCAACATTATGGCGAAGCCAATCGCCCCTGTAATTCCCCCACCTTTGGTCATACCTTACCGCCCTATTATGCTCGCGTTGTTCTTCATGATATTGGTTAAATTGTTGCCTTTGTTCCTCATATTGGTTATCCCTATGTTGATAACCTACCCTCATATCATGAAAACCGGAAATCACTTCCTCCAACTCTTCTTCCCTTGACCTTTGTGTCCGCCTACGCCTTCGCCTTTGAGCTTGTGGTAACTCTTCTTCAGTTTCAGGTTCTTCCATGCGAACCTCTCCCTCCACATCATCTCTTCCAACACCGCTACCACCCGCTTCATGATCATGGGCACGTGGTGGTTCGTTTACCCTCAGGACAAATGGAATAAGCCTTTGATGATTATTATAGCTCAAAAATTCTGCATTCAGATAATAAGTCTTGCTTAAAGGCTTCATTGTTGTACTGCTTGAAATCAACCGAGAGAAATCGACACCAAAATGCCTGGCAATCTGGGTGATGTAATGCCCACCAACAATCTGATTCAACCCTCTATCTCCCCGCGAATTGTCAAGATAATCCGCCAAAGTAGATGGAATGTCGACACTACTTTGGTTGTAGATTTTGTCTACAAGAAAAACATCTTGACGTGTTACCATATTTGTGCCATGTTTTCTTGCATTAAAAGTACATGCAACTAGTCGATGAAGCATTCTTTTGTCTTTATCATTTATATCGTTGAACTTGCTTCAGCTAGAGAAGAATTGAGTGTCGCTCATATCATTCCAAAATGGGCGTGGATCATAAGAATCGTCATAATACTCGGCTAACCGTAAGTAAGCATTGAGTTGGGCATCATCTAGTTTGATATACAGATCAAATAGTTGGGCAAACTCAATTTGACTAAGTGCCCGATCGATTCCACCTAAATGAAATCTCATGAAGTTTTGATTTGTTGGGTCCATAATGAGATCAAAACGTAAAGATGCTATGAATTCTTTGCATAATTCCTGGTATATGACATCATTGAATCCCATAATTCTTTCACATGCCCTGATTGTTATTAACCTGCCAGTTAAAAGCCGGTATTTAACCTCCAACATTCTCGACACTCTATCATATTCCCTTGCTTCAACCAATGGAGCCGGGTCAAAATACCAAGTGGCATCACATGATTTGTTCGCAACCCAATTATATGCACTTACGTAATTCGGATGATCCCGGACATAAGCTAACCAAACCCTTGGATCATTTTGATCCGGTGATCCTTCAGGTGAAGATTGTCGTTCATTTGGTGGAGAATTTTGTTCATCTAAAGAATCTTGTTCTTCTCGGTACCGGTGGGAAGGTTCTTCTTGTTGTTGACTTCCTCTTGATCTAAAGTTGTACTGCACACATAAAACATATACCAAAACAAAAGAGGCGCATAGACAATAGTATGCATTAGTGTGAGTTCATCATAAATCAAGTATATGTTCAAAAATACATATAGCACATAATCATGTTAATCATTCATGTAAACATTTTCTCAAAAGATCCAAGATCAACATAACTAGTCTAGCGTTCTAGAAACCAAATTTGAACATGAACCTCATATCATTCTCATCCCTTTGACAAACTATTACATTAGACACAAAGTAATGGAAACTTAACAATTTTCAAGTATTTATCTCAATTAAGAACCAAAACATGTTAGATTTCCAAAACACGAACCATGTCATGCTCAAAATGTGATACATACTTATGAAGTACACAAATTATCTCAAACATTCACAAACACTTAGCTAGGAACCAAATTCAACCTAATTCAAAGCCAAAATTCGGATTTAAATTCTACATAAACCCTAGAATCATGAATATACCCTAAAAACACAATGTAATATGATTTCAAGGCATACAAGGCAATTATAACAACCTAAAGCATGTTAATGTTCATAACAATTATCAATTCAAGAAAACCCACATAAATTTCTTAAACAATCCAAAAAATTAAGCATGAAATCGAAGTATTGGAAAGAAAATTAAGTAGAATCATATGAACATACCCTAGGCATCTTGATTTATGCTTTGATTTGAGAAGAATTGGTTAATATTGGAAGAATTGAAATTAGGGTTTGGAGTGTTTTAGAGTGAAAGAGAGAATGAATCTGCAATTTTGGGTGAGGAGTGAGTGAAAAACGAGTATGTGGTGGTAAAAAGGAGATAAAATCGTGGACCCCACAAAAATTTGAAGCTGATCCGAGATTTTTGAGAGAGTGCGCTGAGCGCACACTTTGGGGTGTGCGGCGCGCACTATTGATCCGAGCTAAAAATTCTTCTGACCCAGTTTTTTGCAAAGTGCGCTGAGCGCACATCTGAGGGGTGCGCGGCACGCACAGTTGTTTTTCAGCTGTTTTGCGTTTGATCAGTACAGGGAGGTTGGTAACAGATTGGTGAACGTAATGGCATTCAACAAAAATTAAAATCACTCAAAATCATGTAATTCACACAAAAACCTATTTTTAACATTTGTGAAGGTTTTAAAAACGAGTCGCTTCACCCGACTCTTCCCCCAGACTTAGGTTGCTTTGGGGTTGAAAATGAGTTTTACCTCATCTTCAATGTTCATGGGTCCATCAACATATAGTTTGACCCTGTGTCCGTTTACCTTAAACGTATCACCCTTCGCATTCCGTAATTCCACCGTTCCATAGGGAAAAACCTTATGAACAACAAATGGTCCCATCCATCAGGACTTGAGTTTTCCAGGGAAAAGTTTAAATCGTGTGTTGAATAACAAAACACGATCACCCTCTTTAAAATCTTTCGGATTCTTAAGGCGGTTATCGTGCCAAACTTTGGTCTTTTCTTGTATATGAGCGAGTTTTCATAGGCGTTATGTCTCAACTCATCCAACTCATTTAGTTGGTTTAAACGAAGGTTTCCCGCGTCTTCAAGATCGAGATTAAAAGTCTTAAGAGCCCAATGTGATTTGTGCTCTATCTCCAAAGGGAGATGACATGCCTTCCCATAGACTAGGCGGTAAGGTGTGGTTCCAATAGGAGTTTTGTAGGCGGTTCTAAACACCCACAAAGCATCGTCAAGCTTCGTTGACCACACCTTAGGATTGGAACCAACCGTTTTCTCAAGGATCCTTTTAAGTGCCCGATTCGTATTTTCAACTTGCCCACTTGTTTGTGGGTGATAAGATGTAGAAATTTTATGGGTTATCCCATATCGTTTTAACACCTTTTCTAATTGGGTGTTGCAAAAATGGGTACCACGATCACTAATTAAAGCCTTCGGGGTACCGAACCGGGCAAAAAGCTCTTTAAGAAAAGTTACAACAACTCGTGCATCGTTTGTGGGGAGGGCCTTTGCCTCAGCCCATTTTGATACGTAGTCAACGGCAACGAGTATGTATTGGTTGGAATGAGATTTTGGGAATAGTCCCATGAAATAAATGCCCCAAATATCGAAAACCTCACAAACTTGGATTATGTTTTGAGGCATTTCGTCTCTTTGACTAATCTTTCCTGCTCTTTGGCAAGAATCGCATGATTTACATATACGGTGGGCATCTTTAAAGATGGTAGGCCAATAAAAACCAGCCTCATAGACTTTTCTCCCCGTGATTTGGGGTCCGAAATGTCCACCAGTGGGACCAAGATGACATTGGAGAAGAATTTGATTGCATTCTTCCCCGGAGACACATCGACGGATTATCCCATTGGGACACCGTTTGAAGAGATACGGGTTTTTCCAAAAATAGTATTTTAAGTCACTGAAAAATTTCTTTCGTTTTTGATGTGACATACCAGTTTCTAAGAATCCACCCGCAAGATAGTTGGCTATGTCAACAAACAAAGGATCATCAATTTTCTTGATTTTCATGAGATTTTCGTCCAAAAAGTTATCTTGGATAACAGTCTCATGGAGAACCTCAAGATTCGGGTTCTCAAGGCGAGAAAGGTGATCGACAGCTAGGTTTTCGGCCCCCTTTTTGTCTTTAATATCAATATCGAATTCTTGCAAAAGCAAGACCTAACTTATTAACCGGGGTTTAGCATCTTGTTTAGCAAGCAAGTACTTTAATGCTGAATGGTCTATATAGACAACCGTCTTTGCTAGTACCAAATAGGATCGGAATTTATCAAATGAAAAGACAATTGCCAGGAGTTCCTTCTCGGTGGTAATGTAATTAAGTTGGGCACCTTGAAATGTCTTACTAGCATAATAAATGGGCTGAAAATGTTTTTCAATTCTTTGCCCCAAGACGGCACCAATAGCAAAGTCACTTGCATCACACATAAGTTCGAATGGAATTGACCAATTCGGCAATATGAGAATGGGTGATTGTGTGAGCTTTGCTTTGAGGAGGTTAAAGGTGTTAAGACACTCGTCTGTAAAGACAAATGGAGCGTCTTTCTCAAGAAGTTTGTTCATCGGGGTTGCAATTTTAGAAAAATCTTTAATGAACCGTCGATAAAAACCGGCGTGCCTCAGAAAACTTCTTACACCTTTCACATTTGTCGGTGGTGGTAATTTGGCTATGACTTCCACTTTAGCTCTATCCACCTCCAATCCCGCACAAGAAATTTTATGACCTAATACAATTCCCTCTCTTACCATGAAATGGCATTTTTCCCAGTTAAGAACAAGATTAGATTCTTCACACCTTATCAACATACGCTCAAGATTATTAAGACATGAGTCAAAAGAATCACCGAAGACTGAAAAGTCATCCATGAATACTTCCATAAAGTCTTCAATCATATCATGAAAAATAGCTACCATACACCTTTGAAAGGTAGCAGGAGCATTGCATAAGCCAAAGGGCATACGTCGATAGGAGAAAGTACCATAAGGGTATGTAAAGGTGGTTTTCTCTTGGTCCTCGAGTGCTATAGGGATTTGGAAATATCCCGAGAAACCGTCAAGAAAACAATAAAAGTTCTTTCCTGCCAACCTTTCCAACATTTGATCAATGTAAGGAAGGGGAAAATGGTCTTTTCGGGTAGCATCATTTAATTTTCTGTAATCAATACATACCCTCCAACCCGTGACAGTCCTAGTGGAAATTAATTGATCATTTTCGTTGGTGATAACGGTCATGCCACCCTTTTTGGGTACACATTGGACCGGACTCACCCAAGGACTATCCGAAATTGGGTAAATAAGACCCGCATCAAGGAGTTTGACAATCTCCTTTTTAACGACTTCTTGCATATTAGGGTTCAGTCGCCTTTGTCTTTGTACACATGGCTTATAGTCATCTTCCATTAAAATCTTATGTGTACAATAAGAGGGACTTATACCCTTGATGTCATGAATTTTCCATGCTAGAGCCGGTTTATGGGCTTTTAACATGGAAACAAGTTTAGATTTCTCACTTACAGAGAGTTCGGATGAAATGATAATCGGGAGAGTAGAATCCTCTTGAAGGTAAGCATATTCCAAGTGACTTGGAAGTGGCTTCAGTTCCAAAATGGGAGGATCTTCAATCGATGTCTTACATCGGTACTCATTTTTTAAATCCAACTTTCTGTATTCTTCATCATTTGGCTCATAACCGTTAGCCATCAAGGTGGTCAACATCTCCACTTCTTCCACCATGTTCTCTTCATCACCTTCTGCCAAAATACATTCTCTCGAACCTTGCAATTCTGGAAATTCCTACAATAATTCTGAATACGTGTCTACGGTTTGCAAATAATAACATTTATCATCAGTAGACTCAGGGTATTGCAAGGCATGGTCAACCGAAAAGGTAACCTTAATATCCTCAATGCTAAGGGTCAATTTCTGCCCATGAACATCTATCATAGCTCTAGCGGTATTGAGGAAAGGTCGACCCAATATAAGAGGCACATGTGTGTCCTCTTTCATGTCCAAAATTACAAAATCGACCGGACATACTAGGGTACCCACTTTTACTAACATATTCTCTAAAATTTCACGATGGAATTTAACAGAGCGGTCTGCTAGTTGAATTGCCATTCGGGTTGGTTTTAGCACCCCGGGGTCTAGCTTAACATATAATGAATAAGGCATCAAATTAATGCTAGCCCCCTAAATCCGCTAATGCTTTAATGCATTCCAAATCTCCTAGAAGACATGGTATGGTAAAACTCCCAGGATCTGCTAACTTCTTTGGAATTTTGTTCATCAAAATCGCTGAACAATTAGCATTCATGGTGACGGATGAAAGTTCCTCCATTTTCTTCCGATTAGTAAGTAAGTCTTTTAACAACTTAGCATACTTTGGCATACCTGAGATCACATCAATAAAAGGCATATTTATGTTAATTTGTTTAAACATATCTAGAAATTTTGACCTTTCGGCTTCTAGCCTTTCTTGTTGTTGCTTCCTTGGGTATGGGAGCGGTGGTTGATATGGCTTCACTACGGGTTTCTCCCGTTCTTCCTTTTCAACTACTTATTCCGGCTCCTTAACTGGTTCATCATTTCGGTTCAACGGAACACTGAAATTAGAATTTTCGGGAATTCTTGGAGCTTCGTATGCTAAACCACTCGGTGTGGTGATAACATTGGCGTGCTCATTTTGGGGGTTCTTATTGGTATCGCTCGGTAAACTCCCTGGTTTTCTTTCACAAAGTAAACTAGCTAAACCACTCATTTGCTTCTCTAAATTCTGAATTGAGGCTTGTTGGTTTCTAAACTGGTGTTCGTTTTTCTCGTTTATTTGGTTTATGTTTGTAACAAGCTGAGTTTGTGATGCAATCAACTTTTCCAACATACTCTCCAAATTTGACTTTTTATCTTCCTGTTGGGGTTTTTGATAAAAACCCAGAGTTTGTTGTTGGAACCCACTACTTGACCCTTGTTGGTAATTGGAATTTTGACCTTGAGGGTTGTAGGGGTTGTTGAAGTTCCGGTTAAACTGGGCTTTTCCTTGAAATTAATTATTATTTCTTTGGCTTATGAAAGCCACTTCTTCTTTTTGAGCCATTGTTAAACCGGCATCACAATCTTTTCCTAAATAGAGACCACTACAGTATTCACAACCTACTTTCATACTATGAATTTCCTTGGTGATTTTGTCCATGTTTCGAGCAACACCGTCTATTTTCACACTTAGGGAACTAAGGTCATCATAAGCACCGGCGCTTTGGACTTGAGCATTACGAGTAATTGGTCATTCTTGATGCCACTCATGAGAATAATCGGCTAGCTTCTCGATTATCTCATAAGCCTCTTGCTCGGTTTTGTTCATAAGTGAACCTCCGGTCGCTTGATAAATGGAAATTCGGGTTGCAACATCACAACCCTTGTAAAAGATTTGGACTTTTTGGAAGGTATCCAAACCATGGTTTGGACAACCTCTTAGCATTTTGGAAAATCGATTCCATGCTTCGTACAAGGTTTCCATCGACTTTTGACAGAATTGGGTAATTTCGTGTTGGAGTCTCGCGGACTTAGAAGCTGGAAAATATTTCTTAAGAAATTTTTCCAACATACGATCCCAAGTTTCTATCGTAGCCTCGACCAATGAATCTAACCAACTTCGTGCTTCCCCGTGGAGTGTCCATGGGAAAAGTCTTAAAAATATGGCCTGTTCAGTGTCTGGTTTAAGTTTGAAAAGAAGACATATCTCTTGAAAAAGTCGAATATGTTCGTTTGCATCTTCATTCGGACCACCACCAAATTGACACCTGTTATTAATCATTTGGAGAATAGGTCCTTTTATTTCAAAATTTACCTCACCAATGGGCGGAGTAATAGCACTACCTTATCCGGTTCGAGTTGCCTTCATCTTGGCCGCCATTGATTGTCTTGGTACCACCGGTCTTGCTTCTCCTTCCATTTCAAATTTTGGAGGAGGAACGGGCTCACTAAATTCAGAATATCTCGGCTTGGTTGTACTTGATTCTGAATCAAAAGTTTTCTGCTTTGATGAAGATTCAAAAAGTTCAAGTACTTCTTTTAGGATCCTACCAAGCTTTCTATCAGGTTCTGTAAGCGGTGTAAGTAATGGAGAATCTGAACTTCAGGTATGTGGCATATGCAACCTAAAATCTGTCAATCACACAACTAACAAAACTATTAAACGCACTGATGTCAAATCTAAGGGGTATAAAATATAGCTTATATTTTTACAGGAAAAAACTATTAAATACGATACAATTTTACACAAGATATTTATTTATTTAGAGAATGGATATACTTAAACCTTGCTACAACAATTATAGGCAGTGTACCTAATCGTACAGTAGTGTAGTTTTTAGTAAGTCCAGTTCGTTCCACAAGGAATCTTTTAATCAAAGCTTAACGCTATATTAGTTTTATTTTATAAAAATACAAATATATATATAAGTAATATTATTATTATAAAGGGGGTTTTTACCGTTTAATGACCGGTTTGTCGATTTTAAAACTTTAGTCACAGTTAAAACCTAATGTAAAATATTAAAAATAAATATAAGACTTAATTTAAAGCGTAAAGTAAATAACGATAAAGAAATTGCGATAAATAAAAGTGCGATAAAATAAAATTGCGATAATTAAAAAGTACGATAATTAAAAGTGCAATTAAATACAATAACAATAAAATAAAGTCCGATAATTAGAAGTGCAATTAAATATAAAATAAAGGAAATTAAATATAAAATAAAAGAATTATGCTTATTTAAACTTCCGTAATCATGATGTTTGACGTGTTGATTTTAGTTTTATGCCCATGGGTTAATTGTCCTTTGTCCTGGATTATTTAATATGTCCGTCTGGTTTTTATCCATAACAGTCCATCAGTCATAAATATAAAGTGCGAGTGTCCTCGTCAAATTATCCTTATACCCGAAGTTAAATATTCCAACTAATTGGGGACTTAAACTGTAACAATATTTTAATACTTTGTTTAATAATTACACCAGGTTATCGACTGCGTGTAACCCAAGGTTTTAATACTTTGTTAACAATTATGCCAAGTGTCCTTGTACATAATTTCACCCCTATTTTAATAATTCTAGTGGCTATTAATTCATTCCCGTGTCCGGTTAAATGAACGATTATTCGTACATATAAATATCCTGCCCATCGTGTCCGATTGAGTGTATATGGTTATTTATAGGGACGTCCAATTGTAAATCTTTATATTAAAATTAACAAACTATCATTTAGTTAAACAAATATAAAGCCCATTAATAGCCCATAGTCTAATTTCCACAAGTGTCGTTCTTTTGTCCAAACCCCAATTATGGTACAAAGCCCAATTACCCAATTTTAATATTTTTAGCCCAACATCATGATTACTTCGTTTTAAATAAGCATAATAATAACTTAGCTACGAGACATTAAATTAAAAAGGTTGAACATAACTTACAATGATTAAAAATAGCGTAGCGTTACACGGACAGAATTTCGACTTACACCCTTACAACATTCGCTAACATACCCTTATTATTAGGAATTAAAATTAAAATTAAAATATAAATATAAATATATATATATATTACGTATATATTGAGAGAGAGATAGATTAATGGATATTTTTACGATTAGAATGCGTTGCCTTTTATAGGAATTTTCGTCCAGGTGAGCTCCGCGAGTCGCGGCCTTTTCCTTCTTTGAACTCCGCAAGTCGCGGAGTTCGTATTTCCAGCTTACACCATTTTGGCTCCTTTCTTGCCGACGGATTTTTATATAAATATAATATATATATATAATTTATATAATTAATTATATATTATATTATATTTATATACATAGTTAACTTGTAATTTTTAGTCCGTTGCGCCGAGCGTTGAGAGTTGACTCTGGTCCCGGTCCCGGATTTTCGAACGTCCTTGCGTATAATTTAATATCTTGTACTTTGCGTTTTGAATCTTGTACTCTTGTAAGTTCGAGACGTTTCTTATCAATAATTGGAACCTCTTTGATTGTATTTTGTACTTTTGAGCTTTTTGGTCGTTTGCGTCTTCAATTCGTCGAATCTGCCTTTTGTCTTCACCTTTTATTATTTAAACGAATATCACTTGTAAATAGGACAACTTCAACTAAAAGCTTGTCTTTCTTGAGGAATAATGCTATGAAATATATGTTCGTTTTTAGCATTATCAAATATTCCCACACTTGAGCGTTGCTTGTCCTCAAGCAATATAGTCTTGAAATACTAGAATCACTTTTATTCTTCACACTTTGTACATCAGTGATTTCTTTACGGCCGTATAAACAATGGTAGTAACGGTGTGGTTTACAGTCTCACATGACTATAAAAATTTAGATCCATTAAGGAAATTGGATCTTTATGAAAACATTTGATCTTTTTGAAAATTAAATCTAGCTTTTACCCTAGATAAGTTTTCCGGAATAACCCTTCACCGGTGTTTACAAATTCTTTTTATGGGTTTGGTGGGTTTCATATTTGAAAATTTTAGCTCAAAACTTGCGATTTTGTGTCACCCACTTGCTAACCTTGTATTGGGAAAGCAACACGTCCAGTTTACTTGCTCCGAATATTACCTTTCGATAAACTACCGTCCAGTTGTAAAGGAAAGCGTTGAACAAGCAACTGTTAAGGCAATGTCCCCTGACATGCTTTTAATTATGGTCTATAACGTGTCGGACGCAATTACTATCCTTTGTAGGAGCAATAGTAAAGCTCACCCTTATAATTTTCCGGTCTGGCACAAGGTCCTGTCTTTGACCATGCTATGCAACCACCGTTCTTACGGTTGACACCCGATTTGGTTCAGGCGACCTAATGAATTCCAGGTGAATTCCTAGGATTTTACGTTCAATGGTAATGAACGTATTGAAAATGGGTTTTTAGAAAACAAATCGGTTTGTAATTTTGATCAAAATATTTTCTCGTTCAAGCTCGAGTTTAGATATCATCGAATTCCATGAGTTTGAATTCTCAATCTTTAAGGTCAATATCTAGGATTGAGTAATATCAGTCTTAAAAGCTGATTTTTGATCTTTAAGGAGATTATCCTTTCTGGGGATCTGATTCATTAGTCTTATCCAGCTAATTTGCACGGTGCCCTCCCCATTGTACGAGATAAATCCTTCTCATGGTTAGGATAAATCTGATCACTTGGCGACCCTGTTTGATGCTGAGGTCCGTGGATTTCCTGCTGATTTTAGAGATGACTTTTCTAGATTTTTTTTTTCAACCTACAGCTGGTCTGAACGACAACTTCATAACCTAAATCAAGAAGTGCGTTTCTTTTTCGGAAGACTTTACTTCCTTTTAAATGATGGAATTGATTCATCGTGTAGATCCATCTTTCTTACAGTAAATCGGGTAAAAATTTTTAGTTTAGTCCAAAGCAAAAGTATCTTTAATATGTGACATATGTTTAAAATAACTTGGTAAATTTTCCCACACTTGGCTTTTATTTTCCTTTTTATTGTCCTCTATTCCATTTTAAATGAATTCTAACATTTTGGTTTGTTTCTCAATTTATGTCCTTTCCGAGGTAACAATAATTTCGGTGTTAACACCTAGTTTTATCGTTCATAAATATGTATAAACATGATTTTGAATTCATTTAATTGAAAATTTTGAAATTTTTTTCTAGAATTGGGTAGTCAGTATATAAGACTAGGGTTGTTCTTTGTTATCAGAGAGCACTAGATTCTAATACAAATACTGCTTTACTAGTATTTTTAATGGTAACCAAGTGTTTAAGATAAAAATTTTAAAAATCCGAAAGAATTTAACCCCTTCCCACACTTAAGGTCTTGCAATGCCCTCATTTGCAAGAAATCAGTAACAATTTAAATTATTGAGGGTGATTAGCGTAGAAATGATTAAATTTTACCAAAGTTTCCAAACATATTGTTGTTTTTGTTGAATAATAAATGGTGCACATCATTTGTTCATTCCGTCTTGTTGTTATTTCACATATATTTTTCATCTTGTCGTCAAAATTAGTTGCTTTTGCTGAACTTAATGCCAGTCTTTGAAAATGCGTTGTTTTACCCTGTTGTGTACATAAGATAAACTGCAAACATATATACATATTTTTGAAGTTTGGTATATTACCCCACATTCAAAAATTATTAAAATCTAAAAATAAAAGTTAGAAAATTATAAAAACTATTACAATATTAACATAAGTATTAAATGTATCAACATTACAAATAATAAAATAAATAAAACTAAGTAGACTAGGGATGATACTGATACCAGTAGGGGTTCCATGCATAACCGTATGTGTTATAGAATGCTTCGGCTGGGTTATACGTAGCATACGGTGGTTGTATCTCTATAGACCAGGGAGGAAATACGGGCGATGGAGTAGGAATATAGTTTCTACCTACATGTTGGCAATGAGCTATGATTTGGTTTTGATGAACTTGCCAATCTTCAAATGCTCGATGTCTAGCATTTTCGTACTCTTGTGAAGCTATAAACCTTTGCATTTCTGTCATTTCATTTCCCCCTTCCACATTACCTGGCTGTTGATTTCTCTCAACCTGTGGATGTCTACCATTATATCGTACTGCGGTGTTATTTCGCCTCTTCAAAACTTTAGCACCATGATATACATTTAAACCAATTGTATCGCGGGGTTCTGGTTCTTCGATTAATAATCCCCCCCGACTTATATCCACATTGAGATACTCAGCAATTAATGTAATAAATATACCACTTCCTATTATATTGTGCAGTCTCATCCCCCTAACCATAGCTGATAAATAATAACCCACACAATAAGGTATACTTACAGCTCTTTGTGGGTCCCGAATACACATGTGGTAAAATAAATCTTGCTCATTTACCTTTTCCTTATTTTTACCTCTCTGTGTAATTGAATTCGCTAGAAACCTATGAATTACTCTTAATTCAGCTCTATCTATATCCAAATAAGAGTAATTTCCCCCTTTAAATCGGTGATGGCTAGTCATTTGACTCCATACACCATGCGTATCAAAATTTTCATCAATTTTCCTACCATTTAATATCAACCCTCTACAATCGGCAGGTGCTAGCTCCTCAGGCGTATATATACGTAAGGCCTGAGCCATGTCTAGTAAAGATATGTGGCGCATCGAACCTCCTAACAAAAATCTAATAAAAGATCGATCAGTTAAACTAGCTACCCGATCATTTATTTCTATACTACACAATAATTCTTCACACCATACTTTATATACATGTCTACGCATGTTGAATAAACGTACCCAATCGTTAAAAGTAGAATTACCATACATCTGTGCAAGTAATTCCCTAATTGGCTCGGCTAATTCTATAGCTTCTAACGGTGCCCATTCTATTACCCTAGGTACTTCAACAGCTTTAGAATGAAGAGTATGCAAGCCCCTTTGGTATTTTGGATAATCTATCCAACGTCTGTCAAATCTCAAGTTCGGGTGCAAATTCTCCACGTGCATATCTGAAAATGTCATAACTGGATAAGGTATATCTTGTTTATAATAGCTATCAACATCCTGTTGTTCTGCATTCTCAGGAGGAGCATTGCGAGCTTGGGATGAAGATTCACCCCTTTCAGTCTGCAAAATACATCAAACACAATTTTTGTGCATCCAAATATGCATTAGTGTCAGCAAAATCATCAATCAAAATAATTACAATGACATGTTCAATTTATATCAAACTTATGCTTATTTTCATATTTTTATCAAATCTACACTTTTTCAAATAAGCATATACGAAAATGTTCGCCAAGTTCATAAGCATTCAACTCAAATAACATGTCAAAATAATCATTACTAGCAATTAAACAAGTTTCAAATGGCATTATCTCTCAAAAATCAAGTTCATGAATTTTAAACTTGAAAAAGTCCACTTTAATTCTCAAAAATCATGTTTAGGCTCAAAGTTTGGATCATTTAACTACCTAAACATGTTACACTACTCAATTTAGCAATAATTCATGACAAAAATCGGTCATAACCTGTTTATATCAAAAACCCCCAAATTGCTCAAGAACACAAACCCTAGATTACTCAAAATTTGAAGTTTAAGGCTTCTAATCATGTTAAATAGCATCAATCTAGGTTATACAAGCATAATACATAAGCAATTTAATCATAATTACACTAAAAAGCATCAAAATCGAATTGGGTATAAAATTGCTCAAGAACACTAATTTTCGGATTAAATGGTGTTTAGGTGTAGAAATTTACCGTTTTCCTTCAGTAATTCCTTGATAGCATCCTTCTCAACATGATTTTGTGAAAGATTTGATGAAAAATGGTGAAAAAATTCGATTTTGTGGTGTGTTTGTGTGTGTATTTTCGCAGTTTTTTGAGTTGTGGTGTGCAAACTGATCTGATCCAGCGTTTTTATTTTTTTCTGGATTTTTCAAGCTCCGCGACTTGCGGTGTTTGCCCTTTACAAACTCCGCGAGTCGCGGCCTTTTTTTTTATATATAAAAATCTTAACTTATAAAACAATTAATTAATTAATTTTAAAATTTTGTTTCCCTTGTTATTTAGGACGAGGTCGTTTCGGAACGATGTCCTAGTCCGTCCCTCGACAAAATTTTAAAATTTGTCTATTTAATGCGCGGTTTTAAAAGCTTAGATTTTTGGGTTTTTTAATGTTTTTGGCATACTTTAATTCAATAAGATTAAAAATAATGATAATAAAAGTTCTCCTCCCTCCCTTGGGTAAAACAATTTCGGTTCAAAGACCTAGTCTTCAACTTACGACGAATTTTAAAAATCATATTTTTAACTTAATGAGAAAAAGTAAATTTTGGTTTTTAAATTCACACCAAACTTAAATTTAAAATGCAAAAAAAAAATTCACACCAAACTTAAATTATATTTTTGTTTTTATACATACAAACTTATATTAAAAATATTAATTTTTCAAATATTTACAATTTTAAATAAGTTTACAATATTAAATTAATAATTATATATTAATTGTAAAAACATGGTAAAAATAAAATTAAAAATCTTTTTGGCTTTTATCCCACTTTAATCAATCAAATATTATCAAAAATATGCGCCCCTCTTTTCGGTAAAGTAATTTCGGTTCCATGACCTAATTTAACTCATGACGAATTTTTGAAATATTTTGGTTGATTGATTAAAGATATTTATACCTTAAGAATAAACGTTAAATTTCGCAGTGATGTAATAAATTTTTAAATGATATCAATAATTTCGGTCGCCAAACCTAATTTCATCAAATACCAATTTAATACTTTATAGCGAACAAATTAGCGTTTATTATCAAAAGGTTAAAAATAAAAATAAAAAATAAAAACTGTACAGACTTACCTGTGAGATAGTATTCTTAGTGATACGATATATCCCACTCATAAGATAGTCGGTTTAATTGATTTTCCATAGCTACATAGGCGTAACCTCGAGCATTCAGTGTTTTTTCTTCTAAACATATGAACGGTCCGTCTCTGCATAAAGTAACAAATTCAGTGTTTGAATAGGTTTGATTATTTGAACATTTACCTTCATGTGACCATTTTCCGCATTTGTGACATTTTTCAAGGTGTCGTGCTCTTCTTTTCGCTGCGGATTTTGATTTTCCTTTACCAAATTGTAACTTATTATCTTCGCATCTGGATTCTTTTCTTACTCCGTCCAATCTTTCTCTGATTACTGATACTAGTTCACTCGGAAGTGTGTCATTATTACGCTTAGTGATCAAAGCGTGTAGCATTAGACCATGGTTTAGTTTACAGGAAGTCTTCATTTCGTAAAAACCTAAAAAAATAAAAATTCAGAATGGGGGGAGAAGACTAGTTCTTTAGGGTCTGCTAGGGAAAGACCATTCGGGTTCCATTTTCGAGAACTACACGAAAACAGAAAATCTAACTCTAACAGAAATACATATTATCCTTTAAAGACTTGATTCTCCCCACACTTAGTTAGCTGTGGTATCGAAATTGTGATTAACTTCGTTGTCGACTTCCATCGGACCATGTATGTAATGTTTAACTCTGTGACCATTAACTTTAAATTCAATCCCATTTGAATTTATTAATTCTACTGTTCCGTATGGGAAAACTCTTTTGACAATGAATGGTCCAGACCATCTTGATTTCAATTTTCCAGGAAATAGCTTGAATCGTGAATTAAAAAGAAGAACTATGTCTCCTTCTTTAAATTCTTTTGAACTTCTGATTCTTTTATCATGCCATTTCTTCGTTCTTTCTTTATAGATTAATGAATTTTCGTATGCTTCATGTCTTAATTCTTCTAATTCATTTAGTTGACTTAACCGTAGACGTTCAGCTTCATGTAAATCAAGATTACATGTCTTCAAAGCCCAAAATGCTTTGTGTTCAATTTCTACTGGAAGATGACATGCTTTTCCGTAAACGAGCCTAAAAGGTGTGGTTCCAATTGGAGTTTTGTAGGCTGTTCTAAAAGCCCAGAGTGCATCCTCCAATTTAATGGACCATTCCTTCGGATTTGATCCTACGATTTTTTCTAGAATACGTTTTAAAGCTCGGTTGGTATTTTCAACTTGTCCACTTGTTTGTGGATGATATGCGGTGGAGATTTTATGAGTTACTCCATATCTTTTAAGAACTTTCTCAAGTTGATTATTACAGAAATGAGTTCCCCGATCACTTATTAAAGCTTTCGGTGTTCCAAACCTTGCAAAAAGACGTTTTAAAAAGTTGACTACAACTCGTGCATCGTTAGTTGGGAGAGCTTGTGCTTCCGCCCATTTAGATACATAATCAATGGCTACGAGAATATAGAGATTATTATGAGATTTTAGAAATGGACCCATAAAGTCAATACCCCAAATGTCAAATACTTCACATACTTGAATGACATTTTGTGGTATTTCATCACGTTGACTTATTTTTCCGGCCCTTTGACAAGCATCACAGGATTTGCAAAGAAGGTGTGCGTCTTTGTAAATTGTAGGCCAATAGAATCCAGCATCGTAAACTTTTCTTGCTGTTAGTTGAGGCCCATAATGCCCTCCTGTTGGTCCTGTGTGACAATGGTTTAAGATTTTACTAGCTTCATCTCCGAATACACATCAGCGTATTATTCCATCTGGACAACTTTTAAACAAATGTGGATCTTCCCAGAAATAGTGTTTTATATCATTAAAGAATTTCTTTCGTTTTTGGTACGACAATCCTTTTTCAAGGAATCCACAAACTAAGTAGTTTGCATAGTCTGCAAACCATGGTATTTTATTATAATCTATCTTCAATAGATATTCATCACGAAAGTTGTCTTGTAAGGCCGATTCATTTAGAACTTCTAATTCGGGATTTTCAAGACGAGAAAGATGATCAGCGGCGAGATTTTCTGCTCCTCTTTTATCTCGGATTTCAATATCGAACTCTTGTAAGAGTAAGATCCAACGAATTAATCTTGGTTTAGCATCTTGTTTCGAAAATAGGTATCTAAGAGCAGAATGGTCGGTATAGACCACCGTTTTTGCTAGAACGAGATATGAACGAAATTTGTCAAAAGCAAAGACAATAGCAAGGAGTTCTTTTTCAGTAGTTGTGTAATTTGTTTGTGCTCCTTGTAATGTCTTACTAGCATAATATATAGGTTAAAATCTTTTTTCAATCCTTTGTCCTAAAACGGCTCCCATTGCAAAATCACTTGCATCGCACATTAGTTCAAACGGTAGATTCCAATTTGGTGTTATCATGATCGGCGCATTAGTGAGTTTCTCTTTAAGAATATTAAAAGATTTGATACATTCATCTGAAAAGATGAATGGAGCATCCTTTTCTAGGAGTTTATTCATAGGAGTGGCAATTTTATAAAAATCTTTTATGAAACGTCGGTAAAAACCGACATGCCCTAGAAAACTCCTAACTCCTCTAACATTGGTGGGAGGTGGAAGTTTAGCAATTACATCTACTTTAGCTCTATCCACTTCAATTCCTTCCTTTGAAATTTTATGTCCAAGAACGATGCCTTCTTTAACCATATAATGGCATTTCTCCCAATTAAGTACTAGATTTGATTGTTCGCATCTAATAAGCATTCGTTCAAGATTAGCTAGACATGATTCAAATGTATCACCGAAGACTGAAAAGTCATCCATGAAAACTTCCATGCATTCTTCTATCATGTCGTGAAAAATCGCCATCATGCACCTTTGAAAGGTTGCAGGGGCGTTGCAAAGTCCAAATGGCATACGTTTGTAAGCAAAAGTACCATAAGGGCACGTGAACGTGGTTTTCTCTTGGTCCTCGGGTGCTATTAGAATTTGAAAATATCCGAAAAAACCATCAAGAAAACAATAGTAACTGTTTTCGGCTAATCTTTCCAACATTTGATCAATGAAAGGTAAGGGAAAGTGATCTTTTCTGGTGGCGTCATTTAATTTTCTATAATCAATACATACACGCCATCCTGTTACAGTCCTAGTAGGAATAAGCTCATTTTTCTCATTTGTAATGACAGTCATGCCACCCTTCTTAGGCACGCATTGAACTGGGCTTACCCATGGACTATCAGAAATTGGATATATTAAACCTGCATCTAGCAGTTTAATTATTTCTTTCTTAACAACATCTTGCATATTAGGATTTAGTCTTCGTTGGCGTTGCACATACGTTTTATGACCTTCTTCCATAAGGATTTTATGTGTGCAATACAAGGACTTGTTCCTTTAATATCATGAATCTTCCATGCAATGGCTGGTTTATGAGCTTTCAACATAGAAATGAGTTGAGATTTTTCATTTTCAGTAAGAGAAGACGATATTATTACAGGTAATTCAGATTCACCATGTAAATAAGCGTATTCCAAATGGTTTGGAAGTGGCTTTAACTCTAATTTCGGAGGTTCTTCTATCGATGATTTATATCAATATATGTCTTCTTCTTTTAGCATTTGAATTTCTTCTGTTGTTGGTTCATATCCATTAGCCATTAGTGTAGCTAACATTTCAGTTTCATCAATTGGTTCAGTTCCTTCTCCTAAAGAACATTCTCCTGTTCATTGTAATTCTGGAAATTCTTCTAACAATTCTGCATGTGAATCTATAGTTTGAATATAATAACATGTATCATCTGCAGATTGCGGTTGTTGCATTGCTCTATCAACTAAAAAGGTAACACTCTCGTCCTCTATACTTAGGGTCAGTTTCTTACCAAACACGTCTATCATTGCTTTAGCCGTGTTTAAGAATGGTCTTCCTAATATGAGAGGAACTTGAGAATCTTCTTCCATGTCCAGAACAACAAAATCTACTGGAAATACTAAAGTACCAACTTTAACTAGCATGTTCTCCATTATCCCTCTAGGATATTTTATTGATCTATCGGCTAGTTGTATACTTATTCTTGTTGGTTTCAATTCTCCAAGGTCTAGTTTAGTGTATAGTGAATACGGCATTAGATTTATACTAGCACCTAAGTCTGCTAATGCTTCTATTGAACTAAGACTACCCAGAAAATATGGAATTGTGAAACTTCCTGGATCAGATAATTTTTCTGGTATCTTATTCAACAGCACTGCTGAACAATTAGCATTCATAGTAACAGCCGAGAGTTCTTCCATTTTCTTTCTATTTGAGATTAGATCTTTCAGAAATTTAGCATATCTAGGCATTCCTGAAATTACATCAATGAAAGGAAGATTTACATTTATTTGTTTAAACATATCCAAGAATTTGGATTGCTCGGCTTCAAGTTTCTCTTTCTTCAATTTACTTAGGTAAGGAAGTGGTGGTTGGTATGGTTTAACATAAGGTTTATCCTTAACTGTGTTATCTTCATTAATCTTTTCAACTACCGGTTCTGTTTCCTTATCTTGATCAGGTTGTGGTTCTTGTGGAGTAGGAATAGCTTCATCAGAAGTTACAGATATTTCAGGTGGTTTAAGTGTTGTACCACTTCTTGTGGTAATGACTTTAGCTGTTTCATTCCGGGGGTTAGCATTTGTATCACTAGGTAAACTTCCCGGTTTTCTTTCACCTATTAACCTTGCTAGGTTACTTACTTCTTGTTCCAAGTTTTGAATAGAAGCTTGTTGATTTCTAAATGCTTGAGCATTTTGTTCATTTGTTTGTTTCTGAGATGTGAAAAACTGCGTTTGAGTTTCAACTAGCTTTGTCATCATATCTTCTAAATTCGGCTTTTTATCATCGGTTTGTGGTGGTTTGTTTTGAAAATTAGGTCTTTGCTGATTGTAAGTATTATTGGATACTTGTTGATTGCTAGGACCTTGTTGGTTGTTGTATGGAATATTTCGATTATAATTCTGGTTTTGATTGTAGATCGGTCTTGGCGGTTGATAATTATTCTGATAATTATTTCCAGGCCTTTGGTTTATGTATGAAATATTCTCTCTTTGTTCCATTGTTAGTTCAATACTAAGACAATCTTTTGTCAAATGTGGTCCTCCACACTGCTCACAACTAATTCGTATTGAGTGGATATCCTTAGTCATCTTTTCCATTCGTCTCTCGACAGTATCTATCTTTGCGGAAATGGAATCTAAGTCATGGCTAGAATCGGCTCTAGCTGCTTTAGATGATCTAATGATATCTTTTTCTTGGTGCCACTCATGTGAGTGGGAAGCAATGTTATCAATAATTTTATAAGCATCAGTTTCGGTTTTCTTCATAATAGAACCACCAGCTGCTATGTCTATGTCTTTTCTTGTAGTGATGTCGCATCCTTGGTAGAATATTTGTACTATTTGACAGGTGTCTAAACCATGTTGCGGACATCCTCTTAATAACTTTCCAAATCTTGTCCACGCCTCATATAGAGTTTCATTCGGTTTCTGTGTGAACGTAACAATTTCTCCTTGAAGTCTTAAGGCTTTAGATGCCGGAAAGAATTGTTTAAGAAATTTTTCAACTAACACGTCCCATGTATCAATCGCCCCTTCAGGTAACAATTCCAACCAATCTTTGGCTTCTTCCTTTAAAGTCCAGGGAAATAACATGAGATATATCTGTTCATCCTCCACTTCTCGGATTTTAAATAGTGTGCAGATCCTATTAAAGGTACGAAGATGTTCGTTTGGATCTTCCTTCGGCGCACCACTAAATTGGCATTGATTAGTCACCATGTGTAGAATTTGTCCTTTGATTTCATAATCTGGCGCATTAATGTCAGGATGAGTAATTGCGTGACCTTGGCCAGTGCGTTTAGCTCTCATTCGGTCTTCCATGCTTAAAGGTTCCAGTTTTTCCATAATTGAATTTGTTGAATCTGAATCACTAGAGGATTCTGATTTAATGGTTCGTTCCTCAACAATCTCTGTTTGAATGATTGGTGGTTCCGGAGGAAAAATTAATGGTTCAGGATCTACGAATCGTCCCTGAATATTCTCCGGATTCTCAATTTTGAGGTCGGTTTCAAAAAATGGATTATCGGAAATTTGAATTGGAGTACTTGGTCGACTGGATGACGATTCTAAAGAAAAATCAACGGCGACAATATTTGCTAAATGTCTAGATCTAGTTACAGGTGGTGAACGTACAAAATGTAGTGACCCGAACTTTTCCGAACCTTTCTATGATTATATGTTTAATGAAAACTATATTTACATGATTAAATATTTCCAACATGTTAAGCAATCAAACTTGTTAAGACTTGGTTAATTGAAACGGAAATTTTGTAAACGTCTGATTACCCAGTTTGACCAATGTTTCACGAACGCTATAAGTTGTATATGACATGATGATACATAAATGAATAAATATATATGTTTAACATGATATAATGATCATCAAGTATCTCATTAAAATAGTAACAATAAGTTATATACTTAAAAAGGAGACTATTGACGTATGAAACTCGAAACGATACATATAACGATTATCGTTATAACCACGTCTTACTAAATATATATGAAGCATATTAATACATTGTTATATTATATATAACATTATAATATGATAATTAAATATATCATTAAGTGTATTAACAATGAACTACATAAGTAAAAACAAGACTACTAACTTAAGGATTTCGAAACGAGACATATATGTAACGATTATCGTTGTAATGACATTTAAATGTATATATCATATTAAGATATATTAATATATCATAATATCATGATAATATAATAATTTAAAATCTCATTTGATATTATAAACATTGGGTTAACAACATTTAACAAGATCGTTAACCTAAAGGTTTCAAAACAACACTTACATGTAACGACTAACGATGACTTAACGACTCAGTTAAAATGTATATACATGTAGTGTTTTAATATGTATTCATACACTTTTGAAAGACTTCAAAACACTTATCAAAATACTTCTACTTAACAAAAATGATTACAATTACATCCTCATTCAGTTTCATCAACAATTCTACTCGTATGCACCCGTATTCGTACTCGTACAATACACAGCTTTTAGATGTATGTACTATTGGTATATACACTCCAATGATCAGCTCTTAGCGGCCCATATGAGTCACCTAACACATGTAAGAACCATCATTTGGCAACTAGCATGAAATATCGCATAAAATTACAAAAATATGAGTAATCATTCATGACTTATTTACATGAAAACAAAATTACATATTCTTTATATCTAATCCATACACCAACGACCAAAAACACCTACAAATACTTTCATTCTTCAATTTTCTTCATCTAATTGATCTCTCTCAAGTTCTATCTTCAAGTTCTAAGTGTTCTTCATAAATTCCAAAAGTTCTAGTTTCATAAAATCAAGAATACTTTCAAGTTTGCTAGCTCACTTCCAATCTTGTAAGGTGATCATCCAACCTCAAGAAATATTTGTTTCTTACAGTAAGTTATCATTCTAATACAAGGTAATAATCATATTCAAACTTTGGTTCAATTTCTATAACTATAACAATCTTATTTCAAGTGATGATCTTACTTGAACTTGTTTTCGTGTCATGATTCAGCTTCAAGAACTTCGAGCCATCCAAGGATCCGTTGAAGCTAGATCTATTTTTATCTTTTCCAGTAGGTTTATCCAAGGAACTTAAGGTAGTAATGATGTTCATAACATCATTCGATTCATACATATAAAGATATCTTATTCGAAGGTTTAAACTTGTAATCACTAGAACATAGTTTAGTTAATTCTAAACTTGTTCGCAAACAAAAGTTAATCCTTCTAACTTGAATTTTAAAATCAACTAAACACATGTTCTATATCTATATGATATGCTAACTTAATGATTTAAAACCTGGAAACGCGAAAAACACCGTAAAACCGGATTTACGCCGTCGTAGTAACACTGCGGGCTGTTTTGGGTTAATTAATTAAAAACTATGATAAACTTTGATTTAAAAGTTGTTATTTTGGGAAAATGATTTTTATTATGAACATGAAACTATATCCAAAAATTATGGTTAAACTCAAAGTGGAAGTATGTTTTCTAAAATGGTCATCTAGACGTCGTTCTTTCGACTGAAATGACTACCTTTACAAAAACGACTTGTAACTTATTTTTCCGACTATAAACCTATACTTTTTCTGTTTAGATTCATAAAATAGAGTTCAATATGAAACCATAGCAATTTGATTCACTCAAAACGGATTTAAAATGAAGAAGTTATGGGTAAAACAAGATTGGATAATTTTTCTCATTTTAGCTACGTGAAAATTGGTAACAAATCTATTCCAACCATAACTTAATCAACTTGTATTGTATATTATGTAATCTTGAGATACCATAGACACGTATACAATGTTTTGACCTATCATGTCGACACATCTATATATATTTCGGAACAACCATAGACACTCTATATGTGAATGTTGGAGTTAGCTATACAGGGTTGAGGTTGATTCCAAAATATATATATATAGTTTGAGTTGTGATCAATACTGAGATACGTATACACTGGGTCGTGGATTGATTCAAGATAATATTTATCAATTTATTTCTGTACATCTAACTGTGGACAACTAGTTGTAGGTTACTAACGAGGACAGCTGACTTAATAAACTTAAAACATCAAAATATATTAAAAGTGTTGTAAATATATTTTGAACATACTTTGATATATATGTATATATTGTTATAGGTTCGTGAATCAACCAGTAGCCAAGTCTTACTTCCCGACGAAGTAAAAATCTGTGAAAGTGAGTTATAGTCCCACTTTTAAAATCTAATATTTTTGGGATGAGAATACATGCAGGTTTTATAAATGATTTACAAAATAGACACAAGTACGTGAAACTACATTCTATGGTTGAATTATCGAAATCGAATATGCCCCTTTTTATTAAGTCTGGTAATCTAAGAATTAGGGAACAGACACCCTAATTGACGCGAATCCTAAAGATAGATCTATTGGGCCTAACAAACCCCATCCAAAGTACCGGATGCTTTAGTACTTCGAAATTTATATCATATCCGAAGGGTGTCCCGGAATGATGGGGATATTCTTATATATGCATCTTGTTAATGTCGGTTACCAAGTGTTCACCATATGAATGAATTTTATCTCTATGTATGGGATGTATATTGAAATATGAAATCTTGTGGTCTATTATTATGATTTGATAATATATAGGTTAAACCTATAACTCACCAACATTTTTGTTGACGTTTTAAGCATGTTTATTCTCAGGTGATTATTAAGAGCTTCCGCTGTTGCATACTAAAATAAGGACAAGATTTGGAGTCCATGCTTGTATGATATTATGTAAAAACTGCATTCAAGAAACTTATTTTTGATGTAATATATTCTTATTGTAAACCATTATGTAATGGTCGTGTGTAAACGGTATATTTTAGATTATCATTATTTGATAATCTACGTAATGCTTTTTAAACCTTTATAGATAAAATAAAGGTTATGGTTGTTTTAAAAATGAATGCAGTCTTTGAAAAACGTCTCATATAGAGGTCAAAACCTCGTAACGAAATCAATTAATATGGAACGTTTATAATCAATATGAACGGGACATTTCACAAAAGGTGGTGAACGTCTTGCTCGGTGCATTCACTGAATATCCTGTTAGTTTTTAAAAGGAAAGAAAAATTATATAAGTTATCCAATTAATAGACTTTTCTGATTTTGCCCACGTTTCGAATAGCCAAAAGATGCAGCAGAGGGGCAGGATTCGTTTGGTCTCAATATAATTGAGTACTGTTTGGCTCCAATAACCCGGTCCACGTACAAATCCAACTATTACTACGAACCAGAAAATTTTGATGTCTATCAATTTAACCACTTAAAATAAATTTTCGTAATTTTAAGAAATTTAGATAAGAAGTAGAATAAAAATCTATGTCCTAAAACTAGAATAGCGAGAAATAAGAAAGAAAAAGAGAGCGTCGAAAAAGGCCGAAAAAGAAAAAAAAATTGAAAAATAAAAGGCGTCGAAAAATAAGAAAGAAAAAGAGAGACTTATAAAACTTAAAAACACTCGACTAACCCAACCTTATTACTATCACTAACTTAAAATTATAATCGCAAATTGAGATTACTAATTGGAGTGAGAATTGATACATAGGTAAAAGGCGTCGAAAAATATTAAAGCTTACAAGTAAAACTATATCCCAAATGGCAATAACTTAAAAAGGTACTACAAACTTAAAAAGGCGTCGCAAAATTCTAAAGCACCTAAATCTTAGTCTAAAGAAAAAGCACTTAAGGAATTTTACGGCAAAGCCTAAAAATCTAGAAATAAAAATAACTATGGCAAAAATTATATCTTAAAACTAAATACGAGCAAAAAATATAAATATTATGCTAAAACAAATAAAAAAGGACAAAATATAAAAATATACTAAAAGTTGTAAAAAGTACAATTTTTATAAAAATATTATTTTTATATTATTTATTTTATAAAAATATTAATTTTATAATTTAATTAAACTAATTAAACAAAATAATAATAAAAACTAAAATAAATAATCAATTAAAACCTAATTAGGGTTTTATAATAATAATTATAATAATTACCCCGTAATTAATTGCTGACTAGGGTTTCTGTCGGTGTCAGAGTGGCTCCGCGAGTCGCGGTTCCACCTAGCAAAAATCTCCGCGAGTCGCGGTGAATGAAAATTCAGATCAGGTGCAGTATTAAATTCGACGTTTTACTTTTTTTTTATATTTTATGTTTTAATAAAAATATTTATATAATAAAAACTTATATTAAAAAACTAAAATAAAAATAGAAATACTTTATAATTTTATAAATAAAAAATCTTAAAAATAGATTTATATATATATTTTTCTTTCGGTTT
Source organism: Rutidosis leptorrhynchoides (assembly GCF_046630445.1). Classification (NCBI taxonomy): domain Eukaryota; kingdom Viridiplantae; phylum Streptophyta; class Magnoliopsida; order Asterales; family Asteraceae; genus Rutidosis; species Rutidosis leptorrhynchoides. The sequence goes on from NC_092334.1 coordinate 13,205,896, forward strand.
TTGATTTTATGTTTTAATAAAAACAAAACATTTAAATAAAACTTATATTTTTTTTTTATTTTGCGTTGCGCTTCCGGCTTTTAAGCAAGAAATTGAGTCCCCGGCAGCGGCGCCAAAAATACTTGATGTCAAAGCTAAGGGGTATAAAATATAGCTTATATTTTTACAGGAAAAAACTATTAAATACGATACAATTTTACACAAGATATTTATTTATTTAGAGAATGGATATACTTAAACCTTGCTACAACAATTATAGGCAGTGTACCTAATCGTACAGTAGTGTAGTTTTTAGTAAGTCCGGTTCGTTCCACAGGGAATCTTTTAATCAAAGCTTAACGCTATATTAGTTTTATTTTATAAAAATACAAATATATATATAAGTAATATTATTATTATAAAGGGGTTTTTACCGTTTAATGACTGGTTTGTCGATTTTAAAACTTTAGTCGCAGTTAAAACCTAATGTAAAATATTAAAAATAAATACAAGACTTAATTTAAAGCGTAAAGTAAATAACGATAAAGAAATTGCGATAAATAAAAGTGCGATAAAATAAAATTGCGATAATTAAAAAGTACGATAATTAAAAGTGCAATTAAATACAATAACAATAAAATAAAGTGCGATAATTAGAAGTGCAATTAAATATAAAATAAAGGAAATTAAATATAAAATAAAAGAATTATGCTTATTTAAACTTTCGTAATCATGATGTTTGACGTGTTGATTTTAGTTTTATGCCCATGGGTTAATTGTCCTTTGTCCTGGATTATTTAATATGTCCATCTGGTTTTTGTCCATAACAGTCCATCAGTCATAAATATAAAGTGCGAGTGTCCTCGTCAAATTATCCTTATACCCGAAGTTAAATATTCCAACTAATTGGGGACTTAAACTGTAACAAGATTTTAATACTTTGTTTAATAATTACACCAGGTTATCGACTGCGTGTAACCCAAGGTTTTAATACTTTGTTAACAATTATGCCAAGTGTCCTTGTACATAATTTCACCCATGTTTTAATATTTCTAGTGGCTATTAATTCATTCCCGTGTCCGGTTAAATGAACGATTATTCGTACATATAAATATCCCGCCCATCGTGTCCGATTGAGTGTATATGGTTATTTATAGGGACGTCCAATTGTAAATCTTTATATTAAAATTAACAAACTATCATTTAGTTAAACAAATATAAAGCCCATTAATAGCCCATAGTCTAATTTCCACAAGTGTCGTTCTTTTGTCCAAACCCCAATTATGGTACAAAGCTGTGACGACTCGGAAATTTCCGACTAAATTTAAACTTTATCTTTATATTATTCTGACACGATAAGCAATGTTTGTTAAGTTAAATCTCAAGGATTTTAAACTAATACATTCATTTAAACCTCGACCAAATTCCAATGATTCACGAACCATTAAATGAACATATATGAATATGTATGTATATGTGTATATGTTATAAATTGAAAATGTCAACAAAGTATTTAAAAGTATAATGCTTTATATGAACGTATTTGTTTCAATATGATTATCGACGAAATTAAAAATATATATATTAAATGATTGAATTATCAGAAATATTGAATTATGATTACAAGTCTCTGTTGAGAGGTCCACTATGATTTGAGAAATCTATTCCTCTTAACGATATTCGGAATAATTTGTAAAGCTATTTATAAATAAAAATAAAAAGTGTCATTTACGAAAGTTAGACAAAAGCTAGTGGAGAATTGGTTTCCATAATATTCTATTAATCTATTTTCAAACGTACAAAAACGTTTTCAGTTTAAAAAGAACTTTATTATTAAAACGTATATAACTTTTATAAATATCTAGAATCACTTTTGACAACTCATTACTTAACCGGTATAATAAATATAACGATATTTATATTTTATTTCATTAAATATATATAACGATTTAAATTAATATTATATATATTTATATGCGTATTATACATACATAGTTTTTATACTCTTACTATACTTTAACTTTACCTTTACTTTACTTTTACTTTACTTTAACTTTAATAATTCACTTTAATAATTCATACTTTAATAATTCACTTTAATAATTCATACTTTAATAATTCACTTTAATAATTCATACTTTAATAATTCACTTTAATAATTCATACTTTAATAATTCACTTTAATAATTCATACTTTAATAATTCACATTAATAATTCATACTTTAATAATTCACTTTAATAATTCATACTTTAATAATTCACTTTAATAATTCATACTTTAATTATTTACTTTAATAATTCAAAAATCTATTATAAATAGAATTCAATAGGTTTCATTATTTCATAGAAACTTGAAAATATATTTCTCTAAACTCTCTCAATCGATTTACATATATATATATATATATATATTTGCTCTGTATTATTTCAAGATATTATTAGTATACATAAAATATTACGACGGAGTGATGTCCGAGTGATTTCAAAATAGTTTTTTTGAATGAGTCGAAGCTAAGGAAATTATGGGTTATAGCTATGGAGGTGATGGGTATGGTTCATGGGTATGCTCGTGAGGTCAATCTAGTGTTTATCATCTCCGTTGCGTCTACGTACTTTCCTGCAATATTGAATCTCAATATTGATACGTGAGCACTCATAACTTAACTTTTATATATCAATAGTGTATCCCTGACTAGTGCTCGAGTATATAGGATTATGCATACTTGTACATTCGATATTGTCCTTAGATAGGTTTGTTGAATTCTGAATTAGATACATATGCTACTGAGATAGGGTATATGATATGCATGTCATTGGAAAGCTAGCAAAAAATTAAGAACTTTTCATTTAGATATCGAATGGTTTCGATGAACGGATTTGAAGTTATAGTCAACTGAATTTTAGTATTATTGTTAAAATGATTATTATTACTATCGTCGTTATTATTTTAATAGAAATATCATTGTTATTATAAAATATCATTATTACTATTATGTTAGTATTATCATTTTATCATAATAACATTTTTAGTAAATATAAATATTGTTATTTTTTTATAGAATAATAATAATTATTATTACAAAATAATACAACTTTTACTTATTATTATGATGATCAATATTATTTTATCAAATAAATAGGGGATACAAAGATATTTTTCACCACGCGTAATATAATTACATTAATAATACTTACCACTATAGTTTTAAGATATTAAGTGAACTTTATAAATTTTACTACTTAAGATATATAAAAGTATATTTTATCATATATAAACGTTAATATAAATTTTTATTAATTGATGTCAAAGCAGAGGGGTATAAAATACTATTAAATTTTAGCAGAAAATACTATTAAATACGATACAATTTTACACAAGATATTTATTTATTTATAGAATGGATATACTTAAACCTTGCTACAACACTTATAGGCAGTGTACCTAATCGTACAGTAGTGTAGTTTTTAGTAAGTCCGGTTCGTTCCACAGGGAAATCTTTAAACAAAGCTCAACGCTATCTTAATTTACTTTTATAAAAATACAAATATATATATAAGTAATATTATTATTATAAAGGGGGGGTTTTTACCGTTTAATGACCGGTTTATCGATTTTAAAACTTTAGTCGCAGTTAAAACCTAATGTAAAATATAAAATAAATACAAGACTTTATATTAAAGCGTAAAGTAAATAACGATAATGAAATTGCGAATAATAAAAATGCGATAAAATTAAATTGCGATAATTAAAAGTACGATAATTAGAAGTGCAATTAAATATAAAATAAAGGAAATTAAATATGAAATAAAAGAATTATGCTTATTTAAACTTCCGTAATCATGATGTTTGACGTGTTGATTTTAGTTTTATGCCCATGGGTTAATTGTCCTTTGTCCTGGATTATTCAATATGTCCGTCTGGTTTTTGTCCATAACAGTCCATCAGTCATAAATATAAATTGCAAGTGTCCTTGTCAAATTATTATTATACCCGAAGATAAATATTCCAACTAATTGGGGATTCGAATTGTAACAAGGTTTTAATACTTTGTTTAATGAATACACCAGGTTATCGACTGCGTGTAAACCAAGGTTTTACTACTTTGTTAACAATTACACCAATTACCCTTGAATGTAATTTCACCCCTGTTTTAATTATTCTAGTGGCTATTAATCCATTCCCGTGTCCGGTTAAATGAACGATTATTCGTACATATAAATACCCCGCCCATCGTGTCCGATCGAGTGTATATGGTAATTTATAGGGACGCCCAATTGTAAATCTTTATATTAACATTAACAAACTTTCATTTAGTTAAACAAATATAAAGCCCATTAATAGCCCATAGTCTAATTTCCACAAGTGTCGCTCTTTTGTCCAAACCCCAATTAAGGTACAAAGCCCAATAACCCCGTCTTTAATATTTAGTCCAACATCATGATTACTTTGGCTCAAATAAGCATAATAATAACTTAAGTACGAGACATTAATTTAAAAAGAAGAACATAGCTTACATTGATTATTTATCGCGTAGTGTTACACGGACAGAGCTCCGACTTGAAAACCCGTAAAATAACCTTTACATAACCCGAACTAATCTAATATAAAACTACACTATACTATATATATTATATATATTTATTTATTACAGAGTATTATTATTATTATGTGTGTGGTGTTAAAAACGAACGAAAAACTGGCAATTTATAGAATGTGAGCTGATTCTGATCCTCATGCGACTCGCATGGGTTTATGCCTATTTGCCATGCGAGTCGCATGGCCACGCTGGACAGCTCACATATCTTTTGTCCTCTTGTTCGTCGACATATTTATTAAATATATATAAAATATAAATAATTTTAATAATTATTTATATATTATATTATATTTATGTGCATAGTAGACTAGATATTTTTGGTCCATTGCGTCGGGCGTTTCTTCTTGGCTCGGGTCCCGGTTCCGGATTTTCGGACGTCCTTGCATACTATTTTATATCGTGTACTTTGCGTTTCGTAACTTGTACTCTTGTTATTTTTAGACGTTCCTCATCAATAATTTGAACCATTTTAATTGTATCTTGTACATTTGAGCATTTTGGACCTTTCCGTCTTCAAATCTCGTTTTCGCCTTTTGTCTTCGCACTTATTTAATATAAATGAATATTACTTGAATATGGAACAATTACAACTAAAATCTTGTCATTTCGGAAGGATATTGATACTAAATATATGTTCATTTAGAGTACTATCAAATATCCCCACACTTGAACGTTGCTTGTCCTCAAGCAATACAGTCTTGAAATAAAAACATACGAATCACTTCTTTATTCTTCACACTTTGTACATCAGTGATTTTGATAGAGCGGTATAAACAATGATAGTAACGATGTGGTTAAAGGTGGGTGTGTCTTTTATAGTTGCCTCGGGTTTAGGTCAACGACACTGGCAATCAAATAGCCGATTTACTTTCGGTTTCCAAAGCAAAGTGCACATTTGAAAGGCGGTTTACAGTCCCACATGACTATAAAAATTTAGATCCTTAAGGAAATTGGATCTTTATGAAAACATTTGATCTTTTGAAAATTCATTCTAGCTTTTACCCTAGACAAGTTTTCTGATTTGACCCACCATCGGTGTTGCAAAATATATTTGTTGATCAATATTTTGGCTAAAAACTTTTAGGTTCGTGTAATCCACTGTTATCCCGGTATCGGAAAGCACACATCCAGTTTACTTGTTCCGTATATTACCTTTCGGTAAACTACCGTCCGGTTGTAAAGGAAAGCGATGAACAAGAAACTGTTAAGGCAATGTCCCGTGACATGCATTTGTTCATGGTCTAATTACGTGTCGGATGCTAGTACTATCCTTGGTAGGAGCAATAGTAAAGATCATCCTATGATTTTTCGGTCTGGCACAAGGTCCTGTCTCCGACCATGCTATGCAACCACCGTTCTTACGGTTGACACCCAATTTGGTTCAGGTGACCTAATGAATTCCAGGTGAATTCCTAGGATTTAACGTTCAATGGTAATGAACGCATTGAAAATGGATTTTCAGAAAACAAATCGGTTTGTATTTTTGATCAAAATATTTTCTCGTTCAAGCTCGAGTTTAGATATCATTGAATTCCATGAGTTTGAATTCTCAATCTTTAAGGTCAATCTCAAGGATTGAGTAATATCAGTCTTAAAAGCTGATTTTTAATCTTTAAGGAGATTATCCTTTCTGGGGATCTGATTCATTAGTCTTATCAAGCTAATTTGCACGGTGCCCCCCCATTGTACGAGATAAATCCTTCTCATGGTTAGGATAAATCTGACCACTTGGCGACCCTGTTTGATGCTGAGGTCCGTGGATTTCCAGCCGATTTTAGTGATGACTTTTCTAGATTTTTCGTCAACCTACAGCTGGTCTGGACGACAACTTCATGACCTAAATCAAGAAGCGCGTGTCTTTTTCGGAAGACTTTACTTCCTTCTAATGATGGAATTGATTCATCGTGTAGATCCATCTTTCTTTCAAAAGTATCACAATAAACCGGGTAAAACTATTAATTTAGTTCAAAACAAAAGCACCTGCAATAACTTTACAGAAACATGTGATAGATAGTTTTTAATTGAATAACTTGGTACATTCTCCCCACACTTAGTTTCTTTCTTTGCCTTTTTATTCTCCTTTATTCTATTTTAAATGAATTCAAGCGTTTTGGGTTGTTTCTCAATTTATGTCCTTTTCTAGGTAACGATAATTTCGGTATTAACACCTAGTTTTCATCGTTCATAAATATGTATAAACATGATTTTAAATTTATTTAGTTGAAAATTTTTCAAATTTTCACAAAATTTGGCAAATAAACCAAGTGTAAACCCGAGAGAATTTATAACCCTTCCCCACACTTGAGATCATGCAATGCCCTCATTTGCATGAAATCAGACTCTAATTATAAATTCATGAGGGTGATTAGTGTAGAAAAGTGATTAAGAATACCTAGTTTGTACTTACAAAGCTCGTCGAATGATAGATGGCGCGCATCATCGTTCCTTCCTTTTTGTTTTATCACACATGTTTTTCTTCAAAAATGGTTGCTTTTCTGAACTGTTTGCTAATTTTTTTGAAAATACATATTTTACCCTAACTTATCATGCATGGTTATTAACGAGTTATGCACTAATCCGAACCCCTAATTTAACGTTAAGTGGGGTTAGACTTCCCCACACTTAGCTGACGACATGTGAAATCGGTGGAATAAGTTCCACGAATTAAAATAGTGAGCCAGTTATTTGCATCACGGGTGGTGTATAATATATCAATGGGTTTAAAGTTTAGACTCACCCGATCGTCACTACTTAATTCTTTTTTAAGTGTAGCTTTTAGTAAATGGATATGTCTCTTTTCTGGTTCTTGGTCAAATGGATCGATATACACCGACATACTTATATCTATAGGGTGGTCAATTCCAAAAGTGTCCTTCCGTTTATTCTCGGGATTAAAGTTTTCACCTCTATTACCCAATTGGGTGAAATCCGAGGTGTCATTATCTATTACAGCTCGTAGTTCATCTTCAGTAGATGACTCGTCTATTGAGAATATTGGGTTGGAAAGTTGTGGGATGGTAAAGTTCGGTTTGGCCTCGGGGGTAAAATTTTCAACGTTATCGTTTTCCCAAGAGTACCAATTTGTCACCCTTTCTTCTTCTTCATCCTCCATTGATGGATTGATTATTTCGTCGGTAGAGGCTAATGTGTCGATATGTTGTGAATTTGGTAAGACTGAATAAAAAGTATCATCGGGATAGTTGGTGATTTCGGAGCTCCCGAATTCATCAAAATTCGATGATTTGAGATTTTCTTGCACACGACTCCTCAGATCAACAGGTGTGTAATCTGATAGAGTTTCAGCTTGCCGGTTTACAAACTCTCTCATTTGTTCCTTTTGAGCATCAAGTTCTTCGAGTTTGATTTTCATATTGTCTAAAGAATTTTCGGACACGTAATTTTCCTCGTCTTCTGGTTGTTGAGTTTGGATATATTCTTGGGAATAATCCCAGTTTGAATTGCGTTCTTCATAATCGTTCCATTCAGGTTCTGTGGGTACGTAATTTTCCATAGGAACATAATAGTAACATTCCCATGTTGAGTGATAATCTCCACAGATTTCACAACCAGTTATTGTTTCGTCGTTCGCGATCCAAGATTGACTGACCGAATTGTCATCAACACTCATTTGAGAGTATTGATTTAATTGATTTCGGAGTTCAAAAAGAGTTTCCAAGGCTTTATTTTCAAATTTTTCCATTTTATTGCGATGGCCAAATTTTAGCTACAATGTGGTGCATTCACGAATTATCCTATTAGTTATAAAAAATAGAAAAACTTATCTAAGTTGTCCAATTAATAGACTTTTCTGATTTTTGCCCACGTTTCGAATAGCCAAAAGATGCAGCAGGTAGCCAGGACCCTTTAAATCGGAAGCCCACAACTAGCCACTAACAAATCCAACTATTACTACGAACCAGAAAAATGTCAACGTCCATTAATTTAACCACTTAAATAATTTTTCTTTCCGTTTGAGAATTAGATAAGAAGTAGAGAAAATTTCTAAGTCCTAGAAAACTAAAGCGTCGAGAAATAAGAAAGAAATAGATTGCGCGTCGAAAAGTGTCGAAAAAATAAAAAGGTAGAAAAATAGGCGTCGAAAAATAAAAATAAGAAAATAAAACGTCGGAACTTAAAAGTCTAAAAACTAAATCTAAAAAGTTGTGCCTAAAGGTATTAAGGCTTAGAAGCAATTCTATAGGAAATCCGCAATTACTTAAAGGCACTAAAATCTATTTAAAACTAAAGCGAAAAACGGCGTCGCAAAATTCTAAAGCACCTAAATCTTAGTCTAAGGAATAAGCACTTAAGAGATTTTACGGCAATGCCTAAAAATTCTAGAAATAAAAATGAAACTACGGCAAAAACTAGACTTAAAACTAAGCACGAATGATAAAAATACAAAAATTACGCTAAAAATAAATAAAAGATACAAAATATAAAGGAAAATAAAAAGTTGATAAAATTATATATTTTTATAAAAATATTATTTTTATATTTATATTATAAAAGTATTAATTTTAAATAAAATAAAACTAATTATAAGTAATAATAACTAATTAAAAACTGAAATATAATAATAATAAATAGATTAGGGTTTATAATAATAATAATAATAAAATCCGTAATAAATGCGAAATTAGGGTAGAATGGTGGCCTGTCAGAAGACCTCATGCGACTCGCATGGGGTTCAGTTGAAATATCATGCGACTCGCATGGTGTTCGGATCCAGGCCAAAAGTTGGGCTGCTACAGTACCTTGGCCCGATTACTTATTATTTTTTTTAATTTTTTTCTGTTTTTCTATTTTTTAATTTTTCTGTTTTAAAATTTAATATAAAATATTTATATAGTTTAAATAAAAAATTATATTTTTATAAAACTAAAAATAGAAATATTTGATAATTTTGTAAATAAAAATCTTAAAAATATATATAAGTATATTTTTTTTTCGGTTTTAAAAATTTTTTTTTTTTTTTTTTTTTTTAGATTTTATATTGTTTTTTCTAAAAATGTAAATAAATATTTCGCCGACTCCCCGGCAGCGGCGCCAAAAATACTTGATGTCAAAGCAGAGGGGTATAAAATACTATTAAATTTTAGCAGAAAATACTATTAAATACGATACAATTTTACACAAGATATTTATTTATTTATAGAATGGATATACTTAAACCTTGCTACAACACTTATAGGCAGTGTACCTAATCGTACAGTAGTGTAGTTTTTAGTAAGTCCGGTTCGTTCCACAGGGAAATCTTTAAACAAAGCTCAACGCTATCTTAATTTACTTTTATAAAAATACAAATATATATATAAGTAATATTATTATTATAAAGGGGGGGTTTTTACCGTTTAATGACCGGTTTGTCGATTTTAAAACTTTAGTCGCAGTTAAAACCTAATGTAAAATATAAAATAAATACAAGACTTTATATTAAAGCGTAAAGTAAATAACGATAATGAAATTGCGAATAATAAAAATGCGATAAAATTAAATTGCGATAATTAAAAGTACGATAATTAGAAGTGCAATTAAATATAAAATAAAGGAAATTAAATATGAAATAAAAGAATTATGCTTATTTAAACTTCCGTAATCATGATGTTTGACGTGTTGATTTTAGTTTTATGCCCATGGGTTAATTGTCCTTTGTCCTGGATTATTCAATATGTCCGTCTGGTTTTTGTCCATAACAGTCCATCAGTCATAAATATAAATTGCAAGTGTCCTTGTCAAATTATTATTATACCCGAAGATAAATATTCCAACTAATTGGGGATTCGAATTGTAACAAGGTTTTAATACTTTGTTTAATGAATACACCAGGTTATCGACTGCGTGTAAACCAAGGTTTTACTACTTTGTTAACAATTACACCAATTACCCTTGAATGTAATTTCACCCCTGTTTTAATTATTCTAGTGGCTATTAATCCATTCCCGTGTCCGGTTAAATGAACGATTATTCGTACATATAAATACCCCGCCCATCGTGTCCGATCGAGTGTATATGGTAATTTATAGGGACGCCCAATTGTAAATCTTTATATTAACATTAACAAACTTTCATTTAGTTAAACAAATATAAAGCCCATTAATAGCCCATAGTCTAATTTCCACAAGTGTCGCTCTTTTGTCCAAACCCCAATTAAGGTACAAAGCCCAATAACCCCGTCTTTAATATTTAGTCCAACATCATGATTACTTTGGCTCAAATAAGCATAATAATAACTTAAGTACGAGACATTAATTTAAAAAGAAGAACATAGCTTACATTGATTATTTATCGCGTAGTGTTACACGGACAGAGCTCCGACTTGAAAACCCGTAAAATAACCTTTACATAACCCGAACTAATCTAATATAAAACTACACTATACTATATATATTATATATATTTATTTATTACAGAGTATTATTATTATTATGTGTGTGGTGTTAAAAACGAACGAAAAACTGGCAATTTATAGAATGTGAGCTGATTCTGATCCTCATGCGACTCGCATGGGTTTATGCCTATTTGCCATGCGAGTCGCATGGCCACGCTGGACAGCTCACATATCTTTTGTCCTCTTGTTCGTCGACATATTTATTAAATATATATAAAATATAAATAATTTTAATAATTATTTATATATTATATTATATTTATGTGCATAGTAGACTAGATATTTTTGGTCCATTGCGTCGGGCGTTTCTTCTTGGCTCGGGTCCCGGTTCCGGATTTTCGGACGTCCTTGCATACTATTTTATATCGTGTACTTTGCGTTTCGTAACTTGTACTCTTGTTATTTTTAGACGTTCCTCATCAATAATTTGAACCATTTTAATTGTATCTTGTACATTTGAGCATTTTGGACCTTTCCGTCTTCAAATCTCGTTTTCGCCTTTTGTCTTCGCACTTATTTAATATAAACGAATATTACTTGAATATGGAACAATTACAACTAAAATCTTGTCATTTCGGAAGGATATTGATACTAAATATATGTTCATTTAGAGTACTATCATTAATAAATGACTTTTATTATTATAAAATCTAATAAATATATTTAAATATATAAAACGACTATAGTTAAGTTATAAACACGTATAAATTTTAGAAGTCATTTTGGGTCAAGTTGACTTTTGTTGATTTTTGCATATTAGTCTCGAGCATTAGAATTGTGGTACACTATGACTTGACCAAAAATTGTTAGACAAATATTGACCAACATATAAATATATATAATTAATATAGGTTCGTGAATCCGAGGCCAACCTTGCACTTGTTAAATGACGTTATATGTATTTTTACTACGAAATACAGTATGGTGAGTTTCATTTGCTCCCTTTTTATATATATTTTTGGGCTGAGAATACATGCGCTGATTTATAAATGTTTTACGAAATAGGCACAAGTACTAAAACTAATTCTATGTGGGTTTAAACCAGAAATATACCCTTAGCTTGGTAACATTAAACTACTTGTCTATGTACGGTAGGCGCGAATCCTAAAGATAGATCTATTGGGCCTGACAAACCCCATCCTGACTATGGGACGCTTTAGTACTTCGAGGTTATTTTAAACACACCTGATCTGGTGTACTTCAGAGGGTAAAATATGAACGTTAAGGCTTGTTACCGGGTGCCTACAACTTATAGAATACTTTTATACACTCGCGAGTGTACGGATATTTATAGAAACTGAAATCTTGTGGTCTATTACTATTACGAAAATGATTGATTATGATAAACTAATGAACTCACCAACCTTTTGGTTGACACTTTAAAGCATGTTTATTCTCAGGTATTAAAGAAATCTTCCGCTGTGTATTAGCTCATTTTAAGGACATTACTTGGAGTCATTCATGACATACTTTGAAAGACGTTGCATTCGAGTCATTGAGTTCATCAAGATTAATATTAAGTCAATTATAGTTGGATGTAATATGAAATGGTATGCATGCCGTCAATTTTTGATGTAAAGAAAGTTTGTCTTTTAAAAACGAATGCAATGTTTGTAAAACGTATCATATAGAGGTCAAATACCTCGCGATGTAATCAACTATTGTGAATCGTTTATAATGTATATGAACGGATCCTTTCAGTTGGTATCAGAGCGGTGGTCTTAGCGAACCAGGTCTGCATTAGTGTGTCTAACTGATAGTCGTTAGGATGCATTAATGAGCCTGGACTTCGACCGTGTCTGCATGTCAAAAGTTTTGCTTATCATTTTTGTCGGAAATTGCCTGCTTATCATTCTTAGTCTAGACACGTCTTACTGCATTGATTGCATGAATAGTGTATAGACAAAATTCATATCTTAGCGTATCTGCTAATCCATATTTTAGCGTATCTGTTACTGTAAACTTTGCCTGACATATCCCGTAATTTCCTCCGTAATCTACGAAATCTTTTGCGCTATATATATAGATATTCTATGTAATTAGAATACCACCCGATAGCCGAAAAATCATTTCATATCGAAAAATTCTTTATTCAATCGAACGAAATGGAATTCGTCATTAGTTCAAGTCCCTCGAATTCCGATATGGAATCCCACTCAAGCTCCGAAAGCAGTGTGACCGGAATGGATCAACCAATTAGCCATCATCTATTCTGGATGAATTGGGGATAGGTTCGTAGCCTCCTCAATAATTGGAGACAAGAAGAAGGTGATCCCTTCCATCCACCACATTGCCCTCTTGGCGATGAACCTGAAGCACTTACCGGCGAACCGGTCCGAAACACCATTTTCTCTCTCATTTTCAGAGTATCTCGTCACGATTATATACTACATCAAATTCTAGATTTTATTTATCCGCTCGTCCGAACCGATAATCACCCCGGTGTAATAAAAGAAGTCAACGAGCTTCGTGCTCGAGTAGTGGCTTTAGAGAATATGGTGCAAGAGTTACAAACACCAACAAATAACGAAATATTAATTCATAATTTCAATTTTATTGAATAAATACTCCGTAAAAGTTATGTAATTTCTAAAGTCTTTAGGGATTATTCAGTTCTAGTTTCAACCGTAAATCAAATGAGTTTAATTTAATATTAACTCATTAAATCTATGTTACATCTGAAGAAAATATGCACATATATATTTTCATAAAGACTGTAATAAAATTCTGTTGTACAAAATATTAATTGTGAAATTTTTTTTTAACGGGTAGGTAATACCCGAGAGATATATAAATTCACAATTAATATATTACATTTTTCGAATCTGATTAAGCAAATCATCAACTATACTCCCAAAATCTCACAACAATATACATTCTTGTATAGAAATCAAAGCAACCATTCTCACCCAAATTTGATTACGCATTCTGATTTTGACAAATAAAAAATCCAAGTCATGATTTAACAGAAGACATCACTCTTAGATTCCTACATCTTTCAAAGCTATACTTTGACTTCAAAACCGTGTTAGAACATCATATGTATATTAACGATTACAAACTGTGTTCAAACTCTCCGGAGTTTTCGAAGACACTTCAAACAATGAACAATCGAGATGATGATCCAACCACATATTACCTACATTTATGTACCTAAAAAGCTCTCGAAGCCAAAGTCATAGTTCCACGCGTATCCGTGTCAGACCCTTTGGCATTTATTAGCTAAAATGACTTTTCAATTCCTTTTCAAAGTAGACAGTTTTGTCACAGCTCCAGCAAGTCAACTTCGACTTTTCAGTCGGACTAGTCTTATCATAACCTTGATAGATACGTTGCCCTTTCGTCATCGTTACTGGGGACCTTTCATATCTCGCCACCTTAGCAATAAACTTACCAACAACTTCAATTATCTTTGACTTTTCGAAAAATCATTATATTTATTGAAATCACATCATTTACTCATTCGCATCTTGTAACGAGAATTGTCATACGAATCATCGAAAAACAGTAACCAGTATTTTGAAATCTCGCAGCATGTCTACGCCAACAGTTATATGTGTACGTAAAACGTCTATCTCCTGGACTTACATACTTTGAATGTGAAGTTCTGAAAAATATTTTGAACTGCAAACTAGTTCTTGAAATGCTGACGAAGCATCAAAAACTGTAAACGATCTTAACAGTAAAAAGTTTGATGACAAAGAATAGTAAGGTGGAAAAGCTGAGAAAACGAGAAGGTTTGGAACTGGAAAACGGATTGAACAGACTATGAAGGAGGCTGTGGACAAATCACAAAGACTAAATCTGCCTTCAAAGAATCCAAATGATTCAGTACCTACTAAAGTCATTAACGAATACCTTACTCTTTATTCTAAACCTTTACAGACAAATCTTCATCATCATCCATCAATATTAGAAATTCTAAGATATTATCATATCTTTCATTATAAATATCCGCGATATTTCTGAAGATATTTTCACAACTAATCTTATCTGAAGTCATTTATCTCTTTACGCTATCAGTGTTACATCATATAAGAAACTATTAGTTTCTATATTCTATAAACTTTCGAGTTTAAATTATGAATGTTTTGAAGTAGTGTTGGGAACTGAAGCATGAGTTAGTATAATATAATGACACTTGATCAACGTGATTATATTACAGTAAGTCATGCTGAGTTTCTAATGGGACATGACGATTCACAGACCATGCCGTCATCATGTTCCATGTTACATGACTCTTGTATTCTATTTAATCTCTAAAAATATCAAGAATGTATTTTCTTGATGATTCGGTCTTTTCAGGGTATTCTGGTAAATTAACAAATCAAGATCGTGCCATTACCATTTCCTTCTTAGAACATTAACTATGTTCATTCTGAAATTCATATCTGCGAATACTGGACCATTACAAACGTTGCTTAATAGCAAGAAGAAGAAACGAAAGGACAAAACTCCAAAATAGAAATTGGAGTATAAATCGCAGCAAATAGAAGGGAGCATTAACTGTAGATGTCAATGATTATAGAAGACAAAAGCAGGGGCTTTGAAATATAAGGGAAGATATAAAACCCAACAACCACCCAAAAATTATAAACCGTATATATCGATGCATATAGCAATATAAAGACACGGAAGAACTAAAAACACTATAAAACCGAGAGTATAGTAGAAGTAAATAGATTCTTCCGGAGGCAGATGAAAAAGAAGAACGACAGATATGAAAGTGAGGAGTATATCGAGAATCAGTACTGGATGAAGCATATTGACAAATACTTTAAAATATGAGTTGAGGGAGAAAGAATAGAAGGTGTGAGTTGTAAGGAAACGAAGGAGGTGGATTTATAGTGAAATACTCGACAAAGAAATCAAGATGGATTATCGTATTAATTCGAAGAGAATCATAATCTCCTTAATCACCGAAGCATCAAATCCAACATAGATTACAAAGATTTTCTTTAAATTCGGAGATCAATTGTGATGACGTCAAAAGATATGACGAATCACTATAATCTTATTTCCTTCATTTACGATAACTTCCCTCATACGCTTTGAGTAATCGAATTATTTTATCCATACTTCTTAGACATGATAAAACTTCATAATCGTCATAATAACATTCTCATTGTTAGCCATAACGACCTCTATCAAATTTCGGGGACGAAATTTCTTTAACGGGTAGGTACTGTGACGACTCGGAAATTTCCGACTAAATTTAAACTTTATCTTTATATTATTCTGACACGATAAGCAATGTTTGTTAAGTTAAATCTCAAGGATTTTAAACTAATACATTCATTTAAACCTCGACCAAATTCCAATGATTCACGAACCATTAAATAAACATATATGAATATGTATGTATATGTGTATATGTTATAAATTGAAAATGTCAACAAAGTATTTAAAAGTATAATGCTTTATATGAACGTATTTGTTTCAATATGATTATCGATGAAATTAAAAAAATATATATTAAATGATTGAATTATCAGAAATATTGAATTATGATTACAAGTCTCTGTTGAGAGGTCCACTATGATTTGAGAAATCTATTCCTCTTAACGATATTCGGAATAATTTGTAAAGCTATTTATAAATAAAAATAAAAAGTGTCATTTACGAAAGTTAGACAAAAGCTAGTGGAGAATTGGTTTCCATAATATTCTATTAATCTATTTTCAAACGTACAAAAACGTTTTCAGTTTAAAAAGAACTTTATTATTAAAACGTATATAACTTTTATAAATATCTAGAATCACTTTTGACAACTCATTACTTAACCAGTATAATAAATATAACGATATTTATATTTTATTTCATTAAATATATATAACGATTTAAATTAATATTATATATATTTATACGCGTATTATACATACATAGTTTTTATACTCTTACTATACTTTAACTTTACCTTTACTTTACTTTTACTTTACTTTAACTTTAATAATTCACTTTAATAATTCATACTTTAATAATTCACTTTAATAATTCATACTTTAATAATTCACTTTAATAATTCATACTTTAATAATTCACTTTAATAATTCACTTTAATAATTCATACTTTAATAATTTACTTTAATAATTCATACTTTAATAATTCACTTTAATAATTCATACTTTAATAATTCACTTTAATAATTCATACTTTAATAATTCACTTTAATAATTCATACTTTAATAATTCAAAAATCTATTATAAATAGAATTCAATAGGTTTCATTATTTCATAGAAACTTGAAAATATATTTCTCTAAACTCTCTCAATCGATTTACATATATATATATGTATTTGCTCTGTATTATTTCAAGATATTATTAGTATACATAAAATATTACGACGGAGTGATGTCCGAGTGATTTCAAAATAGTTTTTTTGAATGAGTCGAAGCTAAGGAAATTATGGGTTATAGCTATGGAGGTGATGGGTATGGTTCATGGGTATGCTCGTGAGGTCAATCTAGTGTTTATCATCTCCGTTGCGTCTACGTACTTTCCTGCAATATTGAATCTCAATATTGATACGTGAGCACTCATAACTTAACTTTTATATATCAATAGTGTATCCCTGACTAGTGCTCGAGTATATAGGATTATGCATACTTGTACATTCGATATTGTCCTTAGATAGGTTTGTTGAATTCTGAATTAGATACATATGCTACTGAGATAGGGTATATGATATGCATGTCATTGGAAAGCTAGCGAAAAATTAAGAACTTTTCATTTAGATATCGAATGGTTTCGATGAACGGATTTGAAATTATAGTCAACTGAATTTTAGTATTATTGTTAAAATGATTATTATTACTATCGTCGTTATTATTTTAATAGAAATATCATTGTTATTATAAAATATCATTATTACTATTATGTTAGTATTATCATTTTATCATAATAACATTTTTAGTAAATATAAATATTGTTATTTTTTTTATAGAATAATAATAATTATTATTACAAAATAATACAACTTTTACTTATTATTATGATAATCAATATTATTTTATCAAATAAATAGGGGATACAAAGATATTTTTCACCACGCGTAATATAATTACATTAATAATACTTACCACTATAGTTTTAAGATATTAAGTGAACTTTATAAATTTTACTACTTAAGATATATAAAAGTATATTTTATCATATATAAACGTTAATATAAATTTTTATTAATAAATGACTTTTATTATTATAAAATCTAATAAATATATTTAAATATATAAAACGACTATAGTTAAGTTATAAACACGTATAAATTTTAGAAGTCATTTTGGGTCAAGTTGACTTTTATTGACTTTTGCATATTAGTCTCGAGCATTAGGATTGTGGTACACTATGACTTGACCAAAAATTGTTAGACAAATATTGACCAACATATAAATATATATAATTAATATAGGTTCGTGAATCCGAGGCCAACCTTGCACTTGTTAAATGACGTTATATGTATTTTTACTACGAAATACAGTACGGTGAGTTTCATTTGCTCCCTTTTTATATATATTTTTGGGCTGAGAATACATGCGCTGATTTATAAATGTTTTACGAAATAGGCACAAGTACTAAAACTAATTCTATGTGGGTTTAAACTAGAAATATACCCTTAGCTTGGTAACATTAAACTACTTGTCTATGTACGGTAGGCGCGAATCCTAAAGATAGATCTATTGGGCCTGACAAACCCCATCCTGACTATGGGATGCTTTAGTACTTCGAGGTTATTTTAAACACACCTGATCTGGTGTACTTCAGAGGGTAAAATATGAACGTTAAGGCTTGTTACCGGGTGCCTACAACTTATAGAATACTTTTATACACTCGCGAGTGTACGGATATTTATAGAAACTGAAATCTTGTGGTCTATTACTATTACGGAAATGATTGATTATGATAAACTAATGAACTCACCAACCTTTTGGTTGACACTTTAAAGCATGTTTATTCTCAGGTATTAAAGAAATCTTCCGCTGTGTATTAGCTCATTTTAAGGACATTACTTGGAATCATTCATGACATACTTTGAAAGACGTTGCATTCGAGTCATTGAGTTCATCAAGATTAATATTAAGTCAATTATAGTTGGATGTAATATGAAATGGTATGCACGCCATCAATTTTTGATGTAAAGAAAGTTTGTCTTTTAAAAACGAATGCAATGTTTGTAAGACGTATCATATAGAGGTCAAATACCTCGCGATGTAATCAACTATTGTGAATCGTTTATAATGTATATGAACGGATCCTTTCAAAAGCCCAATTACCCAATTTTAATATTTTTAGCCCAACATCATGATTACTTCGTTTTAAATAAGCATAATAATAACTTAGCTACGAGACATTAAATTAAAAAGGTTGAACATAACTTACAATGATTAAAAATAGCGTAGCGTTACACGGACAGAATTTCGACTTACACCCTTACAACATTCGCTAACATACCCTTATTATTAGGAATTAAAATTAAAATTAAAATATAAATATATATATATTACGTATATATTGAGAGAGAGATAGATTAATGGATATTTTTACGATCAGAATGCGTTGCCTTTTATAGGAATTTTCGTCCAGGTGAGCTCCGCGAGTTGCGGCCTTTTCCTTCTTTGAACTCCGCAAGTCGCGGAGTTCGTATTTCCAGCTCACACCATTTTGGCTCCTTTCTTGCCGACGGATTTTTATATAAATATAATATATATATATAATTTATATAATTAATTATATATTATATTATATTTATATACATAGTTAACTTGTAATTTTTAGTCCGTTGCGTCGAGCGTTGAGAGTTGACTCTGGTCCCGGTCCCGGATTTTCGAACGTCCTTGCGTATAATTTAATATCTTGTACTTTGCGTTTTGAATCTTGTACTCTTGTAATTTCGAGATGTTTCTTATCAATAATTGGAACCTCTTTGATTGTATTTTGTACTTTTGAGCTTTTTGGTCGTTTGCGTCTTCAATTCGTCGAATCTGTCTTTTGTCTTCACCTTTTATTATTTAAACGAATATCACTTGTAAATAGGACAACTTCAACTAAAAGCTTGTCTTTCTTGAGGAATAATGCTATGAAATATATGTTCGTTTTTAGCATTATCACGCACCATTCTATAAGTCTAAAAATCAAAGACTATTAATAATTCAAAATAATTAAGAAACTACTTAATCACAAATTAGTTAACAATTCTATTTTGACACAAAACTGTCCCCGGCAGCGGCGCCAAAAACTTGATGTGTAAAATGTGGTATATGAATTTTTATATGAAATAGTATGGAAAAATACCGATTAAAGATTGTTACACACTAACGAGCAGTGTACCCGATCGTGTAGTAGTATAAATAATGGTTTAGTTCCGTGTATCGTTCCAAGGACAGTTGGATTAGTCAAACTAAAATTAGAAACTATATTGTGATTAACTAAGTAAATGAAACTTAAAGGTACAAGATATTTTTTGGTTTGCCCTTTTACGATAGGCGAATCAAGTGATGAATAAGATTAAAAAGACAATATTTTTGGTATTTTTAGTTTATGAAAACAGAAAGATAGTTTTGAATTCAAATTAAAGAAATATGCTCATCTAGACTTTTTACCCTTAATGTTGAATGTTATTTAGGATTAAGATCGGATTGATTGGTTATGCACGAGAACTAATTAATTGGTTCACCAAGAGTAGTCTTGCGCAAATACTTGATGTTAAGCGAGGTGTATATAAAATAGTTATTATTTTACTAGGAAAATACTATTAAATACGATACAATTTTACACAAGATATTTATTTATTTATAGAATGGATATACTTAAACCTTGCTACAACACTTATAGGCAGTGTACCTAATCGTACAGTAGTGTAGTTTTTAGAAAGTCCGGTTCGTTCCACAGGGAAATCTTTAAACAAAGCTCAACGCTATATTAGTTTACTTTTATAAAAATACAAATATATATATAAGTAATATTATTATTATAAAGGGGGGTTTTTACCGTTTAATGACCGGTTTGTCGATTTTAAGACTTTAGTCGCAGTTAAAACCTAATGTAAAATATAAAATAAATACAAGACTTAAATTAAAGTGTAAAGTAAATAACGATAATGAAATTGCGAATAATAAAAATGCGATAAAATAAAAACAATAAATAAAAAGTACGATAATTAAAAGTGCGATTAAATATAAAATAAATAAAAGTGCGATAATTAGAAGTGCAATTAAATATAAAATAAAGGAAATTAAATATGAAATAAAAGAATTATGCTTATTTAAACTTCCGTAATCATGATGTTTGACGTGTTGATTTTAGTTTTATGCCCATGGGTTAATTGTCCTTTGTCCTGGATTATTTAATATGTCCGTCTGGTTTTTGTCCATAACAGTCCATCAGTCATAAATATAAATTGCAAGTGTCCTTGTCAAATTATTATTATACCCGAAGTTAAATATTCCAACTAATTGGGGATTCGAATTGTAACAAGGTTTTAATACTTTGTTTAATGAATACACCAGGTTATCGACTGCGTGTAAACCAAGGTTTTACTACTTTGTTAACAATTACACCAATTACCCTTGAATGTAATTTCACCCCTGTTTTAATTATTCTAGTGGCTATTAATCCATTCCCGTGTCCTGGTTAAATGAACGATTATTCGTACATATAAATACCCCGCCCATCGTGTCCGATTGAGTGTATATGGTAATTTATAGGGACGCCCAATTGTAAATCTTTATATTAACATTAACAAACTTTCATTTAGTTAAACAAAATATAAAGCCCATTAATAGCCCATAGTCTAATTTCCACAAGTGTCGTTCTTTTGTCCAAACCCCAATTATGGTACAAAGCCCAATTACCCAATTTTAGTAATTAGCCCAACATCATGATTACTTCGTTTTAAATAAGCATAATAATAACTTAGCTACGAGACATTAATGTAAAAAGGTTGAACATAACTTACAATGATTAAAAATAGCGTAGCGTTACACGGACAGAATTTCGACTTACACCCTTACAACATTCGCTAACATACCCTTATTATTAGGATTTAAAATTAAAATTAAAATTAAAATATAAATTATATATATATATATCGTATATATTGAGAGATGAGAGAAAATAAGATATGAAATTTGATCAGAATTCGGTTTGCTTTATAGCCAGAGTTGAATTTTGGGGCTCCGCGACTCGCGGCAAAATCCCCTTCAAACTCCGCGAGTCGCGGAGATAGTATTTACAGCTCAGTCCTTGGAGTTTTCTCTGCCGACGGTTTTTAATATATATATATAATATATATATAATTAATATAATTAATTATATATTATATTATATTTATATACATAGTTAACTTGTAATTTTTAGTCCGTTGCGTCGAGCGTTAAGAGTTGACTCTGGTCCCGGTTCCGGATTTTCGAACGTCCTCGCGTATAATTTAATATCTTGTACTTTGCGTTTTGAATCTTGTACTCTTGTGATTTCGAGACGTTTCTTATCAATAATTGGAACCTTTTTGATTGTCTTTTGTACTTTTGAGCTTTTTGGTCGTTTGCGTCTTCAATTCGTCGAATCTGTCTTTTGTCTTCACCTTTTATTATTTAAACGATTATCACTTGTACATAGAACAATTGCAACTAAAAGCTTGTCTTTCTTGAGGAATAATGCTATGAAATATATGTTCGTTTTTAGCATTATCAAATATTCCCACACTTGAGCGTTGCTTGTCCTCAAGCAATATCGTCTTGAAATACTAGAATCACTTCTTTATTCTTCACACTTTGTACATCAGTGATTTCTATACGGCGGTATAAACAATGGTAGTAACGATATGGTTTACAGTCCCACATGACTATAAAAATTTAGATCCATTAAGGAAATTTGATCTTTATGAAAACATTTGATCTTTTGAAATCTAGTTTTTACTCTAGATAAGTTTTCCGGAATAACCCTTTACCGGTGTTTGCAAAATATTTTTGTGGGTTTGGTGGGTTTCAGATTTGAAAATTTTAGCTCAAAACTTGCGGTTTTGTGTCACCCACTTGCTAACCTTGTATTTGGAAAGCAACACGTCCAGTTTACTTGTCCCGTATATTACCTTTCGGTAAACTACCGTCCGGTTGTAAAGGAAAGCGTTGAACAAGCAACTGTTAAGGCAATGTCCCGTGACATGCTTTTGATTATGGTCTATAACGTGTCGGACGCAATTACTATCCTTGGTAGGAGCAATAGTAAAGCTTACCCTTATAATTTGTCGGTTTGACACAAGGTCCTGTCTTTGACCATGCTATGCAACCACCGTTCTTACGGTTGACACCCGATTTAGTTCAGGTGACCTAATGAATTCCAGGTGAATTCCTAGGATTTTACGTTCAATGGTAATGAACGCATTGAAAATAGGGTTTTCAGAAAACAAATCGGTTTGTAATTTTTGATCAAAATATTTTCTCGTTCAAGCTCGAGTTTAGATATCATTGAATTCCATGAGTTTGAATTCTCAATCTTTAAGGTCAATCTCTAGGATTGAGTAATATCAGTCTTAAAAGCTGATTTTTAATCTTTAAGGAGATTATCCTTTCTAGGGATCTGATTCATTAGTCTTATCCAGCTAATTTGCATGGTGCCCCCCCCATTGTACGAGATAAATCCTTCTCATGGTTAGGATAAATCTGACCACTTGGCGACCCTGTTTAATGCTGAGGTCCGTGGATTTCCTGCTGATTTTAGTGATGACTTTTCTAGATTTTTTGTCAACCTACAGCTGGTCTGGACGACAACTTCATGACCTAAATCAAGAAGCGCGTGTCTTTTTCGGAAGACTTTACTTCCTTTTAATGATGGAATTGATTCATCGTGTAGATCCATCTCTTCTTTTCTTTCATCGGGTAAAACAGTTTAGTTTAGTCCAAAGCAAAAGTATTTTCAGTTATTTGTTACAGATATATGTGACATATGTTAAGATAACTTGGTAAATTTTCCCACACTTGGCTTTTATTTTCCTTTTTATCGTCCTCTATTCCATTTTAAATGAATTTTAACATTTTAGTTTGTTTCTCAATTTATGTCCTTTCCCAGGTAACAATAATTTCGGTGTTAAAACCTAGTTTTATCGTTCATAAATATGTATAAACATGATTTTGAATTCATTTAATTGAAAATTTTGAAAAATTTTACTAGAATTGGGTAGTCAGTATATAAGACTAGGGCTGTTCTTTTTTATCAGAGAGCACTAGATTCTAATACAACTACTGCTTTACTAGTATTTTTAATGGTAACCAAGTGTTTAATATAAAAATTTTAAAATCCGAAAGAATTTAATCCCTTCCCACACTTAAGATCTTGCAAAGCCCTCATTTGCAAGAAATCAGTAACAATTTAAATTATTGAGGGTGATTTGTGTGAAAATGATTAAATTTTTACCAAAGTTTCCAAATATATTGGCGTTTGTTTGCTGAATGATAAATGGTGCACATCATTTGTTCATTCCGTCTTGTTGTTATTTCACATATATTTTGCATCTTGTCGTCAAAATTAGTTGCTTTTGCTGAACTTAATGCCAGTCTTTGAAAATGCGTTGTTTTACCCTGTTGTGTACATAAGATAAACTGCAAACATATATACATATTTTTGAAGTTTGGTATATTACCCCACGTTCAAAAATTATTAAAATCTAAGAATAAAAGTTAGATAATTATAAAAATGATTACAATATTAACAAAAGTATTAAATGTATCAATAATTACAAATTACAAAATAAAAAAATAAGTAAACTAAGGATGATATTGGTACCAATAGGGGTTCCAGGCATAACCATAAGTGCTATAGAATGCTTCGGCAGGGTCATACGTAGGATATGGTGGCTGCATCTCTATCGACCAAGGAGGGAAGATGGGTTTCGGTGTAGGAATATAGTTTCTACCTATATGTTGGCAATGAGCTATGATCTGGTTCTGATGAACTTGCCAATCTTCAAATGCTCTCTGTCTAGCATTTTCGTATTCCTGAGAAGCTATAAACCTATGCATTTCTTGCATCTCATTCCCCCCTCCTACATTACCTTGCTGCTGGTTTCTCTCCACCTGTGGATGTCTACCATGGTATCGTACTGCGGCGTTATTTCGCCTCTTCAAAACTTTCGCACCATGGTATACATTTAAACCTATAGTGTCGCGGGGTTCCGGCTCTTCTAGTAATAATCCCCCCCGACTTATATCCACACCGAGATATTCACCAATCAAAGTAATAAAAATACCACCTCCTATTATGCTATGTGGACGCATCCCCCGAACCATAGCTGATAAATAATAACCCACACAATATGGTATACTTACAGCGCTCTGTGGGTCTCGAATACACATATGGTAAAACAAATCTTGTTCATTTACCTTTTCTTTGTTTTTACCCCTTTGTGTAATCGAATTAGCTAAAAACCTATGTATCACTCTTAATTCGGCTCTATCTATATCCAAATAAGAGTAGTTTCCCCCTTTGAAATGGTGATGGCTTGTCATTTGACTCCACACACCGTGTGTATCAAAATTCTCATCTATCTTTCTACCGTTTAGTATCAATCCTCTACAATCGGCAGACGCTAACTCCTCAGGCGTATATATACGTAAAGCCTGAGCCATGTCCAGTAAAGACATGTGACGCATCGAACCGCCTAACAAAAATCTAATAAAAGAACGATCGGTTAAACTAGCTACCCGATCATTCAACTCTATACTACATAACAACTCTTCACACCATACTTTATATACAGGTCTACGTATGGTGAATAAACATATCCAGTCATTAAAAGAAGAATTACCATACCTCTGTACAAGTAATTCCCTAATTGGCCCGGCCAATTCTACAGCTTCCAAGGGTCCCCATTCTATGACCCTCGGTACCTCAACAACCTTAGAGTGAAGAGTATGCAAACCCCGTTGATATTTTGGATAATCTATCCAAAGTCTGTCAAATCTCAGGTTCGGGTGCAACTCTTCTAAATGCATATCGGAAAAGGTCATGACTGGATGAGGTACATCCTGCTTGTAGTAGTTATCTACCTCCTGTTGTTCCAAATTCTCGGCAGGAGCATTGCGGGCTTGGGATGAAGATTCACCCCTTTCATTCTGCAAAACACATCAAACACAAATTTTGTGCATCCAAATATGCATTAGTGTCAGCAAAATCATCAATTAAAATAATTATAATGACATTATCAATTTATATCAAACTTAAGCTTATTTTCACATTTTTATCAAATCTACACTTTTTCAAATAAGCATATACGAAAATGTTCGCCAAGTTCATAAGCATTCAACTCAAATAACATGTCAAAATAATCATTACTAGCAATTAAACAAGTCTCAAATGGCATTATCTTTCAAAAATCAAGTTCATGAATTTTAGACTTGAAAAAGTCCACTTTAATTCTCAAAATCATGTTTAGGCTCAAAGTTTGGATCATTTAACTACCTAGACATGTTACACTACTCAATTTAGCAACAATTCATGACAAAATCGGCCATAACCTATTTATATCAAAAAGCCCCAAATTTGCTCAAGAACACAAACCCTAGATTACTCAAAATTTGAAGTTTAAGGCTTCTAATCATGTTAAACAGCATCAATCTAGGTTATACAAGCATAATACATAAACAATTTAAGCTTAATTACACTATAAAGCATCAAAATCAAATTGGGGAAAAAAATAGCTCAAGAACACCAAATTTCGAATTAAATGGTGTTTAGGTGTAGAAATTTACCGTTTTTCTTGAGTAATTCTTAGATAGCATCCTTCTCAACATGATTTTAGCAAAAAATTTGGTGATTAACGGTTAAAAATTGGAATTTTTGGGGTGTTTTTGGGTGGTTTTTCGGGGTTTTTCGCAGCAGAATTCGAGTTGTTTTTGTGTGGTGGAGTGTACTGATCGTGCAGCTCTTTTATTTTTTTTTCTGGGTTTTGGTCCCTCCGCGAGTCGCGGGGATTTACCCTCCAAACTCCGCGAGTCGCGGAGTTTGCTCTTTTTTTTTTTTCTTTTTTTTTTTTTTTTTTTTATAATCTTTAACTTATTAAAACAATTAAGTAATTAATTTTAAAATTTTGTTTCCCTTGTTATTTAGGATGAGGTTGTTTCGGATCGATGTCCTAGTCCGTCCTTCGACAAAATTTGTCTTTTAGTAGCGATTGTTTTAAAAGCTAAGATTTTTGGGTTTTTTCAATGTTTTTGGCATACTCTAATTCAATAAGATTAAAAATAATGATAATAAAAGTTCTCGTCCCTCCCTCGGGTAAAGCAATTTCAGTTCAAAGACCTAGTCTTCAACTTACGACGAATTTTAAAAATCATATTCTTAACTTAATGAGATAAAGTAAATTTTTGTTTTTAAATTCACACAACTTAAATATAAAATTCAAAATTAAAAATTAATAATTAAAAATTCACACCAAACTTAAAATTTGAAATGCATAAAATTAAAATTTCATATTTTAAAAATTAAAAATTCACACCAAACTTAATTTAAAATTTTATAAATTCATATCAAACTTATATTAATTTTTCAAATATTTACAATTTTAAAAATATTGTTTTTACAAAGTTTACAATATTAATTTAAGATTTAAATATTAATTTTAAAAAAACATGGTAAAAATAAATTTAAAAATCTTTTTGTCTTTTTATCCCACTTTAATCAATCAAATATTATCAAAAATATGCGCCCCTCTTTTCGGTAAAGTAATTTCGGTTTCAAGACCTAATTTAACTCATGACGAATTTTTGAAATATTTTGGGTTGATTGTTTAAAGATATTTATACCTTAAGAATAAACGTTAAATTTCGCAGTGATGTAATAAATTTTTGAATGATATCAATAATTTCGGTCGCCAAACCTAATTTTATTTAATACCAATTTAATACTTTTTAGCGAACAAATTAGCGTTTATTATCAAAAGGTTAAAAATAAAAATAAAAATAAAAACTGTACAGACATACCTGTGAAATAGATTTCTTAGTTATATGATCTATTATATTCATAAGATAGTCGGTTTAATTGGTTTTCCATGGCTACATAGGCGTAACCTCGAGCATTCAGTGTCTTTTCTTCTAAACATATGAACGGTCCGTCTCTGCATAAAGTAACAAATTCGGTATTTGAATAGGTTTGATTATTTGAACATTTACCTCCATGTGACCATTTTCCGCATTTGTGACATCGTTCTAGGTGTCGTGCTCTTCTTTTCGCTGCGGATTTTGATTTTCCTTTACCAAATTGTAACTTATTATCTTCGCATCTGGATCCTTTTCTAACTCCGTCCATTCTTTCTCTGATTACTGATACTAATTCGCTCGGTAGTATGTCATTATTTCTTTTAGTGATCAAAGCGTGTAGCATTAGACCATGGTTTAGTTCACAGGCAGTCTTCATTTCGTAAAAACCTAAAAAAAATAAAAATTCAGAATGGGGGGAGAAGACTAGTTCTTTAGGGTCTGCTAGGGAAAGACCATACGTGTTCCATTTTCGAGAACTACACGAAAACAGACAATCTAACTCTAACAGAAATACATATTATCCTTTAAAGACTTGATTCTCCCCACACTTAGTTAGCTGTGGTATCGAAATTGTGATTAACTTCGTTGTCGACTTCCATCGGACCATGTATGTAATGTTTAACTCTGTGACCATTAACTTTAAATTCAATCCCATTTGAATTTATTAATTCTATCGTTCCGTATGGGAAAACTCTTTTGACTATGAATGGTCCAGACCATCTTGATTTCAATTTTCCAGGAAATAGCTTGAATCGTGAATTGAAAAGAAGAACTCTGTCTCCTTCTTTAAATTCTTTTAAACTTCTGATTCTTTTATCATGCCATTTCTTCGTTCTTTCTTTATAGATTAACGAATTTTCGTATGCTTCATGTCTTAATTCTTCTAATTCGTTTAGTTGACTTAATCGTAGACGTCCGGCTTCATGTAAATCAAGATTACATGTCTTCAAAGCCCAAAATGCTTTGTGTTCAATTTCTACTGGAAGATGACATGCTTTTCCATAAACAAGTCTAAAAGGTGTGGTTCCAATTGGAGTTTTGTAGGCTGTTCTAAAAGCCCAGAGTGCATCCTCCAATTTAATGGACCATTCCTTCGGATTTGATCCTACGGTTTTCTCTAGAATACGTTTTAAAGCTCGGTTGGTATTTTCAACTTGTCCACTTGTTTGTGGATGATATGCGGTGGAGATTTTATGAGTTACTCCATATCTTTTAAGAACTTTCTCAAGTTGATTATTACAAAAATGAGTTCCCCGATCACTTATTAAAGCTTTCGGTGTTCCAAACCTTGCAAAAAGACGTTTTAAAAAGTTGACTACAACTCGTGCATCGTTAGTTGGGAGAGCTTGTGCTTCCGCCCATTTAGATACATAATCAATGGCTACGAGTATATATAGATTATTATGAGATTTTGGAAATGGACCCATAAAGTCAATACCCCAAATGTCAAATACTTCACATACTTGGATGACATTTTGTGGCATTTCATCACGTTGACTTATTTTTCCGGCCCTTTGACATGCATCACAGGATTTGCAAAGAAGGTGTGCGTCTTTGTAAATTGTAGGCCAATAGAATCCAGCTTCATAAACTTTTCTTGCTGTTAGTTGAGGCCCATAATACCCTCCTGTTGGTCCTGTGTGACAATGGTTTAAAATTTTACTAGCTTCATCTCCAAATACACATCGGCGTATTATTCCATCGGGACAACTTTTAAACAGATGTGGATCTTCCCAGAAATAGTGTTTTATATCACTGAAGAATTTCTTTCGTCTTTGGTACGATAATCCTTTTTCAAGGAATCCACAAACTAAGTAGTTTGCATAGTCTGCAAACCATGGGATTTCTTTATAATCTATCTTCAATAGATATTCATCAGGAAAGTTGTCTTGTATGGCCGATTCATTCAGAACTTCTAATTCGGGATTTTCAAGACGAGAAAGATGATCAGCGGCGAGATTTTCTGCTCCTCTTTTATCTCGGATTTCAATATCAAACTCTTGTAAGAGTAAGATCCAACGGATTAATCTTGGTTTAGCATCTTGTTTTGAAAATAGGTATCTAAGAGCAGAATGGTCGGTATAGACCACCGTTTTTGCTAGAACGAGATATGACCGAAATTTGTCAAAAGCAAAGACAATAGCAAGGAGTTCTTTTTCAGTAGTTGTATAGTTCGTTTGTGCTCCTTGTAACGTCTTACTAGCATAATATATAGGTTGAAATCGTTTTTCAATCCTTTGTCCTAAAACGGCTCCCATTGCAAAATCACTTGCATCGCACATTAGTTCAAATGGTAGATTCCAATTTGGTGTTATCATGATTGGTGCATTAGTGAGTTTCTCTTTAAGAATATTAAAAGATTTGATACATTCATCTGAAAAGATGAATGGCGCATCCTTTTCTAGGAGTTTATTCATAGGAGTGGCAATTTTAGAAAAATCTTTTATGAAACGTCGGTAAAAACCGGCATGCCCTAGAAAACTCCTAACTCCTCTAACATTGGTGGGATGTGGAAGTTTAGCAATTACATCTACTTTAGCTCTATCCACTTCAATTCCTTCTTTTGAAATTTTATGTCCAAGAACGATGCCTTCTTTAACCATGAAATGGCATTTCTCCCAATTAAGTACTAGATTTGATTTTTCGCATCTAATTAGCATTCGTTCCAGATTAACTAGACATGATTTAAATGTATCACCGAAGACTGAAAAGTCATCCATGAAAACTTCCATGCATTCTTCTATCATGTCATGAAAAATCGCCATCATACACCTTTGAAAGGTTGCAGGGGCGTTGCAAAGTCCAAATGGCATGCGTTTGTAAGCAAAAGTACCATAAGGGCACGTGAATGTGGTTTTCTCTTGGTCCTCGGGTGCTATTGGAATTTGAAAATATCCGGAAAATCCATCTAGAAAACAATAGTAACTATTTCCGGCTAATCTTTCCAACATTTGATCTATGAAAGGTAAGGGAAAGTGATCTTTTCTGGTGGCGTCATTTAATTTTCTATAATCAATACATACACGCCATCCTGTTACAGTCCTAGTAGGAATAAGCTCATTTTTCTCATTTGTAATGACAGTCATGCCACCCTTCTTAGGTACGCATTGAACTGGGCTTACCCATGGACTATCAGAAATTGGATATATCAAACCTGCATCTAGCAGTTTAATAATCTCTTTCTTAACTACATCTTGCATATTAGGATTTAGTCTTCGTTGGCGTTGCACATACGTTTTATGACCTTCTTCCATAAGGATTTTATGTGTGCAATACGAAGGACTTATTCCTTTAATATCATGAATCTTCCATGCAATGGCTGGTTTATGAGCTTTCAACACAGAAATGAGTTGTGATTTCTCATTTTCAGTAAGAGAAGACGATATTATTACAGGTAATTCAGATTCACCATGTAAATAAGCGTATTCCAAATGGTTTGGAAGTGGCTTTAACTCTAATTTCGGAGGTTCTTCTATCGATGATTTATATCGATATCTGTCTTCTTCTTTTAGCATTTGAATTTCTTCTGTTGTTGGTTCATATCCATTAGCTATAAGTGTAGCTAACATTTCAGCTTCATCAATTGGTTCATTACCTTCTCCTAAAGAACATTCTCCTGTTCCTTGTAATTCTGGAAATTCTTCTAATAATTCTGCATGTGCATCTATAGTTTGAATATAATAACATGTATCATCTGCAGATTGTGGTTGTTGCATTGCTCTATCAACTGAAAAGGTAACACTCTCATCCTCTATACTTAGGGTCAGTTTCTTACCGAACACGTCTATCATTGCTTTAGCCGTGTTTAAGAATGGTCTTCCTAATATGAGAGGAACTTGAGAATCTTCTTCCATGTCCAGAACAACAAAATCTACTGGAAATACTAAAGTACCAACTTTAACTAGCATGTTCTCCATTATCCCTCTAGGATATTTTATTGATCTATCGGCTAGTTGTATACTTATTCTTGTTGGTTTCAGTTCTCCAAGGTCTAGTTTAGCGTATAGTGAATACGGCATTAGATTTATACTAGCACCTAAGTCTGCCAATGCTTCTATTGAACTAAGACTACCCAGAAAACATGGAATTGTGAAACTTCCTGGATCAGATAGTTTTTCTGGTATCTTATTCAACAGCACTGCTGAACAATTAGCATTCATAGTAACAGCCGAGAGTTCTTCCATTTTCTTTCTATTTGAGATTAGATCTTTCAAGAATTTAGCATATCTAGGAATTCCTGAAATCACATCAATGAAAGGAAGATTTACATTTATCTGTTTAAACATATCCAAGAATTTGGATTGCTCGGCTTCAAGTTTTTCTTTCTTCATTTTACTCGGGTAAGGAAGTGGTGGTTGGTATGGTTTAACATAAGGTTTATCCTTAACTGTGTTATTTTCATTAACCTTTTCAACTACCGGTTCTTTTTCCTTATCTTGATCAGGTTGTGGTTCTTGTGGAGTAGGATTAGTTTCATCAGAAGTTACAGGTATTTCAGGTGGTTTAAGTGTTGTACCACTTCTTGTGGTAATAGCTTTAGCTGTTTCATTTCGGGGGTTAGCATTTGTATCACTAGGTAGACTTCCCGGTTTTCTTTCACCTATTAACCTTGCTAGGTTACTTACTTCTTGTTCCAGATTTTGAATAGAAGCTTGTTGATTTCTAAATGCTTGAGCATTTTGTTCATTGGTTTGTTTTTGAGATGTGAAAAACTGCGTTTGAGTTTCAACTAGCTTCGTCATCATATCTTCTAAATTCGGCTTTTTATCATCGGTTTGTTGTGGTGGTTTGTTTTAAAAATTCGGTCTTTGCTGATTGTAAGTATTATTGGATACTTGTTGATTGCTAGGACCTTGTTGGTTGTTGTATGGAATATTTCGGTTATAATTCTGGTTTTGATTGTAAATCGGTCTTGGCGGTTGATAATTATTCTGATAATTATTTCCAGGCCTTTGGTTTATGTATGAAATATTCTCTCTTTGTTCCATTGTTAATTCAATACTGAGACAATCTTTTGTCAAATGTGGTCCTCCACACTGCTCACAACTAATTCGTATAGCATGAATATCTTTAGTCATCTTTTCCATTCGTCTCTCGAAAGCATCTATCTTTGCCGAAATGGAATCTAAGTCATGGCTAGAATCGGCTCTAGCTGCTTTAGATGATCTAATGATATCTTTTTCTTGGTGCCACTCATGTGAGTGGGAAGCAGTATTATCAATAATTTTGTAAGCATCAGTTTCGGTTTTCTTCATAATAGAACCACCAGCTGCTATATCTATGTCTTTTCTTGTAGTGATGTCGCATCCTTGGTAGAATATTTGTACTATTTGACAGGTGTCTAAACCATGTTGCGGACATCCTCTTAACAACTTTCCATATCTTGTCCACGCCTCATATAGAGTTTCATTTGGTTTCTGTGTGAACGTAACAATTTCTGCTTGAAGTCTTACGGCTTTAGATGCAGGAAAGAATTGTTTAAGAAATTTGTCAATTAAAACGTCCCATGTATCAATCGCCCCTTCAGGTAACGATTCCAACCAATCTTTGGCTTCTCCCTTTAAAGTCCAGGGAAATAACATGAGATATATCTGTTCATCCTCCACTTCTCGTATTTTAAATAGTGTGCAGATCCTATTAAAGGTACGTAGATGTTCATTTGGATCTTCCTTCGGCGCACCACTAAATTGGCATTGATTAGTCACCATGTGTAGAATTTGTCCTTTGATTTCATAATCTGGCGCATTAATGTCTGGATGAGTAATTGCGTGACCTTGGCCAGTGCGTTTAGCTCTCATTCGGTCTTCCATACTTAAAGGTTCCAGATTCTCCATAATTGAATTTGTTGAATCGGAATCACTAGAGGATTCTGATTTAATGGTTCGTTCCTCAACAATCTCTGTTTGAATGATTGGTGGCTCCGGAGGAAAGTTTAGTGGTTCAGGATCTACGAACCGTTCCTGAATATTCTCCGGATTCTCAATTGTGAGGTCGGGTTCAAAAAATGGATTATCGGAAATTTGAACTGAAGTACTTGGTTGACTGGATGACGATTCTAAAGAAAAATCAACGGCGGTTATATTTGTTAAACGATGTCTTGATCGAGTTACAGGTGGTGAACGTACAAAAGGTGATGAACGTCTTGCTCGGTGCATTCACTGAATATCCTATTAGTTTTAAAAAGGAAAGAAAAATTATAATAAGTTATCCAATCAATAGACTTTTCTGATTTTGCCCACGTTTCGAATAGCCAAAAGATGCAGCAGAGGGGCAGGATTCGTTTGGTCTCAATATAATTGAGGACTGTTTGGCTCCAATAACCCGGTCCACGTACAAATCCAACTATTACTACGAACCAGAAAATTTTGATGTCTATCAATTTAACCACTCAAAATAAATTTTCGTAATTTTAAGAAATTTAGATAAGAAGTAGAAAAAATTCTAAGTCCTAAAAACTAGAATGGCGAGAAATAAGAGAGAAAAAGAGTTCGTCGAAAAAGGTCGAAAAAGAAAAAAAATATGGTTGAAAAATAAAAGGTGACGGAAAAATAAAAGAAACTTATAAAACTTAAAAATACTTTACTAACCTAACCTTATTACTATAACTAACTTAAAATTATAATCGCAAATTAAAATTACTAATTGGAATGATAATTGGTACATAGTAAAAGGTGTCTAAAAATATTAAAGCTTACAAGGAAAAACTAAATCCCAAATTGAAATAACTTAAAAAGAAACTAAAACTTAAAAAGGCGTCGCAAAATTCTAAAGCACCTAAATCTTAGTCTAAAGAAAAAGCACTTAAGGAATTCTACGGCAAAGCCTAAAAATCTAGGAGTAAAAATAACTATAGCAAAAACTAAGTTTAAAATTAAAAATGAGCTAAAAATACTAATATTACGTTACAATGATTAAAAAGGGACAAAATATAAAAATATACAAAAAGTTGTAAAAAGTACAATTTTTATAAAAATATTATTTTTATATTTTTTATTTTATAAAACTATTAATTTTACAATTTAATTAAACTTATTTAATACTAAAATATAAATTAAATAAAACTTAAATTAAAATAAAACTTAATTATAATATTAATTAGGGTTAATAATAATAATAATAATTAAAAATCCGTAATAAATGCTGAATTAGGGCATCTGTTCGCGTGTCAGACAAGCTCCGCGAGTTGCGGCAATTATTGCATCAAACCCCGCGAGTCGCGGGGTTCAGAATTTCAGCTGACAGGTTTGAAATTTTTACGCGTTTTTCTTTATTTTTTTTTTTTTATTTTATGTTTTCTGTTTTTTAAATAAATAAAAGATTTTAAAACTTATATTTTTATAAACTAAAATAGAAATAAAGAAACTTATAAAACTTAAATATTTAACAAAATCTTAAAAATACTTATATTTTTGTTTTTCTTTTTATATTTTCGAATATTTAAAACGTATTTTTACAAAAACGAATTTTTAATAAAAGTAAACTAAAAATCTTTTTTTTTTTTTTATATTAGCGTTGCGCTTCCGGCTTTTAAGAGTGTTCCCCGGCAGCGGCGCCAAAAATACTTGATGTTAAGCGAGGTGTATATAAAATAGTTATTATTTTACTAGGAAAATACTATTAAATACGATACAATTTTACACAAGATATTTATTTATTTATAGAATGGATATACTTAAACCTTGCTACAACACTTATAGGCAGTGTACCTAATCGTACAGTAGTGTAGTTTTTAGTAAGTCCGGTTCGTTCCACGGGGAAATCTTTAAACAAAGCTCAACGCTATATTAGTTTACTTTTATAAAAATACAAATATATATATAAGTAATATTATTATTATAAAGGGGGGTTTTTACCGTTTAATGACCGGTTTGTCGATTTTAAGACTTTAGTCGCAGTTAAAACCTAATGTAAAATATAAAATAAATACAAGACTTAAATTAAAGCGTAAAGTAAATAACGATAATGAAATTGCGAATAATAAAAATGCGATAAAATAAAAACAATAAATAAAAAGTACGATAATTAAAAGTGCGATTAAATATAAAATAAATAAAAGTGCGATAATTAGAAGTGCAATTAAATATAAAATAAAGGAAATTAAATATGAAATAAAAGAATTATGCTTATTTAAACTTCCGTAATCATGATGTTTGACGTGTTGATTTTAGTTTTATGCCCATGGGTTAATTGTCCTTTGTCCTGGATTATTTAATATGTCCGTCTGGTTTTTGTCCATAACAGTCCATCAGTCATAAATATAAATTGCAAGTGTCCTTGTCAAATTATTATTATACCCGAAGTTAAATATTCCAACTAATTGGGGATTCGAATTGTAACAAGGTTTTAATACTTTGTTTAATGAATACACCAGGTTATCGACTGCGTGTAAACCAAGGTTTTACTACTTTGTTAACAATTACACCAATTACCCTTGAATGTAATTTCACCCCTGTTTTAATTATTCTAGTGGCTATTAATCCATTCCCGTGTCCTGGTTAAATGAACGATTATTCGTACATATAAATACCCCGCCCATCGTGTCCGATTGAGTGTATATGGTAATTTATAGGGACGCCCAATTGTAAATCTTTATATTAACATTAACAAACTTTCATTTAGTTAAACAAAATATAAAGCCCATTAATAGCCCATAGTCTAATTTCCACAAGTGTCGTTCTTTTGTCCAAACCCCAATTATGGTACAAAGTCCAATTACCCAATTTTAGTAATTAGCCCAACATCATGATTACTTTGTTTTAAATAAGCATAATAATAACTTAGCTACGAGACATTAATGTAAAAAGGTTGAACATAACTTACAATGATTAAAAATAGCGTAGCGTTACACGGACAGAATTTCGACTTACACCCTTACAACATTCGCTAACATACCCTTATTATTAGGATTTAAAATTAAAATTAAAATATAAATATAAATTATATATATATATATATATCGTATATATTGAGAGATGAGAGAAAATAAGATATGAAATTTGATCAGAATTCGGTTTGCTTTATAGCCAGAGTTGAATTTTGGGGCTCCGCGACTCGCGGCAAAATCCCCTTCAAACTCCGCGAGTCGCGGAGATAGTATTTACAGCTCAGTCCTTGGAGTTTTCTCTGCCGACGGTTTTTAATATATATATATAATATATATATAATTAATATAATTAATTATATATTATATTATATTTATATACATAGTTAACTTGTAATTTTTAGTCCGTTGCGTCGAGCGTTAAGAGTTGACTCTGGTCCCGGTTCCGGATTTTCGAACGTCCTCGCGTATAATTTAATATCTTGTACTTTGCGTTTTGAATCTTGTACTCTTGTGATTTCGAGACGTTTCTTATCAATAATTGGAACCTTTTTGATTGTCTTTTGTACTTTTGAGCTTTTTGGTCGTTTGCGTCTTCAATTCGTCGAATCTGTCTTTTGTCTTCACCTTTTATTATTTAAACGATTATCACTTGTACATAGAACAATTGCAACTAAAAGCTTGTCTTTCTTGAGGAATAATGCTATGAAATATATGTTCGTTTTTAGCATTATCAATACTCAAACGGGATTACATGATGCAAGTGATGTTGTTGTCATCTAAGACCTCCTATTTGTAATTAACTAATTCAACTAGTTTGAAGACTTGAAGAATGATCAAGTCAATGGTGTGTTGTACATGATCCACTCCTATATCAACTAAAGGTTTAACTTAGTTCATTCCCTTGGTCTGGTTAAATGCTCAATTCACCCAACCCAAATAATTAACTAAGTGTTATAATAAGATCCCTATAAACGTCACTAGATAAGGCAAATCACTAACACATGTTAATTGATGGAACTAGGCAGTTGAAAGTGTGTATTATAGATTCTAAGGAATTGGTCATTCTCCTAGACAATTACACATACAAATTAAGCTATTCCAAAGTATCTACAAGAGTCGTTCATACATTCTTATGTAAATTAACCATTTGAACTCAACTTATCCCTTTTGGTAAAAGACGGATAAACACATGTCACTAGGTGTAAATCAATACATTAACTTAACAAGATGATGTTTCTTAATCAAATGAACATATCAACTAGTTGAATCGAAAGGATTAAACTTAACAAGAATGGTTCTTGTATTCAAACATCAAACTATCGTGCATAATTACAATCAATCAATAGTAAACATTCAACATCTCGGTTATTTATCTAGATGAACATAAAATGGACTAGCCAACAATCATGCTTGAAAACTTAAACACAACAGTAACAAAGATAGAATTCATTGTAAATACAAGATTAACCTTTTAGGAGTAATCTTGGATGAAGCTCTTGAATGATCTTGAATTCTTCAATGATTTGAGTGCTTAGATGCACTTTGATAAGCCCAAGAACCGCTTTGAATCGTATGTTTTCGTCTCTGAACAGAAAGGAAACTGCTGCACTTGAAATGAAACTGGAAATGGAATTAAATAAGTTGAAAAGTTGGTGAAAAGCACTGTGCGCGGCGCGCACAGTAAGGGTGCACTGAGCGCACTCTCACCTACTTCACTTTTTCCTTTACAGCTCGACAACGCACGTTCAAATCTTCTTTTCTGTTAAAAGTGCGCGTATGGGTGCGCTGAGCGCACCACTGTGCCCGGCGCGCACCATCAAAAAGTGCGCTTGGCGCACTTTGGTTTTGGCCAAGAAATCCTCTGATCAAATTTATGCAATGTGCGCTGAGCGCACATTTTGTGGTGCGCTGAGCATACTCTTCTGTCTTTGGGTTTCTGGTCTTATTTTCGATCTCTGAGCTGTTATCATACATAATCTTCATATTTCTTCAAGTTTACAATGATTCTAGACTATATTACAATACTATGAAATACAAACGGAATTACTATGTTTACATATGAAATAAATAAAAATAGGACGCGATATTACGACTAAAGATATGACTAATTTGAGTAATATCAATTGCTTGGAATGGATTAGAAAGCTTGAAAGTATACTTGCAAACTTGAAAGTGTTCTTGAAGTTTTCTTGAGTAGTTGTTTTGTAAGTTGTTTTATGTTTGGATTTTTGAACTAGATTGATGTAGATTTTGATGAAGATGATGAAGAACACTTAGAATATGAAGAGAGAACTTGAGAGAGATGTGTTTGATGCATGGAAGTTGCAAAATGAAAGTGTTTGTGTGTGTGATGAATTTCGTGAATCATGGAGTCAATATAGGCTCCATTAGTTTGTTGTTTTGTTAGATATTTCATGCTAGTTGCCAAATGATGGTTCTCACATGTCTTGATGACTCATTAAGGCTGCTAAGGGCTGATCATTGAAGTGTATATACCAATAGTGTGTACATCTAAAAGCTGGGTATAATACGAGTGTATTAATACATCTTAATTTACTACATGTATATACATTTTAACTGAGTCGTTAAGTCATCGTTAGTCGTTACATGTAAGTGTTGTTTCAAAACCTTTAAGTTAACGATCTTGTTAAATGTAATTAATCCATTGTTATAATACTTAATGAGATGTTAAATTGTTATGTTATCATGATAACATAGTGTGTTAATATATCTTAATATGATATATAAATAGTAAGACATTATTACAACGATAATCGTTACATATAGATATCGTTTTGAATTCCTTAAGTTAGTAGTCTTGTTTTATGTATATAGTTTGTTGTTAATATACATAATGAGATACTTAAATATCATTTCATCATGTTAAACATATCTATATGTCCATATATATATTATCATGTCATATACAAGTTATAACGTTCGTGAATCATCGGACAAACTGGGTAGTCAAACGGTTACATAAAAACCGTTTCAATTAATCAAGTCTTTACAAGTTTGATTGTTTAACATGTTGGAAACATTTATTCATGTAAATATTAATCTCACATAATATATATAATCATGGAAAAGTTCGGGTCACTACAACACACCTGAACAAGGTAGAGAAAGGACACCGCACTACTGACGTGTTGGTGGTGTCATGAACTCAAAAATCCTCTATAGCACTACTCTACAAACAGTGTTAGGGTTCGTGGTGAAGTGATGAACCATGTTAATCTCTACGAATCTCAAACCAATTACGCATAGATATAATGAGTTATAAGCTTACAACTTATGAAAGTAATATTATTAGGGTTCATAGTAATTTATGTGAAATTAAGCTTTTTTTTTATAAGCTTTGAGAGTATTGTTTGAATGATAAAAACTTTATAGCTTATGAGAAACATAAGCTTTGAAGAAAGTAAGCTGTTTTTATTTTTTTTAGATAAAGTAGTTGACTAGCTTATGAAATACGGACATAATTATTGAGATAGTCCTTGTAGTTTGTTTATATTGCTATAATAGTCCTTAGGGTCTTTTGACCGATATAGTCATCATAGATAGCAAGGATGGTCATTTTATTTGATGGATGTTAAAATTTCGTTAAATTTGATTACGTGCAAGTTGCAACGCATATGAGGATGAATATGTCATTTATATTTTCTCATTCATCACCTATTTATTTATCCCTAACAAAGAAGAATAAACTCTAATTCTTAAATTCTACAAATTTTAAATTAAACATATATGCATTAATATATTCGCAGGTTTCGAATGTCTCTTTGTTTGAGCCACACCGGAGAAGGCGGGGAGGTTTTATCACAAGCAAAGCAATGCTCATTTTTCGTGGAGTTTTCTTCCCAAGTTACGGTAGGGACTGTATTGATTCGTCCAGGAACTTAAAATGATCGAGTATGTGACTTCTGACATTGCGTTTCAGACCCCTGTTAGTGACTTTTTTACAGCAGTTCGGGATCACCCAGAGGACTAAACCACCCACGCGTTCATCACCCGGAGTCTCATAATCCGCCCCCAACTGCTGTCCATGAGGAAACACACTCTAATTCAAGGGTTAAGAGGCAACCTTGTGTACAATGCTGCACCCCACGGGAGTCGAACTCCTGACATCTCGCTAAAACGAGGTAGACCACTACCACATAAGCTACAAAACAAGGTTCTGCCAGTGACTTCTTACCGCCCTTTAAAAAAACAAGTTCTATCAAATCTAAATTTAGCTAGTCACACATAAACATGGAAAACGGGTCGAGATGGATCGGGTTGGGTCAAAGATCAAATGGGTTCGGGTCGAAATGAGTCATGTGTCGAAATAGGTCAGAATTAAAATGGGTCGAACGGGTTAGGTCGAGACCCGTGTCGAGTTGGGTCAAGACCCGGGTAGGTTGGATTCGGCTAGTAAAATTGTTCTTGTTTGTATTTTTTGATGTATCTCCCCCGAACACGTGCCCAAAAAACTTGCGTCGAAAACATGTCACGGAAATTGTGCCTCAATAGACGCATGACGAAATCGCGCGTTGAAAATGATGGTCGAAAACGCGTGTCGGAAATGTTGGTCGAAAACGCCCGTAATAATGAGAGTCGAAACGCCAGTCGAAAACGCGCCTCGAAAAAGGCGAGACAAAAACGCAGAACGCGCCTCGAAAATGCTCGTAAAAAACGCACGGTCGAAAACACGCCTCGAAAT
Organism: Rutidosis leptorrhynchoides; assembly: GCF_046630445.1. Classification (NCBI taxonomy): domain Eukaryota; kingdom Viridiplantae; phylum Streptophyta; class Magnoliopsida; order Asterales; family Asteraceae; genus Rutidosis; species Rutidosis leptorrhynchoides. The sequence goes on from NC_092334.1 coordinate 13,247,418, forward strand.
CGTGCCTCGAAACCGGACGCCGAAAACGCGGAACGAAAATGCGCGTCGAAAGCGCCGGTGAAACGCGCGTCGAAAAAGCGGGTCGAATAACGCGCCTTAGAAAACGCGCGTCGAAAATACACGCCAAACACCGCCGAAAACGCGGGTCGAAAACGCTCCTCTAAACCAGGCGTCGAAACCGCGCATTAAAAACACTCATCGAAAAAAGGCGTCGAAAAACGCGTTGAAAAATGCGCCTCGCTAAAGTATTTGCGTTGACTTGTTCATTAGACCATTTGTATCGGAGCACCTACAACGGCGTTGGTGCCGACGTGGAGCTTAGGAAACGCGAGCTGGTGGCCGTATCGAGGCGTTGTCGGCGAGCGTTGCGGCGGCATTTGGGGCATTCCAACGACTCCGGCAACGTGCGTTGGAGCCAGGTGGCTAAATTCGATTTGTCTGTTTGCTTTAACCTTTTTTTTTTTGTTGCTGCTGCTATTTTTTCGTTTTCAAAATATGATTTTAGCCAACCTAAATTTGGGATCTATTTAACGGAGGTGAAGATGTTAGGAGGTATTTTTTGGGGAAGATGACCAAACCCGTGAATTACTTGTGCTTTTGTTTTATTTTTCCTATTTTAACCCTCTAACTTTTATCTAATATTCACATCCAATCCTTTAATTTTAATACTCCGATGTTCGTTCATCAGTTCCATGTAATTGATAATATAAATTTAGTTTAAGTGTTAAAAAAACACAACTTTTGGCTTTTCTAAATTAATGTTATTAATTTTATGTTTTTTTATTTTTATAACACATATTTATTTTCAATTTTAATAATAAAAATAAAATAAAACAATTAAATAAAACAGAAAAATACAAAACTAAATGCCACATCAGCATTCCACTATCACAACACAAACTCACAACACGAACTCACAACACCACCACTACTCCACTCAATAACTCAACACGTCATACTCATCAAAAAAGTACAAAAAGTGCACAACACGAACTCACACGTTACCATTACCATTAAAAATAGTATTACTATCATAACTCCTTTTATGAATAACCACGCTCACTCCTGCCTAGTCAACACTAAAACGTGGCAAGGACATGATGCTTTCTTCAAAAACGCTGTTGTCTATTAGTCACACCACTTTTTTTTTGGCACTACCAACATTGTCTCCTCATTTATTGATGTATATTTGTACTCCGTATAATTGTATTTATTTCTTATTCTTTTTTCTTCCAAGTTTTTATAGACAGGATTACATGAAACACAAAGTTCACTGAATAGATCAAACACAAACACTTTGCATGTCCATAAACCAATAAAACAATAAAACAATAACTTAGTTTTATGTGTTGGGAACATATGTCCCTAAATTATATGTGTCGTTGTTTATGTTGGCCGGGAGTCACCTGCATTCTGTATGGAAATTAATACGGAGTATCTGTTAAAGCAGAGGCGGAACTAGGATTTGACGATAGGGAATGTTTACTCGACAATTAAAGGATGGCACACCAAATAAACAAAAAAATGTCAGCTTCTTATGTATAATCTATTTTATTTGTATATAACTACCTTACGAACTATTAAACGACGGAGAATGCTACTATAAATTTGTAGTAATAAAACTGATATTGCCCATTTAAATAATTAATAGGTAAACTTGTACGATATGTTTAGTTAATATTACCTCGTATTCAAGTTTGGAAGATAAGTAACCCAAACAATTGGGTTGGATGAGAAATTGAGAGAGACTTAATTAAAATAATTACATATGTGCTATTAATATTTTATTGGAATTGGGCCTATTGGCTATCTAAATTCTTATTCGTGTATTACCATAGTATTCAACCATCACAATAAAACATAGTAATTTGCATCTTAATATTAACAAAATATTTTGAGTTGATTAGAGAAAGAATCGAAAACGATCACAAGATAGCCCACCCGATCAAACCGCATACAAAATACTCACTCACTCCGAATACGTATACCTGAAATAATAATAATAATTTATTAATTATAGACTCGTGAAATTTGTTAATGGGAGACTATTATATGGTGAGTTCTGTTTTTCACTGTCTACTTTAATCAGCAACATTTCATCGTCTGATTTGGATACACAAGAATCACGTGGATAGCACGTGGCAGCAGGTGTACGTTCAATGCCAATGGTCGAACAATTGTCTCGCACGTCTGTTTTTCTTTTCTTTTTCTATTTCTCATTCTTTAAATCGTATTTCGTATTATTGAAACAATTTTATATTTATATTATGCTGTTCGTATAATACTCACTTAAAAGGATGTTTTTGGTCTCTTAAATTCATGAAAAATATGATAATACTATAATGGTTGTAAATCCTACTCGTATAAAAAAGACCGACTTTTGAGAACTAACAATCCAAACATAGTCTAGTGCTTTGAGGTCTCAATATCCTTAGATATCGCTTTAAACATTACTATCAACATTTGAGGTGACCAGAAAAAGTTATAGGAACACGGAAAAACCCGATTAACCCATACACTCCGTACATCTTAGTAAAATTATTTTAACTCTCTCCCCAATTATCCTGAAAAGAAAAAACCTTATCGTTAGATCTTGACTGAATTTTGAAAACTCAAATGTTACCAAATCAAGCTACAACATGATATCTATTCTTAACACAAGATTATAAAATGAGCTTCATTTAAATATAATAAAAGCAAAACAGTCTTGAAATATATGAACCCAAAGGAGTGAATACTCAAGCATTTACCGCTTAAAAGGGTTTTGTAATAAATACCAGCACCAACCGTGCTTGGCTATATTTGTGGGTGGGTTTAGAATAGTTACTGAGATTTGAGGGTAATTGACAGTTGTGCCCCTAATTTCACACACTTGATAGCTAGTCATCATTAAAATCCACAAAAGGAAACAAAAACTGAACCCATTTTCTAATCAATCACTTGTCCTTTGGAACAATTGTGGACTTGTAGTACGTGTTTGGTTGCAACTCCATTTTGGTCTCTTTTGTTTTGGTTCAAAACTTCAATGCAGCAATAAATGAACACACCAAGCATAAAACTACAGTCACCAAATAGCAAAAATACTACTAACTTCTTATTCAAATCGCAACTATATTGTCTTCAACTCAACACCTAAAAGCAACACAAATTAAATAAACTGAACCTAAATCATTTCATTCGGACATTAAATAGTTGGCCATTTCATACCGGGTAATATAAAGTAGTAACACATTCCAACTCGATCACTTTTGACCCATTAACCAAGTGACCCATTTTGACCCATTAACCAAGTGACCCAATTTGACCTCTTAACAAACTGTCCAAATCCGACATGTAAACCAAATGGCCCTTCAACTACCATTGTAACCTTACACAAGTATCTAGAATTCTTATTCTTATCATTCATTCAAATAAGAGAGAAAATGGTTTACGAACCTAAAGTATCAAAACTCATTGGTAGATGATCCAAGTATATAACAGTCACAAACATATCTTTTGTTAATGCAAATTACAATATTAAGAGATTTAACATGCACAAAACAACCTTATACATCATTATACTGTACTTAATTACCCATGTCTTACAGCACTTCATCATCTTGAGGTTGATACATGGAGCCATCTTCAATGGGTAATGAAGGTGGGGTCCCCGGTGGAATAGAGGCGGTCCCATTCTCACCTGCGCACACACTAAGGGCCTCGGCATCACGAAGGATAGGATCGAGGTCAATTTGACCGCTTAACTCGTTGATGAATTTTAGAAGGGTGTCAAAGTCCATCTGCTCCCCCATTATTTTGGCACGCTGTCTTTTAAGGATGGCAATGCATACGTAAAGATGGAGATGCTCACTCGGATAGTGGGTCCATAAAACCTCCCATAACCTCAATGTTTTTTCGTATTCGAACTCCCTGAGACAACATGACTAGCATCAATTAGAATCGAAATGTCCAAATTTCAATACTACTCGCTTAACTCGTTGACAAGCAAACATAACCCATACAATACTACTCAGCTACAGTTAACATTGGTACAAAAAGCTTGGTTGAATATAGAGGTCGCATTACAAGTTTTTTAAAAATAAATACGTTGATTTAAAGAAATTGATTTATTGTTTCTTCCCAAATAAATTATCTACTTTATTTGACTAGGGTCAAATCTATCTCTAACGGGACAAAAAGGTAATACAAAATTACTTAATAGGAACCGAGTACTATCCCAAAGAGCACTCGCAATACATTACTGAAATATTATACTTAATGTAATCATATTTGATATACTCATATACTTACTATGTACACATACATTTAAAATTTTTGGAGAAAATTGATTTGGGTCAACCAGACTCTATACATTTTTTAACCATTTGATCCACCAACCCAAACCCAATCATTTATTATACCTTTAGTTGAGTATATCTAAACATCTTTACATCATTCAGTTTTTTTCCTAAAGTAGGGGCTCATTTACTTAAGGTGAATGGTGATCAATCATTCAATCTCAAATCACCATTTCTAATATGTTGACATGTCGTGCTTTTTACATATAATTTTGTCACGAATTTGAAAGGGAATTTTACCTCTATACTACTCTTGTAACAAAATTCAAACCATACAATGGATTAGATGTTATTTCATCACCCTTATATGTTCCCCTCTCATTTTGTGGGCCCGAACTAACTTCTTGTTTTATGTGACGATGACGCAAAATTACAGTAAAAGTAGTCGTGACACGTCAGCCAGTTAAAGAACTTAATTCTGTTAAACTTACAGACAAAAAAATGTTAACCATTGACATCGATAGAGAAAAGACTTGCCTTTTGAATTGAATAAGAAGCCAGCGGAAACAGAAGAAATAGTTCAAGCAGTCATTCTGCTTAAAGTAATTGTGTAATGGACTGTCCAGCAATTCCACCAACTGTCATATCAAACAAGAAACAACATGTTAAAAGCAGAACCAAGAAAACAAAACTACATCAATTAATGTGTCAAGACATTGTTACAAAAATGCAGCTTTCAACCGTTCAACTTCAACCCATTTCCATTTGGAAACAAAAAATTTTAAGTTACCCATTCGACCCGTTCATAGAAAAATAAAACCCAAATGGACCCATCTACCCATGGATGGGTCAAAATTGCCACATACCATGTTTTGACCAAACAAAGCATGTGTCAAACAATACACATGGATTGATGACTTAAAGAACGAACACACAAACAAAGACTCAACAAATGAGAACACACACACACACAAAAAAAGAGCTAAGAGAAATAAAAATGAGACCTTCGACAGAGCAAAAAGTTGGGCATGCATGCCATTTTGATCACGGTTGAAATTTGGTCCAAGTCGTTCCAACAGAGAAACAAAACACCAGAATGCTTCTGATTCATTTTTCATGATGAACAATATTGGGGAGAGAAGATCACTCATGCCCTATGAAAAGGAACATTATAACAATTAGCACAATATATATCTGTTTGCAGAAAGGGAACAAACACATCTATACACATTCATTACTTAGAAAACAGATCAAGAGCACAAGTCAAGTCAAGTCAAGTCAATCATTAGTTTATTATTTTATTTTTAAATTTAACCAATAAGTCAGACTGAATTTAAGCCATTGCATATGTAACATGGAATATCGGCCCTTATAGTAGCTATGCTCTAGCGCAAATAGTTGTCAATGGTAGTGTATTACCTGACAGTAACCAAGATCGAAGTTGTAGAAAGAGTAAGTCAGCAATATGTCATGCATAAGGCGTACATTTGGATTGTCATCACCCTCATAAAATGATAGTGATCTGTCAGTACGTACCTTCACAAAAAATAAATAAGAAGATTAACTATTAGTAAAAGAAAAAGAAAAAAACATATGTGGTGTGAATGATAAAACAGGACATTAAATTTTGTTTGAAAATTAGGAGCAAATGAGGATTATGTTTCATCTCTAGCGGATCAATTGGGTAATACGTGAACAGTTTAACAGAAGGGCCCAACATGCCCGTCATTTAATTTATTTGGATATGATATTAATGACATATTATGCTTTTTGTAATCAGATGTGCCAAACATATTATTTTTAAAGATAAGGGTTATGAATATTTGAACAAAACTTCTGCAAGGGTCAACCTGACCCGTTTCAACTCATAAAAAAAGCAACCGTTTTGACCCTTAACCCAACGCCTGATTATCCACATCTAGTGCTCATACCACATCTTTGTCGATAAGACCTTTCCTTTCTCTGAATTTCGTAAACCTTTTTGCCTGTTCGGGGGTAATGCTCTGCAAAAAGACATTACAACAAATTAATTTATGCTAAATTCTTTCATAAAACAATAAAAGCGGAAACAAAATAAGGTGGGGGGGAAAAAGAACCCATTACATATTCCTTAGACAATGCATTTACATTTTACATAAAACTAATTACAGACCTGCCATTGGTTTTTGATAGTCTCATACTCTGACTTCTTGACTGTCACGACATATTGTCTTTCTGCAAATGTAGAATCATACGAATAGTATCCCAGTAAAAATGCCCAAACCTGAAATCAAGCATCATTAAAAAGTCAGTTCTGCTACCTAAAAAGTAAAGTGTGTAAACCAGTATTACAACAATATACGAACCTCTTTCCGTAAGTTGTGCTCAACTCCTCCATAGAATATTCTCTTCTTTAAAGCATTTGGATCCACAACTCGGCCTTCAGAATCCAAGAACGTTGACCACTGTATAAAATGTCTTAGCAGTTAATCTATGTTTTTTGGAGAAAAACAGAATTAACAACATACATAATACCACTCAACAGGCCAAAAATTCTTTAATTATTCATCACATTTCTACTTACAATCAAAAGAGTGGTTCCATAATATTCAGTAGGAAGACCAACTACAAAATTAAACCTTAATCCATATAAAATGGGGGGGGGGGGGGGGGTACACTAAGAACCTTAAAAGGCTATTTGCTTTTCATTTTTGCCAAATTTATAAACCCGAGTCTTCCAGTAGAAGGAACTAAATTTCATTAATTGTCTTTTTTATGTAACTTTAAATGTTAAAAACTACATAAATACCTTCCCTAACGTGGCTCCTTGAATCTTTACAGCAATAAAGGTCTACCTTAATTCTTATATGGAGATAATTGTTTTATATAACACTTTAAGAAGAAATTTCAAATATGATGCGTTGTAAAAGTGTCTTACTTCTTGACGCCCCAAAGGATGTTGTCGTGGTTGTCCCCATACTAGTGTCATTTTCTCAAACTGCCAAAAATTCAGAAATAAAGCAAAAGAGACAAAGTTAAGTTAGAGAATTAAAACGAAATGTAACAACTCGTTGAAAGGACGGCACACATATATGCCACATGTTGGCAAACTAAAATAATGGGGTTGATGCCTTCATTTCAAGCATTTGAACACACCCCTTAAAAGAAAATACTGACACTTCCCTACACATTCAAGTATTCCACATTCTATTTATTATGACACAATTAAAACTTATTTGATATAATAGTCTTTCCTATTTTTATGTTTCTATATATGGAGTTTACCTCAAGAGGGTCAGAAGGAACAGGGACTAGCTTGGGAACAGGGTCCATGTCATCGTTAGCCATTTCAAGTCGTTGGTTATCTTTTGAAGCCCAGTTAGTCCTCCTCTTTTCAGTTTGACCATGAGATTGACCATCGACAAGGCTATCACGAAAGAGTTGGGAAGTTGTCTCTCGAGCAAACTTTGTCACAAGAGAGAATTTTTCTAAAACATGAATTGATAAATCTCGTGCAGGATCATTGTTTTTTTGCCTCTGCCTCCTGTTGTGCTGGACTATACTAGAATGTTCATTTTCTAAAGTACCATTATCTATTTGATCCAAGTTACTATCAGAAGAAGTGACTTTGAATGAAGATGAGGGTGTTCCATTTGCAAGAGATCTTGGAAGCTCCAATGAAGACAGAGTTCTCTGAAGATTTAATAATAATTTAATTATTTAATAATAATAATTAATAACAGATATAGATAATAGATAATAATAACAAGAGTATAAATCAAAAGTATATACAAACAAAGTTTAAGCCACTGAATAATATTGAACCAAGTACAAACCAAGAATGTTTCTTGGAATCAAAGAAAACTAACACTTCATGTCTGGTTTTGAAAAAAAGATAGAGGAGTAGCGGACTTAATAAAACATATTTCAGCATATGATAAAAAAAAAAGCAGAAATTTAACTCCACCTGAAGAGGATCTTGAAAGTTATTTACAAGAAACACATTCGCATCTTCTGAAGACCTGCAACAACAGAGGTTTATTAGAATACAACATGGAAACTTTAGATCCGATAATATCAACCGCTAAAAATTTTCAATATATCCACTTATATGCAGACTCTTAATCAGCTTATACTGAAAGAAATTGCAATAAAGATTGAAATAAAAGGACATGTAAATGTAGATACACGTCTGTTAAGGTGACATACAGAGAATAAGATGGTCCTTTTAAGTTAAAATAGCTAACAACCATTAAAGTCATGAGAATTAACACGCTACTGTGTCTAGCTGTGTTTTAGACGAGCAATTCAACACTTATACAGAACATACACTGTTCATTTCTTTGCGTATATATTTATATGTTATGTATATAGATGTTTTTCTTTGCGTATATATTAATACGTTATGTATATAGTGTAACAATGTTCTTGATGATCACACTTGTACTGTTTTACAATGTCATAAACCCAGAAATCATATATGACAAGGTCTGGACCAATTTCATCCTAACACACAAACTATTAATCTAATCTACTAATACAATGATATGCACTGACATTGTAAATAAATAAGCTACAATAAAAAGAATCATTAACCTGACAATAGGAACATGTCGTTTAATTGTTGCAAGAAACTCTCGAACTCCTCCACTATAAAAGTAAAGCGGAGGGAAAGCTAGACCTGCACAAAATTTCAGTCCAGTTATTTTAAGTAGATCAAAACAGAAAACACGTTAACCGGAGGGAATCCTTATATATTTTAGGGTATACCCAAATGCAAAGGTAAACTTGACATAAGTTATTGATGATGTAATAGCCTACCAGATGATAGAACAACGATGACATATTGCCAGCCAATTGTTGGTGTATGCCGACGAATTGACTGGATATCAGAAAACGCCACTGCTCTTATGGTATACAGATATTTGTCTGCATAAAATAACATTAAAAATCAGATCAACAATTCTAAGACAAATGATTTATGTTTTTATAAACATAGCAGGGTGAGAGAGTATAAAATATACATACAAAAAGTAGGATCTACACACATATACAATTTATACATATCTAAGCAATTACTTAGCATCCAATAAATGCAGGTCCTGCCACAAGGTGGACTGCGCAAAATGACTATTTGGTAATACTAGCAAAACAAATACCATCATGTTTGATCATGGTTGACCATGTGTAAGATCATAATTTGAACTACAATTGACATTGGCTTTACATAAGTCAGAGAGAGAAACCTATCCCCTTAATCAGATAAACAATAAACAATCCAAAAGGTCATTATCAGAAGCTTACTGTACATATGGGTACACTACAAATAACCAAATATTAGGCTAACCTCTCTCAGACAGCCTTGCGTTTGAGCTTTGACCTTTATATGGTATCCACGTCTAATGTGAGAAAAAATAAAAATACATCTCAGTGTCATAATAACTAAAGGAATGACGTATTAAAAAACATAAATATCACAGAGTATTACCATAAATAATGAAGACCCTTGCTTAATCAACTTCAAACGCCCACTAATCCTCTCTGTGGCATATTGAGTTGGATGAATTGTCACATTATCCTTCAGGTACACTAATTCTGCATCTTCTGTATCACTGGAAGAACTTCGCTTGCTATTATCACTACGCGCCATGCTTGATGAGCCCTAAAACAAGCAGAAACCGTAATATTTACAATATTTGACTTTCCAAGTAATACCAGTTCAAATAAAATGTGAAGTGATTACATAATAAACTACTATCAGTTACTACTTTGTATTTCCAATGTTGTATTTATTTAGTCGGTACAAAGAAGTTGCAGGTCGATGCGACTATGCTAGTGGGATCAAGCTCTGCTTAAATTATACATCATCAGTACAAGTTATGCTTAACAAATGCAGGAACTTATCTACCAAATGACAAATTGCATATGCATGTTGTATAAAAGGGGGCTGCAGAGCATATGGCAAACGCAGATTTACGAAAGTCCTATAATGTGGGCGTATATTATTCCAGTTAAATTCAACCAGACAAAATAAATCCTTTAACATATGATGACCAGCTGATTTAAATTGGGCATTCTTTAGAACTCAGTCTAAAGATTTCAAGTACGGACTTTAGAACTCAGTTAAATTCAACCAGACAAAATAAATCCTTTAGAACTCAGTTAAATTCAACCAGACAAAATAAATCCTTTAGAACTCAGTCTAAAGATTTCTAGTACGGACTTACTTACCTTGCTTCTTCAAGTTGCCCCTTTAATAACTCCACTCAAAAATATGCATAATTTTAAATAACTCTACTTGAATAGCTTCCAAAAAAAATTAATGAAACATAAATGTTGATTTAAATAATATTTGCTTGACAAGCAAGAGAAAGATGTTGCGTACAACTTGTTCGGAGAATATTTATGACTCAATTCTCAATTATGTTCAAACAGTCCACTGCAAAGGTTAACGGTTACCCAAACATGACCAAAAGATAGCTTGATTATAACTTTCACATCAGTTTTCTTTAAGCTAAGTCATCTTTTAACCTTAAAAAGGCCATTGCATTTGCATTATTGATTAAACCAAAACTATTTTTATCGAGTCAATTATAAACATATAGATACACCTTTGTTACTTGTTCCTACCTAAACCTAATTCAATCACACCATTACCGTTCTAAAATCTGAAAAATCTAGTACCAAAAAAAGATCAGATGCAACCATTAACAAACCTCATAGCTTACAAAATCAGGTTTCAACTTCTAACACAAATGATCACAAAAGCCCTAACTTACACAATATCACAAAACCTAATCTCTTAACCAATCAAGCCTGATTACAATTCACATCATTACCGTTCTAATTTACCTTCAGATAACTGTAACTGATACTAATCAACGAAGACTACCGATCGTATGAGTTCGCACATACAGATACAGATAGTGATAATATGATTCTAGTTTCATATTTTGGTAGAGGAAGGCTGAAAAAAATGCATGATAGATGTTTGTAAAACTTACTTGTTTAGAAGCGGCAGCGTAATCGGCGTCGTCGGACAAATCGTGAATATCGGTTTCGTGCATCGCCACCGGAGATTCGAAGTAGATACGCAGTTATGGTGCGCTGAATTTCTTTCGATTTGGGGATGTTAGATCAGAGTAATGAATGAGGTGAAGATAGGAGATCTCTGTTTTTATACGGTTTATTAGGCCTAAAGTTAATTATTTAGATTTATCATAAAAAAAGACTTTACTGCAGATATCAATTTTTATTTTTAATACAAAACTAGTTGGGCAACCTAGCTTTGCGCCGATTCTTCACCCTTGATTAACATTAATTACATATCTAATTATTGATAAAGTAATTATTTATTTATTTTTTTTCGTTTTGTCAAGGAACGACCAAAAATAGTTATGTGATTGATTTGTAATAAGCGTGAAAGTAATTATTCATCATTTTTTGTTTTACTTTTCGTCTTGTAGAGAGAAAAGATCCAAATTATGTGATTGGCTTAATAATAAGAAAAAATTTAAACAATAATAAAGTGAAAAATTATGTGATTGGTTTAATAATAATAATAATAATAATAATAATAATAATAATAATAAATAGTTATTAGATAGTAAAAATTATATGGTCGATTTATAATGGATGAGAAGTGTGTGAAAAGTTTGTGGTAAGTTTATAAAAGCTATAAGTTAATTATTATAGAAGTTGTGGTTGAATTATAAAAAAATAAAAAGTTTGTTGTGCATTTGTGAAGCTTGGAAATAAAACAGTTATTAAAAAATAAGTTACGTAGTTAATTTATAATAAGAAAAAAAGTTAAATAATAATAAAGTGAAAAATTATGTAATTGATTTAATAATAATAATAATAATAATAATAATAATAATAATAATAATAATAATAATAATGGTAATAATAATAATAACAAAAATAATAAATAGTTATTAGATAGTAAAAAGTATGTGGTCGATTATTACTTTATATATCTAAAAGATATAGTACAAATGAATAGTGAAGTTTTCAAGTTTCACAAATGCACACTAAACTTTTTACTTTTTTATGATTCAACCACACCTCCATAATAATTAACATTTATACCTCTTATAAACTTACCACAAACTTTTCACATTTCATAATTTTGACCATTACACTTCTCATCCATTATTATGAAATGTGAAAAGTTTGTGGTAAGTTTATAAAAGGTATAAATGTTAATTATTATGGAGGTGTGGTTGAATCATAAAAAAGTAAAAAGTTTGGTGTGCATTTGTGAAACTTGAAAACTTCACTATTCATTTGTACTATATCTTTTAGATATGTAAAGTAATAATTATGAAGATCGGACAAATCGAATTATCTTTCTGCACCATAAATATAAATATATATAAATATAAATATAAAATAGGAGCATACACTACTTTTTAATTCATGTACACTTCGATCTCATAAACTTACAGTTTTGCCTCTAATGAGTTGAACTTATATTATTAATATTAATATAAATATAAATATAATTAAAGATAAAAGAGGTAATTAGGTATACATGGATTAAAAAGTGGTGTGTGAGGATCACCATTGATATTTCCAACATGAGTATTGATAAGTCTACCATATCATATCTATGTACCGTATATTTCTACGGTACAAATAAATAATGCATATTTGTGGTATATTTATCAATTTTCATGTTGAAGTTATCGTCATCCAAATAGACAAAAGCGCTAAAATAATCCCTTTATTTTATTTGTTTGCATGAATAGTCGCTCCTGATTATTACTTGCATTATTAATCACTAAATTCATATTTTACAACCCTTAACCTACTGACACATAACAAGTTCTACACATGCTTTAATTAAACGAAATAAGGTTCTTAAACGAATTTGCAATCTCACGAACCCACGATTGTCACATCACTATCCAAATATTCATGAATCAAATCAAAAATGGAGGATGATGTTTTCCTTTTACAGTCAATGATTCGAGTAATGGAAAATGCTGACGTAATACAAACTTCTTCACCGAAAGGAAAACAAGCAAATAAACCGAACTCAATTTAATTCATTATTTAACCAAGTGACCCAATTTGACCTTTTTCACAAAAGTGATCCAATTTGACATACCTTCGACTATCATTGTAAATCTTGCTAAGTATCAAGAATATCTCATCACGCAACTAAGATATAAAAATGGATGAACTTACTGATCATATACATAGCACTGTATATGTATATTTTAAGTGCTAAAAGTGATCATATAATGGCGTTGTATATGTATATTTTTAAGTATAAAAGGTTGAAAACAACAATTGCGCGAAGTATACTTAAAGGGTTAGAAAGGTCCACTGGAGATAAAGTTTGCGGATCAGATTGCGCGCTAATAAAGATTTGCGGATTCTTTCCGCCAAGACAACGCGGATGATAGTTACTCCGCAAACCGCAAATATTCCGGAAACTATAAATAGAGAGTTTTGCCTCTCATTTATAGGTTGTTGATTCTCCACCATTTGCTATAGCCTTTGTAATTTTCACTTGTGACTTTGCCCAAGAAATTTTTACATTGTGTTAAGGTGAATTATGCTAATCAATAATCAAGACCGGGTCGGGGTGGTTGATCACTTAATTGTTAAAGTGAAAGGCGATCATCAGGGCCCAAAATAATCATCAACATCCTATTTCACCATTTTAATCTCATTGCACTGAATCCTTAATTAAGAAATATAGGATTGATCACTTACTCTTGCAAAATTCATTGTAGATGATCCATGCATGTAACAGTCATAAAAACGACTTATGTTATTGCAAATTAAACTTACAATATTAATTATTTTTATACATAATCTTGCATGTGTTGATATTTGGAGTTGTCCTCGATGGGTAACGAAGGTGGGGTTCCTGGTAGAACTAAATCGGCTCTATTTTCACCCCCACACACACATAAAGCTCTTCATCATGAAAAACGGAATCGAGGTTGATTCGACGGCTTACCTAGTTGATGAATTTTAAAAGGATGTCAAAGTCCATTTGATCCACGATTATTTTGTCTTTTGGGCACAATGTCTTTTAAGGATGGCGACACATACGTAAATATGAAGATGGTCACTGGGACCTCCATAACCTCAATGTTTTTTCATATTCGAACTCCTTGAGAAACCATTCAGGCTTACTTGAGTGGTCACCGAGTTGCCTAATGAAGCACACCATCCGGGTTCAATTCCTGACTATATCAAATTGTTCAAAAAGGGAGTGTGACTAGAGGGTGCGCATAATGCGCAATTCACCCGGTACCAGGTCTCGCGCTCGGGGAGCTTGATTACCCGAGGTTTTACCTTCTATGGGGAGCCAATGTGCTCGTTTATAGGAGAGTTTCCTCGCTTACCAAAAAAAAAAAAAACACTCCGTGAGATAACATGATCAACAACATTAATTATAATGGAGATTTTCAAATTTTGTAATTTAAATTGAAAAATTAATTATGAGTTCGACTTCTTAGTCTTTCCATAAATAACAAAAGAAATGGATAATCGTGGGCCAACTTATATATTCCCACCACTACGTTCAAATTAGCACATACACATATGACTCAGCTATAGCTATAGTTAACTTTGATACAAATAGCTATAGTCAACTGTTGTTGATGAAATTGTTATCCAAGTCTTTACATTAGATGCTTTGTTTATAATTTATGTTTTTTCTCTATTTAAATAAGATGAAGAGGTGGTTATTCAGGGTTTAAGTAAAGCACGTGAGGGTTACATGTGTAGAACTTAACGAATCTTTAAGTGCCGTTAGATTAACGGATGTAATTGGGACAAAAATATGAACTTAGAGATTAATAATGCAAGTAATAATTAGGAATGACTATTTAAGCAAATATAAAATAATACATGGACTATTTTAGCAATCTTGCATATAAAATAAGAATTAAAAATGACTATATTTGATATACACTTTAAAAAAGTCAAGTCCCTTTAGGAAAAGTATATGGCAAGTCATATTTTAAATGTGTAAACTAGAAAAATGAATTTATTTTGAGTATATTAAGTTAGTAAAGGAAGTAGTCGATTCCATTCATTTCACATTCCATGAAAGAAAAAATGTATTTAGTTTGTTAATACATTTATGCAAGGATTTGTTAAATGTATAGTTGTTTTTTCCAATTTTGAAAGCATTTTTTCGGCTAAATGGTAAAGAGTATATACTTAATGAATGTTTGTAAAAGTAGTATTTTACTAAAAAAGATTTTTAAAAGTGATGTATCAGGAGTTGCCACCACTGGATTATGCTAGCTAAAGTGAAACCAAAGTTGCTAACACCGGCTTATGCACATATGTCATCCACCATATCATTCTGACTGCTTTATGTCTGATGTGCAGCGGGGCGTATATAAAATAGTTATTAATTTTAACACGAAATACTATTAAATACGATACAATTTTACACAAGATATTTATTTATTTAGAGAACGGATATACTTAAACCTTGCTACAACACTTATAGGCAGTGTACCTAATCGTACAGTAGTGTAGTTTTTAGTAAGTCCGGTTCGTTCCACAGGGAATCTTTTTTAAACAAAGCTCAACGCTATATTAGTTTACTTTTATAAAATACAAACATATATATAAGTAATATTATTATTATAAAGGGGGGTTTTTACCGTTTAATGACCGGTTTGTCGATTTTAAAACTTTAGTCGCAGTTAAAACCAAATGTAAAATAATAAATAAATACAAGACTTAATTTTAAGCGTAAAGTAAATAACGATAATGAAATTGCGAATAATAAAAGTGCGATAAAATAAACTTGCGATAATTAAAAAGGACAATAATTAAAAGTGCAATTAAATAACAATAAATAAAAATGCGATAATTAGAAATGCAATTAAATATAAAATAAAGGAAATTAAATATGAAATAAAAGAATTATGCTTATTTAAACTTCCGTAATCATGATGTTTGACGTGTTGATTTTAGTTTTATGCCCATGGGTTAATTGTCCTTTGTCCTGAATTATTTAATATGTCCGTCTGGTTTTTGTCCATAACAGTCCATCAGTCATAAATATAAAGTGCGAGTGTCCTCATCAAATTATTCTTATACCCGAAGTTAAATATTCCAACTAATTGGGGATTCGAATTGTAACAAGGTTTTAATACTTTGTTTAATGAATACACCAGGTTATCAACTGCGTGTAAACCAAGGTTTTACTACTTTGTTAGCAATTACACCAATTACCCTTGAATGTAATTTCACCCCTGTTTTAATTATTCTAGTGGCTATTAATCCATTCCCGTGTCCGGTTAAATGAACGATTATTCGTACATATAAATACCCCGCCCATCGTGTCCGATCGAGTGTATATGGTAATTTATAGGGACGCCCAATTGTAAATCTTTATATTAACATTAACAAACTATCATTTAGTTAAACAAATATAAAGCCCATTAATAGCCCATAGTCTAATTTCCACAAGTGTCGTTCTTTTGTCCAAACCCCAATTATGGTACAAAGCCCAATTACCCAATTTTAGTAATTAGCCCAACATCATGATTACTTCGGATTAAATAAGCATAATAATAACTTAGCTACGAGACATTAATGTAAAAAGGTTGAACATAACTTACAATGATTAAAAATAGCGTAGCGTTACACGGACAGAATTTCGACTTACACCCTTACAATATTCGCTAACATACCCTTATTATTAGAATTATAATTAAAATTAAAATATAAATTATAAATATATATATATATATATATATATATATATATATATATATTACGTATGAGGAGAAGAAGAAAAAGATGGATGAAAATGATCAGATTTCGGTTTGCTTTATAGGGAGTTTTTCATTTTGGGGCTCCGCGACTCGCGGCCATTTTGGCCTTCAAACTCCGCGAGTC
The DNA here is from genome assembly GCF_046630445.1 of Rutidosis leptorrhynchoides. Lineage (NCBI taxonomy): Eukaryota > Viridiplantae > Streptophyta > Magnoliopsida > Asterales > Asteraceae > Rutidosis > Rutidosis leptorrhynchoides. Next base: position 13,264,568 of record NC_092334.1, read on the forward strand.
GCGGAGTTTGTTTTTACAGCTCTCCCCTTTGGAGTCTTTCTCTGCCGACGATTTTTATTTATAAATATAATATATATATAATTAATATAATTAATTATATATTATATTATATTTATATACATAGTTAACTTGTAATTTTTAGTCCGTTGCGTCGAGCGTTGAGAGTTGACTCATGTCCCGGTTCCGGATTTTCGAACGTCCTTGCGTACAATTTAATATCTTGTACTTTGCGTTTTGAATCTTGTACTTTTGTAATTTCGAGACGTTTCTTATCAATAATTGGAACCTCTTTGATTGTCTTTTGTACTTTTGAGCTTTTTGGTCGTTTGCGTCTTCAATTCGTCGAATCTGTCTTTTGTCTTCACCTTTTATTATTTAAACGAATATCACTTGTAAATAGAACAATTGCAACTAAAAGCTTGTCTTTCTTGAGGAATAATGCTATGAAATATATGTTCGTTTTTAGCATTATCAAATATTCCCACACTTGAGCGTTGCTTGTCCTCAAACAATATCGTCTTGAAATACTAGAATCACTTCTTTATTCTTCACACTTTGTACATCAGTGATTTTCTATACGTCGGTATAAACAATGGTAGTAACGATATGGTTTACAGTCCCACATGACTATAAAAATTTAGATCCATTAAGAAAATTGGATCTTTATGAAAACATTTGATCTTTTGAAAATTAAATCTAGTTTTTACCCTAGATAAGTTTTCCAGAATAACCCTTTACCGGTGTTTGCAAAATATTTTTGTGGGTTTGGTGGGTTTCAGATTTGAAAATTTTAGCTCAAAACTTGCGGTTTTGTGTCACCCACTTGCTAACCTTGTATTTGGAAAGCAACACGTCTAGTTTACTTGTCCCGTATATACCTTTCGGTAAACTACCGTCCGGTTGTAAAGGAAAGCGTTGAACAAGCAACTGTTAAGGCAATGTCCCCTGACATGCTTTTAATTATGGTCTATAACGTGTCGGACGCAATTACTATCCTTGGTAGGAGCAATAGTAAAGCTCACCCTTATGATTTTTCGGTATGGCACAAGGTCCTGTCTTTGACCACTATGCAACCACCGTTCTTACGGTTGACACCCGATTTAGTTCAGGTGACCTAATGAATTCCAGGTGAATTTCTAGGATTTTACGTTCAATGGTAATGAACGCATTGAAAATAGGGTTTTCAGAAAACAAATCGGTTTGTAATTTTGATCAAAATATTTTCTCGTTCAAGCTCGAGTTTAGATATCATTGAATTCCATGAGTTTGAATTCTCAATCTTTAAGGTCAATCTCTAGGATTGAGTAATATCAGTCTTAAAAGCTGATTTTTAATCTTTAAGGAGATTATCCTTTCTGGGGATCCGATTCATTAGTCTTATCCAGCTAATTTGCATGGTGCCCCCCCATTGTACGAGATAAATCCTTCTCATGGTTAGGATAAATCTGACCACTTGGCGACCCTGTTTAATGCTGAGGTCCGTGGATTTCCTGCTGATTTTAGTGATGACTTTTCTAGATTTTTCGTCAACCTACAGCTGGTCTGGACGACAACTTCATGACCTAAATCAAGAAGCGCGTGTCTTTTTCGGAAGACTTTACTTCCTTTTAATGATGGAATTGATTCATCGTGTAGATCCATCTCTTCTTTTCTTTCATCGGGTAAAACAGTTTAGTTTAGTCCAAAGCAAAAGTATTTTCAATTGTTTGTACAAAAATATGTGATATATGTTTTGAATAACTTGGTAAAGTTTTCGCACACTTGGCTTTTATTTTCCTTTTTATCGTCCTCTATTCCATTTTAAATGAATTTTAACATTTTAGTTTGTTTCTCAATTTATGTCCTTTTTGAGGTAACAATAATTTCGGTGTTAAAACCTAGTTTTATCGTTCATAAATATGTATAAACATGATTTTTAGTTCATTTAATTGAAAATTTTGAAAAATTTTACTAGAATTGGGTAGTCAGTATATAAGACTAGGGCTGTTCTTTATTATCAGAGAGCACTAGATTCTAATACAACTACTGCTTTACTAGTATTTTTAATGGTAACCAAGTGTATAAAGTAAAAAATTTTAAAATCCGAAAGAATTTAACCCCTTCCCACACTTAAGATCTTGCAATGCCCTCATTTGCAAGAAATCAGTAACAATTTAAATTATTGAGGGTGATTTGTGTGAAAATGATTAAATTTTTACCAAAGTTTCCAAATATATTGGCGTTTGTTTGCTGAATGATAAATGGTGCACATCATTTGTTCATTCCGTCTTGTTGTTATTTCACATATATTTTGCATCTTGTCGTCAAAATTAGTTGCTTTTGCTGAACTTAATGCCAGTCTTTGAAAATGCGTTGTTTTACCCTGTTGTGTACATAAGATAAACTGCAACTATATATACATATTTTTGAAGTTTGGTATATTACCCCACATTCAAAAATTATTAAAATCTAAGAATAAAAGTTAGACAATTATAAAAACTATTACAATATTAACAAAAGTATTAAACGTATCAATAATTACAAATTACAAAATAAATAAAACTAAGTATACTAGGGATGATACTGGTACCAATACGGGTTCCAGGCATAACCATAGGTGCTATAGAATGCTTCGGCAGGGTCATACGTAGGATATGGTGGCTGCATCTCTATAGACCAGGGAGGGAAGATGGGTTTCGGTGTAGGAATATAGTTTCTACCTATATGTTGGCAATGAGCTATGATTTGGTTCTAATGAACTTGCCAATCTTCAAATGCTCTCTGTCTAGCATTTTCGTATTCCTGAGAAGCTATAAACCTTTGCATTTCTTGCATCTCATTCCCCCCTCCTACATTACCTTGCTGTTGGTTTCTCTCCACCTGTGGATGTCTACCATGGTATCGTACTGCGGCGTTATTTCGCCTCTTCAAAACTTTCGCACCATGGTATACATTTAAACCTATAGTATCGTGGGGTTCCGGTTCTTCTACTAATAATCCCCCCCGACTTATATCCACACCTAGATATTCACCAATCAAAGTAATAAAAATACCACCTCCTATTATGCTATGCGGTCGCATCCCCCGAACCATAGCTGATAAATAATAACCCACACAATACGGTATACTTACAGCGCTTTGTGGGTCTCGAATACACATATGGTAAAACAAATCCTGTTCATTTACTTTTTCCTTGTTCTTACCCCTTTGTGTAATCGAATTAGCTAAAAACCTATGTATCACTCTTAATTCGGCTCTATCTATATCCAAATAAGAGTAATTTCCCCCTTTGAAACGGTGATGGCTTGTCATTTGACTCCACACACCGTGTGTATCAAAATTTTCATCTATCTTTCTACCGTTTAGTATCAATCCTCTACAATCGGCAGACGCTAACTCCTCAGGCGTATATATACGTAAAGCCTGAGCCATGTCCAGTAAAGACATGTGGCGCATCGAACCGCCTAACAAAAATCTAATAAAAGAACGATCGGTTAAATTAGCTACCCGATCATTCAACTCTATACTACATAACAATTCTTCACACCATACTTTATATACAGGTCTACGCATGATGAATAAACGTACCCAGTCATTAAAAGAAGAATTACCATACCTCTGTACAAGTAATTCCCTAATTGGCCCGGTCAATTCTACAGCTTCTAAGGGTCCCCATTCTATGACCCTCGGTACCTCAACAACCTTAGAATGAAGAGTATGCAAACCCCTTTGGTATTTTGGATAATCTATCCAAAGTCTGTCAAATCTCAGGTTCGGGTGCAACTCTTCCAAGTGCATATCGGAAAAGGTCATGACTGGATGAGGTATATCCTGCTTGTAGTAGTTATCCACCTCCTGTTGTTCCACATTCTCAGCAGGAGCATTGCGGGCTTGGGATGAAGATTCACCCCTTTCAGTCTGCAAAACACATCAAACACAATTTTTGTGCATCCAAATATGCATTAGTGTCAGCAAAATCATCAATCAAAATAATTACAATGACATGATCAATTTATATCAAACTTAAGCTCATTTTCACATTTTTATCAAATCTACACTTTTTCAAATAAGCATATACGAAAATGTTTGCCAAGTTCATAAGCATTTAACTCAAATAACATGTCAAAATAATCATTACTAGCAATTAAACAAGTCTCAAATGGCATTATCTTTCAAAAATCAAGTTCATGAATTTTAAACTTGAAAAAGTCCACTTTAATTCTCAAAATCATGTTTAGGCTCAAAGTTTGAATCATTTAACTACCTAGACATGTTACACTACTTAATTTAGCAACAATTCATGACAAAAATCGGCCATAACCTGTTTATATCAAAAAGCCCCAAATTGCTCAAGAACACAAACCCTAGATTATTCAAAATTTGAAGTTTAAGGCTTCTAATTATGTTAAACAGCATCAATCTAGGTTATACAAGCATAATACATAAACAATTTAAGCCTAATTACACTAAAAAGCATCAAAATCAAATTGGAGAAAAAATTGCTCAAGAACACCAAATTTCGGATTAAATGGTGTTTAGGTGTAGAAATTTACCGTTTTTCTTGAGTAATTCCTAGATAGCATCCTTCTCAACATGATTTTAGTAAAAAATTTGGTGATTAACGGTTAAAAATTGTGATTTTGGGGTGTATTTTTCGGGTTTTTGCGTGCAGTTTTTCGCAGGTTTTTTTTTTGTTTTGGGGCTGGGACTGATCTGTTCCAGCTCTTTATTTTTTTCTGATTTTTCATCCCTCCGCGACTCGCGGTGAATTACACTTCAAACTCCGCGAGTCGCGAAGTTTGCTATATATATATATATATATTTTTTTTTTTTATAATCATTAACTTATAAAACAATTAAGTACTTAATTTTTAAAATTCTGTTTCCCTTGTTATTTAGGACGAGGTCGTTTCGGATCGATGTCCTAGTCCGTCCTTCGACAAAATTTTAAAATTTGTCTTTTTGTAGCGATTGTTTTAAAAGCTAAGATTTTTTTGGGTTTTTTAATGTTTTTGGCATACTTTAATTCAATAAGATTAAAAACAATGATAATAAAAGTTCTCGTCCCTCCCTCGGGTAAAGCAATTTCGGTTCAAAGACCTAGTCTTCAACTTACGACGAATTTTAAAAATCATATTTTTAACTTAATGAGATAAAGTAAATTTTTGTTTTTAAATTCACACAACTTAAATATAAAATTCAAAATTAATATTAAAAATTCACACCAAACTTAAAATTTGAAATGCATAAAATTAAAAATTCATATTATAAATTCACACCAAACTTATATTAATTTTTCAAATATTTACAATTTTAAATATATTGTTTTTACAAAGTTTACAATATTAATTTAAGATTTAAATATTAATTTTAAAAACATGGTAAAAATAAAATTAAAAATCTTTTTGGCTTTTTATCCCACTTTAATCAATCAAATATTATCAAAAATATGCGCCCCTCTTTTCGGTAAAGTAATTTCGGTTCCAAAACCTAATTTAACTCATGACGAATTTTTGAAATATTTTGGGTTGATTGTTTAAAGATATTTATACCTTAAGAATAAACGTTAAATTTCGCAGTGATGTAATAAATTTTTGAATGATATCAATAATTTCAGTCGCCAAACCTAATTTTATTCAATACCAATTTAATACTTTTTAGCAAACAAATTAGCGTTTATTATCAAAAGGTTAAAAATAAAAAAATAAAAATAAAAACTGTACAAACATACCTGTGAAATAGATTTCTTAGTTATATGATCTATCCCATTCATAAGATAGTCGGTTTAATTGGTTTTCCATGGCTACATAGGCATAACCTCGAGCATTCAGTGTCTTTTCTTCTAAACATATGAACGGTCCGTCTCTGCATAAAGTAACAAATTCGGTATTTGAATAGGTTTGATTATTTGAACATTTACCTCCATGTGACCATTTTCCGCATTTGTGACATCTTTCTAGGTGTCGTGCTCTTCTTTTCGCTGCGGATTTTGATTTTCCTTTACCAAATTGTAACTTATTATCTTCGCATCTGGATTCTTTTCTAACTCCGTCCATTCTTTCTCTGATTACTGATACTATTTCACTCGGTAGTATGTCATTATTTCTTTTAGTGATCAAAGCGTGTAGCATTAGACCATGGTTTAGTTCACAGGCAGTCTTCATTTTGTAAAAACCTAAAAAAAATAAAAATTCAGAATGGGGGGAGAAGACTAGTTCTTTAGGGTCTGCTAGGGAAAGACCATTCGGGTTCCATTTTCGAGAACTACACGAAAACAGACAATCTAACTCTAACAGAAATACATATTATCCTTTAAAGACTTGATTCTCCCCACACTTAGTTAGCTGTGGTGTCGAAATTGTGATTAACTTCGTTGTCGACTTCCATCGGACCATGTATGTAATGTTTAACTCTGTGACCATTAACTTTAAATTCAATCCCATTTGAATTTATCAATTCTATCGTTCCGTATGGGAAAACTCTTTTAACTATGAATGGTCCAGACCATCTTGATTTCAATTTTCCAGGAAATAGCTTGAATCTTGAATTGAAAAGAAGAACTCTGTCTCCTTCTTTAAATTCTTTTGAACTTCTGATTCTTTTATCATGCCATTTCTTCGTTCTTTCTTTATAGATTAACGAATTTTCGTATGCTTCATGTCTTAATTCTTCTAATTCGTTTAGTTGACTTAATCGTAGACGTCCGGCTTCATGTAAATCAAGATTACATGTCTTCAAAGCCCAAAATGCTTTGTGTTCAATTTCTACTGGAAGATGACATGCTTTTCCATAAACAAGTCTAAAAGGTGTAGTTCCAATTGGAGTTTTGTAGGCTGTTCTAAAAGCCCAGAGTGCATCCTCCAATTTAATGGACCATTCCTTCGGATTTGATCCTACGGTTTTCTCTAGAATACGTTTTAAAGCTCGGTTGGTATTTTCAACTTGTCCACTTGTTTGTGGATGATATGCGGTGGAGATTTTATGAGTTACTCCATATCTTTTAAGAACTTTCTCAAGTTGATTATTACAGAAATGAGTACCCCGATCACTTATTAAAGCTTTCGGTGTTTCAAACCTTGCAAAAAGACGTTTTAAAAAGTTGACTACAACTCGTGCATCGTTAGTTGGGAGAGCTTGTGCTTCCGCCCATTTAGATACATAATCAATGGCTACGAGTATATATAGATTATTATGAGATTTTGGAAATGGACCCATAAAGTCAATACCCCAAATGTCAAATACTTCACATACTTGGATGACATTTTGTGGCATTTCATCACGTTGACTTATTTTTCCGGCCCTTTAACATGCATCACAGGATTTGCAAAGAAGGTGTGCGTCTTTGAAAATTGTAGGCCAATAGAATCCAGCTTCATAAACTTTTCTTGTTGTTAGTTGAGGCCCATAATGCCCTCCTGTTGGTCCTGTGTGACAATGGTTTAATATTTTACTAGCTTCATCTCCAAATACACATCGGCGTATTATTTCATCGGGACAACTTTTAAACAGATGTGGATCTTCCCAGAAATAGTGTTTTATATCACTGAAGAATTTTTTTCGTCTTTGGTACGATAATCCTTTTTCAAGGAATCCACAAACTAAGTAGTTTGCATAGTCTGCAAACCATGAGATTTCTTTATAATCTATCTTCAATAGATATTCATCAGGAAAGTTGTCTTGTATGGCCGATTCATTTAGAACTTCTAACTCAGGATTTTCAAGACGAGAAAGATGATCAGCGGCGAGATTTTCTGCTCCTCTTTTATCTCGAATTTCAATATCAAACTCTTGTAAGAGTAAGATCCAACGGATTAATCTTGGTTTAGCATCTTGTTTTGAAAATAGGTATCTAAGAGCAGAATGGTCGGTATAGACCACCGTTTTTGCTAGAACGAGATATGATCGAAATTTGTCAAAAGCAAAGACAATAGCAAGGAGTTCTTTTTCAGTAGTTGTATAGTTTGTTTGTGCTCCTTGTAACGTCTTACTAGCATAATATATAGGTTGAAATCGTTTTTCAATCCTTTGTCCTAAAACGGCTCCCATTGCAAAATCACTTGCATCGCACATTAGTTCAAATGGTAGATTCCAATTTGGTGTTATCATGATCGGCGCATTAGTGAGTTTCTCTTTAAGAATATTAAAAGATTTGATACACTCATCTGAAAAGATGAATGAATAATCCTTTTCTAGGAGTTTATTCATAGGAGTGGCAATTTTAGAAAAATCTTTTATGAAACGTCGGTAAAAACCGGCATGCCCTAGAAAACTCCTAACTCCTCTAACATTGGTGGGATGTGGAAGTTTAGCAATTACATCTACTTTAGCTCTATCCACTTCAATTCCTTCTTTTGAAATTTTATGACCAAGAACGATGCCTTCTTTAACCATGAAATGGCATTTCTCCCAATTAAGTACTAGATTTGATTTTTCGCATCTAATTAGCATTCGTTCCAGATTAACTAGACATGATTTAAATGTATCACCAAAGACTGAAAAGTCATCCATGAATACTTCCATGCATTCTTCTATCATGTCGTGAAAAATCGCCATCATACACCTATGAAAGGTTGTAGGGGCGTTGCAAAGTCCAAATGGCATGCGTTTGTAAGCAAAAGTACCATAAGGGCACGTGAATGTGGTTTTCTCTTGGTCTTCGGGTGCTATTGGAATTTGAAAATATCCGGAAAATCCATCTAGAAAACAATAGTAACTATTTCCGGCTAATCTTTCCAACATTTGATCTATGAAAGGTAAGGGAAAGTGATCTTTTATGGTGGCGTCATTTAATTTTCTATAATCAATACACACACGCCATCCTGTTACAGTCCTAGTAGGAATAAGCTCATCTTTTTCATTTGTAATGACAGTCATGCCACCCTTCTTAGGCACGCATTGAACTGGGCTTACCATGGACTATCAGAAATTGGATATATCAAACCTGCATCTAGCAGTTTAATAATCTCTTTCTTAACTACATCTTGCATATTAGGATTTAGTCTTCGTTGGCGTTGCACATACGTTTTATGACCTTCTTCCATAAGGATTTTATGTGTGCAATACGAAGGACTTATTCCTTTAATATCATGAATCTTCCATGCAATGGCTGGTTTATGAGCTTTCAACACAGAAATGAGTTGTGATTTCTCATTTTCAGTAAGAGAAGACGATATTATTACAGGTAATTCAGATTCACCATGTGAATAAGCGTATTCCAAATGGTTTGGAAGTGGCTTTAACTCTAATTTCGGAGGTTCTTCTATCGATGATTTGTATCGATATCTGTCTTCTTCTTTTAGCATTTGAATTTCTTCTGTTGTTGGTTCATATCCATTAGCTATTAGTGTATCTAACATTTTAGCTTCATCAATTTGTTCTGTTCCTTCTCCTAAAGAACATTCTCCTGTTCCTTGTAATTCTGGAAATTCTTCTAATAATTCTGCATGTGCATCTATAGTTTGAATATAATAACATGTATCATCTGCAGATTGTGGTTGTTGCATTGCTCTATCAACTGAAAAGGTAACACTCTCATCCTCTATACTTAGGGTCAGTTTCTTACCGAACACGTCTATCATTGCTTTAGCCGTGTTTAATAATGGTCTTCCTAATATGAGAGGAACTTGAGAATCTTCTTCCATGTCCAAAACAACAAAATCTACTGGAAATACTAAAGTACCAACTTTAACTAGCATGTTCTCCATTATCCCTCTAGGATATTTTATTGATCTATCGGCTAGTTGTATGCTTATTCTTGTTGGTTTCAATTCTCCAAGGTCTAGTTTAGTGTATAGTGAATACGGCATTAGATTTATACTAGCACCTAAGTCTGCCAATGCTTCTATTGAACTAAGACTACCCAGAAAACATGGAATTGTGAAACTTCCTGGATCAGATAATTTTTCTGGCATCTTATTCAACAGCACTGCTGAACAATTAGCATTCATAGTAACAGCCGAGAGTTCTTCCATTTTCTTTCTATTTGAGATTAGATCTTTCAAGAATTTAGCATATCTAGGCATTCCTGAAATCACATCAATGAAAGGAAGATTTACATTTATCTGTTTAAACATATCCAAGAATTTGGATTGCTCGGCTTCAAGTTTCTCTTTCTTCATTTTACTCGGATAAGGAAGTGGTGGTTGGTATGGTTTAACATAAGGTTTAGCCTTAACTGTGTTATCTTCATTAACCTTTTCAACTACCGGTTCTTTTTCCTTATCTTGATCAGGTTGTGGTTCTTGTGGAGTAGGAATAGTTTCATCAGAAGTTACAGGTATTTCAGGTGGTTTAAGTGTTATACCACTTCTTGTGGTAATGGCTTTAGCTGTTTCATTCCGGGGGTTAGCATTTGTATCACTAGGTAGACTTCCCGGTTTTCTTTCACCTATTAACCTTGCTAGGTTACTTACTTCTTGTTCCAGATTTTGAATAGAAGCTTGTTGATTTCTAAATGCTTGAGCATTTTGTTCATTGGTTTGTTTTTGAGATGTTAAAAACTGCGTTTGAGTTTCAACTAGCTTTGTCATCATATCTTCTAAATTTGGCTTTTTATCATCGGTTTGTTGTGGTGGTTTGTTTTGAAAATTAGGTCTTTGCTGGTTGTAAGTATTATTGGATACTTGTTGATTGCTAGGACCTTGTTGGTTGTTGTATGGAATATTTCGGTTATAATTCTGGTTTTGATTGTAAATCGGTCTTGGCGGTTGATAATTATTCTGATAATTATTTCCAGGCCTTTGGTTTATGTATGAAATATTCTCTCTTTGTTCCATTGTTAATTCAATACTGAGACAATCTTTTGTCAAATGTGGTCCTCCACACTGCTCACAACTAATTCGTATTGAGTGAATATCTTTAGTCATCTTTTCCATTCGTCTCTCCACAGCATCTATCTTTGCGGAAATGGAATCTAAGTCATGGCTAGAATCGGCTCTAGCTGCTTTAGATGATCTAACGATGTCTTTTTCTTGGTGCCACTCATGTGAGTGGGAAGCAGTATTATCAATAATTTTGTAAGCATCAGTTTCGGTTTTCTTCATAATAGAACCACCAGCTGCTATATCTATGTCTTTTCTTGTAGTGATGTCGCATCCTTGGTAGAATATTTGTACTATTTGACAGGTGTAACATCCCGCGTTTTTCCGTTAAATTTATTTTAACACCGTCTTTTTTTTTATGACATCTCTCGTCACCTATATTTGTACACTTCGTTAACTAGTGTTCTTGATAATCCCGTTATTCGATTACAACATCTCTCGTTAACTTGCGTTTTAAAAATATTCGATCGGTTAAATTTCACACCCGCTTTGAAACTCGAGGGACCGGAGTTGCCAAATGGGCAAACTAGTTGACTAGGTCAACTAGTCAACCCATTTTTCCACCATTCATTCATTCCATCATCTCCCTCATCTCTTTTCTCTCCATCTCAAGAACACACACATAAACCCATTCCATTCATTCATCATCTAAATTCAATCTTGGAAGCTCACAACAAATCCGACTACATATTCTTGATCCTCTCATCATTCTCTACGATTTGATACTAACTACACCGAGTTTGGGTAACTTTCTAAAAACTCTAGATTTCTATAAATTCGTGTTTTTGACTTGAAATTGTGTTAGTTAGTGTCTATGGCTCGTGTCTAGCATGAATATATGTTTTGTTTGCTCGATTGTTGATTTGAGTAACTAGTTTGAACTTTTGAAGTGGGTTAGCTTAATCTTTGATTTTGGATGATTAAAAGTTGTTTAATTGTTAAAGTTCATGTTTTAATTGTGTTACTAGTATCATTAACTACATTTTGATGTGTAGGTTGATTAAGAAAACTTCAAAAACCCGATTAAGGATTTTGTGATGTTGACTAGGGTTTGATAGACTTTGAAATGAACTTTTGATGCGTTGAATGCTTGTTAATGTTGTTAGTAAGTGTTTAGATGCAATGTATGCTTAATTACCTTCGAAACGGCATATCGTATGTGTAAATTGGATTCCCGAATCATAAAATACGTTTTACGAACTTGAAACTTTGAAAATAAACCTTTCTTGATCAATTGACGAGTTTTCGGTTATTGTAAATGATGTTTTTGCTTGATGAAAAGTGGTTAGTTGTATTCCTTGTCAAAATACCTTTCCAACGATATAAGATACTTGTTTTGGATGTTTACGGTTTAGGATTTATGGGTATTTGAAGTTGGATTCGTGCTTGAGTGTGAAAACTGCCAGAATTTCTCTGCACAGGTAATGGCGCGGCGCGCCATACACCCGCGCGGCGCGCCAAAGTGGGCTGTCCAATTTTGTCAATTTTCGAATAATGTTTGCTATGCTACGCACCCCCGATTCACATGAGACTTGTTCTAACATGCTTATACATGAATAAAAACCTCAGAAAAATAGTTCGGGACCGAACCCGAACGTGTTGACTTTTTCGTTGACTTTGACCAAGTTTGACTTTTAGTCAAACTTAACTAAACACTTATGCAATCGTTCTAGTCTTTCTTTTATACTTGATTCTTGCATGAAACTTGACAACGTGATTTACATGCTATACTTTTCGAGTCGTAACGAGCCATAGGACTAATTGAACACATTTCACCCGACCTTGTGTCGTAACCGGTTAATTGATACAACTTATTTGTTTAGGTCAAGGCTAAACAACTATCATGCACACGTTTACTTTGTGAAGTACTTTTATACTCGTGCACTCGAGGTGAGATCATAGTCCCACCTTTCAACAACTTTTTATACTTTTAAATTGTGGGCTGAGAAACATATACTTTGTTACATTTTGTACTACTTACTTTTATACTTTGAACACAAGTACAAGGAAAACAAACGTTCCACAGCGAGTTAGAACAAAAATCCTCAATTCGATTATCATTAGTTACACTTGCAGGGTGTAAGCGAGAACTTATATTGTGTGGCCATACGGGTTTGACAAACCCTCATTACAGACGGTTCGCTACCGTCTACGGATGAAATATATTTTCGAGAAACAGTGTATGTTCTAACACTATTGTGATGGGGTTCTATGGAAGGAAACGTTAAGTCTTGATAATTGGGTGCTCGCGAACAATACTTTTGGAATGCAAACGATTTTGATAATCAACTATGGGAATACTAAATCTTGTGGTTCAAAAACAACGTTTACAAATACATCTATGATTTCACCAACGTTTTTCGTTGACAGCTTTCTATATGTTTCTCAGGTTCATACTCGGCTACTTGATACATGCTTCCGCGCACTTTGATTTCTTGCTTGAGGTCAAGCATACATGCATACGCTAGTGATAGCACTTTTGGATTAAACCTTAAAGCATACATACTTACGCTATTTATAGCAACTGTGATTTTCAACTCATATTATGTCGCAAGTTATTTCATTTATACTTTACAATTTTTGTAATCTTAAACTTGTTGTTGAATTGTTTGTAAACTAAACTTTGCAAGTCTTGTACGTTTCAAATGAATGCGACATAATTTTGGTCAAACGAGTCTCATATAGGGACTATGACTACGCAACGGGACCTAAGTAGTCGGCGCCGTCAATGACGATTTGGTCGGGTCGCTACAGATGGTATCAGAGCGTTGGTTGTAGGGAACTAGGATATGCATTAGTGTGTCTGACAGAGTCGTTAGGACGCATTAGTGAATCTAGACTACAACCGGATAGTTAGCCATTGCATTCTGACATACATTTGCTATAGATAGCACTTACTTGAATACTTGTGCATTATACTTGAATCATTTTTAGGCAAACTTTTTAATGGTACCCAACCTTCATCATACGAACTCGTATTCCGCCACTTTTTGGTAACACACGTGAATTCAAGGTTTATACGCGTACGGATGACCACGACTTCGTTAGTCACTCTAGTTCAGGAATTCTGACTCCTTGGTTGTTATCCACCCCGTCTCAGCTTACTATCCACAAGTGTTGTAAAGTTACCACCACCACTCTAGATGAGTATCGTCATCACTATTTATCACTACGGTTGTGTACTACTTGTTATCATGACTCGTTACTCTTTTCATACCTAAATACAATATTGTCTGACTCGAACCGCATTGATGTGAACAATCATTTATACACTTCCCTCGGGGAACGCTTCCTTAGAGTTGCAGAAATTCTTTCGATTTAATACGAGTCACGTTTGAGACGTCGTTACATTTTGTTCATTTTAGATCTTCACGATGACACGAACTTGAATCTATGGAGTGATGTGGGAATGGAGGTATGAGTTAGCGTAATATAACGACACTCGATCAACGTGGTTATATTACGGTAAGACATACCAAAGTTCTAATGACTCGTGATGGTGATTGGACTCGATCAACCTAATCATCACCATGTGCCATGTACATGACTTCATCTATTCATGTTTGGACATCTGAAAACTCTGAAAGTACTGACAACAACCATACCGGGGACACACCTTCGAATGTTGTCGAACCATATTTATCCTTCCGAATAAATGACGAATTCTTTCAACTTCAAACATACGTTATACATGAATACTATCTCGTCCTCGCACAGTTTTATCAACGAACTACAATATACCTGTTATGCTCACACCGAGGTGGAAACTTCTCTCGTATTACACTCGTACTTCCATATAAGGAAATCTTTGATTCTAAATTTTCAATGGAGAGATAGACTCTTCACGTTATACTAGTACTCGCCTCGAGGGTGAATAGCCCCGACGAACGTTTTCAGAAACCGATGAGAACTTGCTCCGACAAACGTTTTTGGAAACAGATAAATCTTCCGCGACGCGAATTTTTCTTGAGAAACTTGTCCTAACAAACTTGTTCAAATATACCTTACGGAATGTACTTTGTTTCGGATCGAGATCCTCGTTTCACTTCTAGATTTCGGAGTGCCTTACAAAAAGCCTCGGGACCACGTTTAGACATGAGTACCGCGTACCATCCAAAACCCGACGGACCGAACAAACATACGATTCAAACCTTGGAAACCGTAATACGAATTTGTGTTACCAACTTCAAACCACTTGAGAAAAGTCTTGCCTTTAACCAGAATCTCTTACCACGATAGTTATCATTCGATTCTTAACGTCACACCTTTTGAAACCACATGTGACTGGAAACGTCATTCTCTTTTGTCGAACAAAGTAAACGATGATCAATTCACCGGGGCCGAGCTTATTCATGAGCAATCGAGAGGATTTATTCATATTCAAGCAAGACCCAACGCGACTCGTAATCACCAGGAGCTATGCCGATGTTACACGTAAACCTTTCGAATTCCATGGGAAACCGCGTCACGTTAAAAGTCGCACTTTGAGGAGGTGTAATCCGTTTCGGGAAACATAGAAAGCTAAATCCGTGATATTTTAATCCTTTTGAAATCTTGGGGCGTTTTAGACCCGTTGCTAGCCGTTTAGATTTTCCGGCTCATTTCGAGTCTCCGTTTATCCTACATTCGATGTATCAACTTAAAGACGTGTTTTGCGAAACAAGAACTTGTCATTCCTTTCGATAAGCTTACTATCGACAATAAACTTCATTCCTAGGAGGACCGGTTGAAACCATGAATCGTGAACCCAAACTCTAAGACGAAGTTAAACCCCGACCGTCAAAGTTCGTTGAAATACCCTAGAACGTACTTCTCCCTCATTCGTAGAATTGGCAACACAAGATCTCGAGGAAGATTCAACAACTACTACTTCCAACTAAATTTCGGGACGAAATTTCTTTTGAGGTGTGGATAATGTAACATCCCGCGTTTTTCCGTTAAATTTATTTTAACACCGTCTTTTTTTTTATGACATCTCTCGTCACCTATATTTGTACACTTCGTTAACTAGTGTTCTTGATAATCCCGTTATTCGATTACAACATCTCTCGTTAACTTGCGTTTTAAAAATATTCGATCGGTTAAATTTCACACCCGCTTTGAAACTCGAGGGACCGGAGTTGCCAAATGGGCAAACTAGTTGACTAGGTCAACTAGTCAACCCATTTTTCCACCATTCATTCATTCCATCATCTCCCTCATCTCTTTTCTCTCCATCTCAAGAACACACACATAAACCCATTCCATTCATTCATCATCTAAATTCAATCTTGGAAGCTCACAACAAATCCGACTACATATTCTTGATCCTCTCATCATTCTCTACGATTTGATACTAACTACACCGAGTTTGGGTAACTTTCTAAAAACTCTAGATTTCTATAAATTCGTGTTTTTGACTTGAAATTGTGTTAGTTAGTGTCTATGGCTCGTGTCTAGCATGAATATATGTTTTGTTTGCTCGATTGTTGATTTGAGTAACTAGTTTGAACTTTTGAAGTGGGTTAGCTTAATCTTTGATTTTGGATGATTAAAAGTTGTTTAATTGTTAAAGTTCATGTTTTAATTGTGTTACTAGTATCATTAACTACATTTTGATGTGTAGGTTGATTAAGAAAACTTCAAAAACCCGATTAAGGATTTTGTGATGTTGACTAGGGTTTGATAGACTTTGAAATGAACTTTTGATGCGTTGAATGCTTGTTAATGTTGTTAGTAAGTGTTTAGATGCAATGTATGCTTAATTACCTTCGAAACGGCATATCGTATGTGTAAATTGGATTCCCGAATCATAAAATACGTTTTACGAACTTGAAACTTTGAAAATAAACCTTTCTTGATCAATTGACGAGTTTTCGGTTATTGTAAATGATGTTTTTGCTTGATGAAAAGTGGTTAGTTGTATTCCTTGTCAAAATACCTTTCCAACGATATAAGATACTTGTTTTGGATGTTTACGGTTTAGGATTTATGGGTATTTGAAGTTGGATTCGTGCTTGAGTGTGAAAACTGCCAGAATTTCTCTGCACAGGTAATGGCGCGGCGCGCCATACACCCGCGCGGCGCGCCAAAGTGGGCTGTCCAATTTTGTCAATTTTCAAATAATGTTTGCTATGCTATGCACCCCCGATTCACATGAGACTTGTTCTAACATGCTTATACATGAATAAAAACCTCAGAAAAATAGTTCGGGACCGAACCCGAACGTGTTGACTTTTTCGTTGACTTTGACCAAGTTTGACTTTTAGTCAAACTTAACTAAACACTTATGCAATCGTTCTAGTCTTTCTTTTATACTTGATTCTTGCATGAAACTTGACAACGTGATTTACATGCTATACTTTTCGAGTCGTAACGAGCCATAGGACTAATTGAACACATTTCACCCGACCTTGTGTCGTAACCGGTTAATTGATACAACTTATTTGTTTAGGTCAAGGCTAAACAACTATCATGCACACGTTTACTTTGTGAAGTACTTTTATACTCGTGCACTCGAGGTGAGATCATAGTCCCACCTTTCAACAACTTTTTATACTTTTAAATTGTGGGCTGAGAAACATATACTTTGTTACATTTTGTACTACTTACTTTTATACTTTGAACACAAGTACAAGGAAAACAAACGTTCCACAGCGAGTTAGAACAAAAATCCTCAATTCGATTATCATTAGTTACACTTGCAGGGTGTAAGCGAGAACTTATATTGTGTGGCCATACGGGTTTGACAAACCCTCATTACGGACGGTTCGCTACCGTCTACGGATGAAATATATTTTCGAGAAACAGTGTATGTTCTAACACTATTGTGATGGGGTTCTATGGAAGGAAACGTTAAGTCTTGATAATTGGGTGCTCGCGAACAATACTTTTGGAATGCAAACGATTTTGATAATCAACTATGGGAATACTAAATCTTGTGGTTCAAAAACAACGTTTACAAATACATCTATGATTTCACCAACGTTTTTCGTTGACAGCTTTCTATATGTTTCTCAGGTTCATACTCGGCTACTTGATACATGCTTCCGCGCACTTTGATTTCTTGCTTGAGGTCAAGCATACATGCATACGCTAGTGATAGCACTTTTGGATTAAACCTTAAAGCATACATACTTACGCTATTTATAGCAACTGTGATTTTCAACTCATATTATGTCACAAGTTATTTCATTTATACTTTACAATTTTTGTAATCTTAAACTTGTTGTTGAATTGTTTGTAAACTAAACTTTGCAAGTCTTGTACGTTTCAAATGAATGCGACATAATTTTGGTCAAACGAGTCTCATATAGGGACTATGACTACGCAACGGGACCTAAGTAGTCGGCGCCGTCAATGACGATTTGGTCGGGTCGCTACAACAGGTGTCTAAACCATGTTGCGGACATCCTCTTAACAACTTTCCATATCTTGTCCACGCCTCATATAGCGTTTCATTTGGCTTCTGTGTGAACGTAACAATTTCTGCTTGAAGTCTTACGGCTTTAGATGCAGGAAAGAATTGTTTAAGAAATTTGTCAACTAAAACATCCCATGTATCAATCGCCCCTTCAGGTAACGATTCCAACCAATCTTTGGCTTCTCCCTTTAAAGTCCAGGGAAATAACATGAGATATATCTGTTCATCCTCCACTTCTCGGATTTTAAATAGTGTGCAGATCCTATTAAAGGTACGTAGATGTTCATTTGGATCTTCCTTTGGCGCACCACTAAATTGGCATTGATTAGTCACCATGTGTAGAATTTGTCCTTTGATTTCATAATCTGGCGCATTAATGTCTGGATGAGTAATTGCGTGACCTTGGCCAGTGCATTTAGCTCTCATTCGGTCTTCCATACTTAAAGGTTCCAGATTCTCCATAATTGAATTTGTTGAATCGGAATCACTAGATGATTCTGATTTAATGGTTCGTTCCTCAACAATCTCTGTTTGAATGATTGGTGGCTCCGGAGGAAAGTTTTGTGGTTCAGGATCTACGAACCGTTCCTGAATATTCTCCGGATTCTCAATTGTGAGGTTGGGTTCAAAAAATGGATTATCGGAAATTTGAACTGAAGTACTTGGTCTACTGGATGACGATTCTAAAGAAAAATCAACGGCGGTTATATTTGCTAAATGTCTTGATCTAGTTACAGGTGGTGAACGTACAAAAGGTGATGAACGTCTTGCTCGGTGCATTCACTGAATATCCTATTAGTTTTAAAAAGGAAAGAAAAATTATAATAAGTTATCCAATCAATAGACTTTTCTGATTTTGCCCACGTTTCGAATAGCCAAAAGATGCAGCAGAGGGGCAGGATTCGTTTGGTCTCAATATAATTGAGGACTGTTTGGCTCCAATAACCCGGTCCACGTACAAATCCAACTATTACTACGAACCAGAAAATTTTGATGTCTATTAATTTAACCACTTAAAATAAATTTTCGTAATTTTAAGAAATTTAGATAAGAAGTAGAATAAAAATCTATGTCCTAAAAACTAGAATAGCGAGAAATAAGAAAGAAAAAGAGTTCGTCGGAAAAATGTCGAAAAAGAAAAATGGTTGAAAAATAAAAGGTGACGGAAAAATTAAAGAAACTTATAAAAACTTAAAAATACTTGACTAACCTAACCTTATTACTACAACTAACTTAAAATTATAATCGCAAATTGAGATTAATAATTGGAATGATAATTGATACATAGTAAAAGGTGTCTAAAAATATTAAAGCTTACAGGAAAAACTAAATCCCAAATGGAAATAACTTAAGAAGAAACTAAAACTTAAAAAGGCGTCGCAAAATTCTAAAGCACCTAAATCTTAGTCTAAAGAAAAAGCACTTAAGGAATTTTACGGCAAAGCCTAAAAATCTAGGAGTAAAAATGACTATGGCAAAAACTAAGTTTTAAAATTAAATATGAGCGAAAAATACAAATATTACGCTACAACGATTAAAAAGGGACAAAATATAAAAATATACAAAAAGTTGTAAAAAGTACAATTTTTATAAAAATATTATTTTTATATTATTTATTTAATAAAATTATTAATTTTACAATTTAAATAAATTAATTAGACTAAAAATACAAATTAAATAAAAAGTAAAAGTTAAAATAAAACTAATAATAATAATAATAATAATTAGGGTTAAATAATAATAATAATTAATAATTATCCGTAATTAATGCTGAATTAGGGTTTTGTCGCCTGTCAGAAAATCTTCGCGAGTCGCGGTATTTATTGCATCAAACCCCGCGAGTCGCGGGGTTCAGAAATTCAACTCTGGAGCAGTTTTAATTTACGCGTTTTTTTTTTTTTTTTTTTTTTTTATATTTTCTGTTTATATTATCTTATTAAAATATTTATGTAATCTAAATAAAACTTATCTTAAATAACTAAGATAAAAATAAAATACTTTATAACAATAAAAAAATAGATTTATATATATATATATATATTTTTTTTTTCCGGTTTTTTATATTTATAAAATATATTTATAAAATAAATTAAATAAAACTCATATTTTTACAAAATAAAACTTATATTTATCAAACTCCTAAAAATACATAAATTTTTGTTTTTCTTTTTATATTTTCGAATAATTAAAACGTATTTTTACAAAAACGAATTTTAATAAAAGTTAACTAAATTTTTTTTTTTTTATATTAGTGTTGCGCTTCCGGCTTTTAAGAGAGTTCCCCGGCAGCGGCGCCAAAAATACTTGATGTGCAGCGGGGCGTATATAAAATAGTTATTAATTTTAGCACGAAATACTATTAAATACGATACAATTTTACACAAGATATTTATTTATTTAGAGAACGGATATACTTAAACCTTGCTACAACACTTATAGGCAGTGTACCTAATCGTACAGTAATGTAGTTTTTAGTAAGTCCGGTTCGTTCCACAGGGAATCTTTTTTAAACAAAGCTCAACGCTATATTAGTTTACTTTTATAAAATACAAACATATATATAAGTAATATTATTATTATAAAGGGGGGTTTTTACCGTTTAATGACCGGTTTGTCGATTTTAAAACTTTAGTCGCAGTTAAAACCAAATGTAAAATAATAAATAAATACAAGACTTAATTTTAAGCGTAAAGTAAATAACGATAATGAAATTGCGAATAATAAAAGTGCGATAAAATAAACTTGCGATAATTAAAAAGGACAATAATTAAAAGTGCAATTAAATAACAATAAATAAAAATGCGATAATTAGAAATGCAATTAAATATAAAATAAAGGAAATTAAATATGAAATAAAAGAATTATGCTTATTTAAACTTCCGTAATCATGATGTTTGACGTGTTGATTTTAGTTTTATGCCCATGGGTTAATTGTCCTTTGTCCTGAATTATTTAATATGTCCGTCTGGTTTTTGTCCATAACAGTCCATCAGTCATAAATATAAAGTGCGAGTGTCCTCATCAAATTATTCTTATACCCGAAGTTAAATATTCCAACTAATTGGGGATTCGAATTGTAACAAGGTTTTAATACTTTGTTTAATGAATACACCAGGTTATCAACTGCGTGTAAACCAAGGTTTTACTACTTTGTTAGCAATTACACCAATTACCCTTGAATGTAATTTCACCCCTGTTTTAATTATTCTAGTGGCTATTAATCCATTCCCGTGTCCGGTTAAATGAACGATTATTCGTACATATAAATACCCCGCCCATCGTGTCCGATCGAGTGTATATGGTAATTTATAGGGACGCCCAATTGTAAATCTTTATATTAACATTAACAAACTATCATTTAGTTAAACAAATATAAAGCCCATTAATAGCCCATAGTCTAATTTCCACAAGTGTCGTTCTTTTGTCCAAACCCCAATTATGGTACAAAGCCCAATTACCCAATTTTAGTAATTAGCTCAACATCATGATTACTTCGGATTAAATAAGCATAATAATAACTTAGCTACGAGACATTAATGTAAAAAGGTTGAACATAACTTACAATGATTAAAAATAGCGTAGCGTTACACGGACAGAATTTCGACTTACACCCTTACAATATTCGCTAACATACCCTTATTATTAGAATTATAATTAAAATTAAAATATAAATTATAAATATATATATATATTTTACGTATGAGGAGAAGAAGAAAAAGATGGATGAAAATGATCAGATTTCGGTTTGCTTTATAGGGAGTTTTTCATTTTGGGGCTCCGCGACTCGAGGCCATTTTGGCCTTCAAACTCCGCGAGTCGCGGAGTTTGTTTTTACAGCTCTCCCCTTTGGAGTCTTTCTCTGCCGACGATTTTTATTTATAAATATAATATATATATAATTAATATAATTAATTATATATTATATTATATTTATATACATAGTTAACTTGTAATTTTTAGTCCGTTGCGTCGAGCGTTGAGAGTTGACTCATGTCCCGGTTCCGGATTTTCGAACGTCCTTGCGTACAATTTAATATCTTGTACTTTGCGTTTTGAATCTTGTACTTTTGTAATTTCGAGACGTTTCTTATCAATAATTGGAACCTCTTTGATTGTCTTTTGTACTTTTGAGCTTTTTGGTCGTTTGCGTCTTCAATTCGTCGAATCTGTCTTTTGTCTTCACCTTTTATTATTTAAACGAATATCACTTGTAAATAGAACAATTGCAACTAAAAGCTTGTCTTTCTTGAGGAATAATGCTATGAAATATATGTTCGTTTTTAGCATTATCAATGTCGTGTAAGCTAAACATGTGTTGATACCACTGTGTTTGATATTTCAAACCACCCTAATAATTGAAAGCTGATGGTATAAACACGGTGTTCAAACAGAAAACCCTAATTCTGAACATATTCCATGTATCTATCTAGTTTCACATTTTAAATGTTCCACACATTCTATATATCTATCTCACTTTATCAAGTATTACGGGGATGCTAGCAATTGGACTTCACCACTGTCAGGGAAAATGTGGCAACTACATTAACACTGTTAAGGTGCGTACAAGGTCCAAATATATCGACCAAGTCTATGATATCGACTAAGGTGCGTACAAGGTCAAAATTTATACAATTTGTCTAAATTCTTCGTTTTTCAATTGCCTTAAGTAAAATGCTTGTTAGATTAGATTGGTGGTGATTTTTCTTTGATTGTTTAATTAGCTAGCAAAAAAGTCCTTGCGATATGAGAGCAATATTATAAACAAATGTGTTGATGAAAATGTGTTAGGCTCATTGTTTGGTAGTTTATTGTCATCACCATTTTGACTAGAAATACATGTTTACAGTAGTTGGTTATAACATTGTTTTATGTTGAATTATCGTGTATGGTTAATGTAATTCGTAGTATATTGTTAGTTTTGAACTTATAAGTTACGAAGTATAACAAGTGTTATACTCCGTAGTACACTTGATGTCAAAGTTATATATGACGACTATAGTTTTATTCCATATGAGAGGTATGAAAAACTTTTATTAAACTATTTCGTTTGATTTATATTTGAATTTGTTCATTTAGAAATTTTAATGCATTTAATCAATTATTTGACTGTATTTCATGTTTCATGTTAAGGATAAATAAATTTATATAAAAAAAATAGAAAAATGTATAACTTAAAGGCTAAGAAGAGCAGTTACACTTACACCCCATGTCAAAGAAGCTACCCCCTTTTAGCGTGTCAACGTCCTTACATTACTTCTAGTGGTTGATTGACATTTTGTTTCTTATGGAGAGTGGTTTTGTTATCGACTTTTATATTTATTTAATTAAAAAAAATACTCCGTATATTAATATTAATTCAATTCAATTACACAAAGATAACGTAAGTATAATTTCAATTTAAATACAAACTCCGTAAATGAATATTCTTTCTTTATACAAGAAAGTATGGCTTTCATGATAATATTTGAATTTAAATAATTAGAGTGATACTTAGTTACTTAAATTTTCTAGTCATCACCTCTAATAATAATACAACGCAAACAAAACCGGCCCATAATCATATGAAAGATTATTTATTAAAGGTTATGGGTTCAAACAATAATAGATAGATAAACATAATGAGAGTACTGATGCATATATCTTACTAAAAAAATGAGAAAATTCATTATCTTCAAATAAGAACAACAAAAATCAATATTAATCGAGCTTTTGAAATCGCGTGACTGAAGTAAAATTAATTGAAGTTTTAGTGGATATGTAAGTTATTATGAAAATTCAAATAAAAGATAGATCAAGTCTTTCTATTTTGGTGCATATATGGTGGTTGAATGGTTGATAACCATGTATCTATTTCTATTGAATTATTAATATTACTCCGTATAAATTATACATCTTCTATTTGTGGGTCAAATTGCCCTTCTCCCATTGGTCCAAATCTTAATATTCACCACTTTTGTCCCTCCATTTTTTTTTTGCTGATTTATAATAGGTTTAATATTTTTATTTTTATTTTTTTGGCATGTGTGGGCTGGTTTACAGCAAAAAAAAAACCTTTAAAAGGGCTAATTTGCTCAAATGGACTTACAGGGTGCTCAGCCGAGCTACTTTTTAGGCCCAAAACTGTATTATCTATCTTCTTAGAAAAAAAATTAGTTATCAAATGAGAAACGTATTGAATTGCTTTTATGTAGCGTGTAGACTTCACCAACAGTTCCATCTGTTCCTCTTCAGCCCATGCCCCCCATCTTCTTCAACCCATCCCTTTGATCCACCTAACTGCTCTCACTAATCATCCATGACACCATGATCAACATATATGATTCGTATAGATAAAATCAAACAGAAACCATGAAGCCTTTTTTCCTCTTCAATCAAAATTAACTAATCCCCTATCAAATCAAAACACGAGGTATGTTTGATGTGCGTTTATTATACTTATAAAGATGGGACAAAAACGTTTTAATTTACTAACACACAAATGGGCAACGAATCCCAGTCATATGTAGGTAGTTAAAAGTAGTTCCAGTCGATCCACAGGGAGTAATGTGATTCAGAATTCGATAATCAAGTAATATTACTGTAGTAGAAAAAAGGGAGTTTTGTTTTGATTTTGACAATATAAAAATACGTGAGTAAAGCGATAAACAATAATAAGGAAATGGTGCCCACTTGAATGATTCCATTCGACGTGGATTGTATAAGAATTAAATCGATTATTTTGTTAACGGTATATAGTCTTATGACTACTGGCCAAATAATCACGCGACTTCAACCAACAAGAATTAATCAACTCTCGTCGATCTTTCCCTGTTAGTCAAACTATATCCGACTAATGATTGTGAGACTCAACCCAGTTCTACTCTCGTAGAACCACAAATCACAACGGGCTACCGTATACAATTACACAATTGCAAGGTTTCAATATCAACCAATCACCAATTACACTTATATACCAATCTCTCGGTAATATTCATATAATTGTCTAGATCACCAGTGGTGTTGAAGCACAAGTCATATATTGTGAAATAACTCTCGTTAATCACTCAACAACTCATGTAATTGGAGTAAAATATCAAACCCTAGCAACGATGGATCTTTGGTTGAACACATATGTGACGATCGCTCCAAATCCATTTGGCCGAATACGTCATTCATTGATTTCATTGCGAGGTATTTGACCTCTATATGATACGTTTTATAAACATTGCATTCTTTTGAAAAGGCACACCATAAATGAATATTAAATCAAAGGTTTTCGACATCTGATGATTTCTACATATAAACAATTACCTTATATAATAGTTTACAACAGTACTTCCGTTGACAATGCAGTCTAAATAAGGTACATGATGATGAATTGGTGAATGCAACGTTTTCTTGAAAAATATGCCATGTAAGACTCCATGCACATAGCTTGTCTATCATATAAGCAAACAGCGGAAGACTTCTAGGGAACCTGAGAATAAACATGCTAACAAGTGTCAACACAAAGGTTGGTGAGTTCATAGTTTTAGTGTTTCGCATAATCTGCATATAAAAGTGGATAACAAGATTTCAGTTGTTTCATCCAGAAACGTTTATCAAAATATTCTACGAAATTGAGCACCCTGGTAACTAAACTTAACGTATATATAATTTGTACCCTTTGTATAATCATCTTAATAATACACGCAAACCAATGTGTACGCTTCTCAAATAGCATACGTCCGTTAAAAGGCTAGTGCTCTAGCTCGGACGGGGATATCAAGCCCTATGGATCCATATACTACTACTCGCGCCCACCAGTTCTTATAACCGGCAGTTACTAGTTACCAAAGCTAAGGAATTTTCGGTTCAAACTCAGTATAGAATTTAGTATGTACTTGTGTCCATTGTTTAAAATAAAGTGCATGTATTCTCAGCCCAAAAATATATATTGCAAAAGCATTTAAAAAGGGAGCAAATGAAACTCACACATATAAATATTGTATATCGGTTAATAAAGCATTTGCATGTATTCTCAGCTCAAAAATGTAGAGAGTAAAAGGGATCTTATGAAACTCACGCATATAAATATTGTATATCGGTTAATAAAGCATTTGCATGTATTCTCAGTCCAAAAATATTTAAAGTATTTAAAAAGGGATACTATAAACTCACACAAATCAGTTTTAGTTTTTGTATTCATTTCATAAAACAGCGCATGTATTCTCAGCCCAAAAATATGTATAAAAAGGGATCAATGAAACTCACTGTTTAATATTGATATACAATATTGTAGGAAAGCACGTAGATGCATCGGAGATGATAAACACGAGGTTTGCTTCACAAAAATACCCCCGAACATTACCCATAACCTCCTTGGTAATAACCCATATTTTCCCTAGCTCTAGCTCGCTTGGAAACTCGTTTTGAAAATTACTTGGACAGCACTCCGTCGTAATATTTTATGTACATTATTATTTTTGTATCGCAAAAATAATAACACTAATAATAAAAATAATAAGATTAATAATAATAATAATAATAATAATAATAATAATAATAATAATAATAATAATAATAATAATAATAAATATTATACGGAGTAATATATGTAAAAAAAATGGAACGAATTCGACTGAATTTATAGATGTTTTCTGGATCCAGCCTCCATGCGATCGCATGGAGTTTCTTTGGTATGCTCATGCGATCGCATGAGCTTAAATGACAGATCAAATTTGATTTGTTTTGTAGTTCGTCGACATAATTAAATATTAATATAATATATATAATTTATATAATTAATTATATATTATATTAAATTCACGTGCATAGTTGATTTGAAATTTTCGTTCCGATAAGTCGTACGTCATCACTCGACTTATGTCCCGGTTCCGGTTTCTCGAACGCATTTTCGTACGCTTAGAAAACTAGTACTTTTCGTTTTGTGACTCGTACCTTTGTCACAATATAAACTTAAATTATCCCTAAATTATATCACTCAAATTATAACTTATACATTTAAGTGTTTTGGTCATTTACTTCTATAAATCATCGTCTCGCTATTTGTTAAAATACATTTTAAAATAGTGTTTTACTGTAGCAATTCACTGTAGCAAAGTCAATTTCACTGTAGTATATAGTGATTTTCGAAAACACTGTTACATTTTGAGTAATGTGGCAATTTGAAAACACTGTAGCAAATTAGTGTTTTACTGGTTCATCTTAAACGCTTTAGTTAACTTATCTAAATATCAATCGAATCAATAAACGAATGTTACTATCGTTTACTAAATAACTTGAAATCATATATATTCAAATAGATATATAAACCAATAAGTTTAATGTATGGTATCATGCAATTAAAACTTTGTTACGTTTTCAAGTTATAGTATATATATGTATCTATTTACATATAATGGTTCGCGAATCGTTGAGAACAACCGAAGGGTAATTGAATAGTTCAAAATTTTGAGATTCAACTTCATAGGCTTTGCTTATCGTGTCGAAATCATTAATCATTTAAGATTAAGTTTAAATTTAGTCGAAATTTCCGGGTCATCACAACATAATCAAAAGTCAAATAACGCAACAATATTACATATTATTAACAATCCACCATCAAAGGTTCACAATCAAGTGAACACACTAAGATTTTAGCCTAGCATAGCAAAAGATAAATCAAGCATGTAATCAAAAGAAGCATAAACCATGATTAAATAAATAAAGAGTAATAAAGATCAATACCAATTGTAAAGATGAATCAATCCAACAATTGTTTGAGTACTTGCAAATTAAAGATGAAAGATATATGTTATGAACCCTAAAAATTGCCCAAAAATGGCTGGAAACACGAAGTGTAGATGAAAAGTGGAGATGATGTCCTTTCAAATGGCCAAAAAATGCTTTAAATAGTGCTGGAAACCGTCGTGGACCGCCGGACCACATTTTAACTATCGAAGCTAAAAGCTGATGCTGGACCGCCGGACCAAAATGGACCGTCGGACCAGGTGACTTCTGTTAATGATTTTGCTCAGTGGACCGGCGGTCCACAGGTCTGTTCTGTTGGTTCCTGGAGCATGGTAGCGCATAAGAACAAAGTTCAATCTTCCACACAATAAATCACCACATGTCGCAACAAGCTTAATAGATCCAAATTATCCTGTACCGAGCTCGATAATCTTCAACCAAACTTTCACGAAAATCATTCCAAACTATATCTTCAAAGCATAAATGATCCTCCGGTCATTAAAATCTTCAATAATTGAATATAAATCTTCACGTAGCATAATAATCGCAAAGAACTCAATCTTCACCAAATGCGTGCAACAAATCTTCAAACAAGCATGAAACATAGACAAATGAGATCGATAATGCGACAAGAAATGTATATAAATGGAGAAATATCAAATCCCCCCACACTTGACCTTTGCTTGCCCTCAAGCAAAATATAAATCACAATTAAGTTAAAAATACTTCTCTGGCAATTTAAGGCAAGTGTAAAGAGAAATGTACGAAAAAGGCTAGGACTTAAGTAACGTAAGTCACCCAAGCAATCCCGCATATCATACAACTTTAATTTCTCAAAACTACTAGATGCCTAGCAATCGCAATTAAGCAATCGTCTCTATAAATCACAATTAGGACCGAGATAGCATGACAAAGTACCTCACCAAATGGGTAAAACCTAAAAATTCACTCAACTCCCAAACTAGGTAAGACATTGGGTCAAGAGGTGAGCCAATCAAGTCGAGGTCACAAAACTTATGTCCAAACCGGCGTGAGCACCAAGCATAATATCAAAAGGGAATACAATACGGGTCAAGCTATACGGATTAGGTGAATAGGGTAGTCATGACACAGGTATAAAATGGTGTAAAGGCGAAGCTAACACGTTATTACCAATCGATTGACAAGTCACTACGGTTTATTCAAGCGTGACTACACTTAACCGGATCGGGATTCACACACGGGAGTCTTCCTTCATAGCCTTATTCGATACTATCATTACAATTACAATTACAATGAAAACAAAAATAGCATAACAATTCACTTTTTTTTTTCTTTTTTTTCTACATCATTTTTCAATTTTTTATTTTTTTTTATTTTTTTTAATTATTTTTTTTGTGTGGACCGACGGAATAAGAAGGACCAACGGTCCAAATGCTTTCTGTCAAAATTGGACCGACGGACCAAGGAGGACCGACGTTCTGGAGGTGACCTGTTAAAATTTCCCTTTAAAGTGTAGACCGACGGACCAAGGTGGGACGACGGGCCAAATGCTGACTGTAAACAAAAAAGTATAAATTGTCCCGGAGGTCTATGTTGGACCGTTGGCCCACTGTTGCTCTGTTAAAACCTTGACATGATCAAGCATACAAATAGCAAGTAGACCACTAAAAAAACATCCAAACAAATATAGCAACGGTAGTAACGAACATTAAAATCATGCAAATGACTACAGTAAACATGCAAATGATGAAATATACAAACTATACAAATTGTGTGAACATTTTTCTTCGAGTCGGTCACGCGACTCACCCCAAGCTTAGTTAGCCTTGGGGTAAAACGTGAGATCCTCACGCTCCGTGACATCGACACCATCATAATAAAGCTTCAATCAGTGTCCATTCACCTTGAAATTATTACCATCGTTTCCAATCAATTCGACATAACCAGAGGGAAAAACGTGTTTGATCACATACGATCCCGACCATCGGGACCTAAGTTTTCCCGGTGAAAACTTGTAACGCGACAAGAACATTAACACTCTGTCACCCTCCTTAAACTCTTTTCTCCTTTTCAAGCGGGCATCATGCCATCGCTTAGTTTTCTCTTTATAAGAGATGGAATTTTCATAAGCCTCTAATCTTAACTCCTCTAATTCGTGCAATTGTAAAAACCTCAATTCACCCGCTTTGGCTAAATCGGTGTTGCAAGCGCCCAATAAGCTCTATGTTCAACTTCAACCGGAAGGTGGCATGCCTTTCCATAAACTAATCGAAAAGGTGTTGTTCCAATGGGCGTCTTGAACGCGGTTCGGAACGCCCACAAGGCATCATCCAACTTCCGGTGCCAAATCTTAGGATTATCATTCACCGTTCTTTCAAGAATACGTTTGAGACCGCGATTGGTATTCTCTACTTGCCCACTAGTTTGTGGGTGGTAAGGAGTCGAGAAGCGATGATTTACTCCATACTTCTTGAGCACCTTCTCAAGTAGAGAATTGGCAAAATGAGTGCCACGGTCAGAAATTAACGCTCTCGGAATCTCGAAGCGTGAGAACAAATTCTTCAAGAAACTCACAACAACTCGCACATCATTCATGGGTAAAGCCTTTGCTTCGGCCCACTTAGAGACATAATCAACCGCAACGAGAATATACTTGCATTTATTCGAAGTAGGAAAGGGACCCATAAAATCAATTCCCCAAATATCAAACACTTCACAAACTTGGATGCCTTGTTGGGGCATTTCATCCCTTTTGGATATATTCCCTGACCGTTGGCAAGCATCACAAGTTCGGACCATGGCATGGGCGTCTTTGAAGATCGTGGGCCAATAGAAACCCGAGTCAAAAACCTTTTTAGCGGTGTAGCTCGGCCCAAAATGCCCACCCGTAGGTCCTAAGTGACAATGCTCGAGAATTTGTCGAGCCTCTTTACCAAACACACATCAGCGAACCACTTGGTCCGCCCCTACACGAAATAGATCCGGGTGTTCCCAAAAATAATATCTCAAATCAGAAAAGAATTTCTTCTTTTGTTGATGAGTCATTCCTGACACTAGAACACCCGAAGCGAGATAGTTCGCGAAATTCGCAAACCAAGGGACATCAGATGCATCATCAACCCTCAAGAGAGACTCATCGGGGAATGTATCACGAATAACCGATTCGACAAGTATCTCCAATTCCGGGTTCTCTAACCTTGATAAATGATCCGCCGCAAGATTCTCGGCTCCTCTCTTATCCTTTATCTCGATGTCAAATTCTTGCAAAAGAAGAACCCAACGAATGAGATGTGGCTTAGAATCTGTCTTAGCTGTGACGATCCGAAAAATTTCGACTAATTTTAACCAAACTCTCGATACGATTTTGTATTTTTGACACGATAAGCAAAGTCTGTTAAACCGAGTCTTAAAATTTTTGAACGGTTTACATGAATTCATTTAACCTTTGACTATTTTTGACGATTCACGAACCTTTAATCGAAAATAGAAAGATATATAAATAACTATACATATAAATAATTATATATTATAAAATAATTATATAAATGAAATATTATGTGATTTAATTATATTGAAGGAAAACTTAAACATATATTTAAAACTGATAATTAAAAATGAAAAAGTAAATCGAATGTAATATTAATATATGTAAATACAAGTTAAAATATAGTTATTATAACTTTTATTATCATTAAAATAAATATTAATAATAATAATAATATTAGTATTATAGGTGTTATTATTTTATAAAAGTTGGTACATGTGACTTGTTACATTATTATTATCAATGTTAATATCAATAATATTATAACTAGAATTAAAGTTATAATTTTAATTATAGTAGCTAATATTAGTATTATTATTATTATAAATTATTATCATAATTAATAGAAAATAATAACACAAGTTATTATTATTATCATTAATAATAATATTATTAATTTAATGATTTTTAGTATTATTTTGTTATTATTATTATTAATATTATTACTATCATTCATTCTATTATTATTATTAGTATATTTATTATTATTAATATAATTATGTTTATTAATTATTATTAAAAGTATTATTATTATTTATATAATTATATTTACTAACTATTAATATTAATTATATATATTATATTCATAAAATCACAGAAAGTGATCAATTCAGTTTCACGTTGTAGTCTTACTGTGTTATTTTTTTTGTTTTTGTCTACTAAATCGTACGATCGATTGCAATTGTCTGATAATCAAACAAATTTGGTTTTAAATCAACATCAACTTTATTATTATTTTTTTCATCTCTGTTCCAAATTGAATCCACCTACCGAGTTCCTTTGCTACAAAACAATAAAATTTACTCATAGTATTAGACAAACAATTCGAGTGTTTCATCATCATTATCAATATAAATTGTAATTTCTTCAACCCATCTTTGTGCTACAACCAAGACCCAAAACAACTTCACTTGCTTCGTTAAGCTGCTGCCGTTGGTCCCTCTCTACTAACAGCCGATTACCATCACATGGAACTACAAACCACCACCATCGACCAATCATCACCACCCTTGACACTCATCGATCATTATCAACAACTTGCAATACTTATTTTTTTTCTTTCTTTTGATTCAATGAAGAACCATGACAATCACTGTTACGACCCGGAAATTTTGGTCAAATTTAAACTCTGATAACTTCGACAAGATAAGCAAATTGATGTGTTGCATTAAAATATTTTCATACATTTAATTAACCTTTGGACTTTACCCTACGATTCACGAACAACCTATAATTTAAAACTCGAACCCGTCATGATTTATATATGATTTTACTTTCTTAAACGAAGACGTTTTATGATATAATAATTTCTATTATTATTACCTCTTAATAAAATAATTTTGAATATAATTAGTTCTAGAAAACTAAATTTTATAATATTTATATACGAAATGATTAAAAATTTACTATTAAACGATGCTATTTCAAATTAAAAATTTTACGTATTAAGTCATTTTATTTTTATGATATAATTTTTGTAAATTTTTTTAAGAAACAAAGTTAAATTAAAAATGTACAATTTGTAAAGCACAACGTACAACAACGTGTAGCTTAAATAGTTGAATTTAAATTAATTCATTTACTATTCATTGAATAGTAAATGAAACGAAATTAATTCATTTACTATTCACATGAAAGAAACATGATTGAAATTATTAATTATAAGTTACATAAAATACCCTTGAAGTATTTTAAAAATACGACTTTTAAAATATTATTCGATTCGATTTTATTATTATATTATTATATTATTATATTATTATAATTATAAACGAATGAATCCTTTTATTTTTATATTATTATTTTATTACTTTATTATATTATTATAATTAAACACGTTTGATTCCTTTTATTATTATAATATTATTTTCTAACTATATATATGAACGTCGATCGATCGATAACACACACTCATGATTTCATATTACTCTGTCCAATTTCTAGTTACATTTCCAAATTAGTATTAGTAGTATACATAAAATATTACGACAAGGTTATGCTCAAGTGATTTCAAAATGGATTTTCTAATGGTTTAAAGCTAGGGAAATTATGGGTTATAGCTTTGGAGGTTATGGGTAATGTTCGTGGGTATTGTTCTCAAGTCAAACTTAGTGTTTATCATCTCCGTTGCGTCTACGTACTTTCCTGCAATATTGAATCACAATATTGATACGTGAGCATTCATATCTTATCTTTTGTATATTAATAGTGTATCCATGTCTAGTGCTCGAATATATATGTTTATGCATACTTGTATGCTTTAATTTTGTCATTTGATAGTTTATAATAAATCACGAATTAAATACATATATTACTGATAAAAGGTATATGATATGTATGTTTTTGGAAAGCTGGCGAAAAATCAATAACTTTTCATTTAGAAATCGCGTAATTTCGGTGAACGAATTAAAAGATATGATCAACTAAATTATGATTGACATTAATTGAAATTGCTTTTGAATCTGCAATTGATATTTAAACAACTTGTTTGTAAGATTGATAAATTGGATTTTTGAATATTACCAGCCGAGTAAATGAATCCTTATATAAGGCCCGTCTCGTTTTGTTAAACAACTGTCAAAATTGACTTTTTGAAACGACTTTGGATAACTTTTGTATGTCGATCTCGAGCATTAGGATTATGATACACTATGACCTGACCTAGCTTGATAGACAATTATTGACCAACATATGTTCTCTAGGTTGAGATCTACAGTTATTTGGTATTCCAAGTTTCGATCACATTTCGGTGAACGACTTTATGTGCTGCTAAGGTGAGTTTCATATGATCCCTTTTAAATTGCTTTTGCAATATATTTTTGGGCTGAGAATACATGCAATTTATTTTAAACGCAATGGACACAAGTACATACTAAATTCTACACCGAGTTTGAACCGAAAATCCCTTAGCTTTGGTAACTAGTAACTGCCAGTTATAAGAACTGGTGGGCGCGAGTAGTGGTATATGGATCCATAGGGCTTGACATCCCCGTCTGTTCCAGGTATAGAAACCCTAGCCTGAACTATAAAACAGACGTATTCTATTTGAGTTAATATACGTTGGATTGCGTGTATTGTACATGTTGGTTGCATGTATGTTAAAACAGGGGTACTTATTATATAGATGTTAAAGCTTAGTTACCAGGGTGCTCAATCTTGTAGAATAATTTGATAAACGTTTCTGGATGAAACAACTGAAATCTTGTGGTCCACCTTTATATACAGATTATGCGAAACACTAAAACTATGAACTCACCAACCTTTATGTTGACACTTTCAAGCATGTTTATTCTCAGGTTTCCTAGAAGTCTTCCGCTGTTTGCTTATATGTTAGACAAGCTATGTGCATGGAGTCATACATGTTTTATTCAAGAAAATGTTGCATTCACAAATTCATCACCATCTATCTTATTTTGACTGCATTGTCAATGGAAGTATTATTGTAAACCATTATATTACGGTGATTGTCTATATGTAGAAATCATCAGATATCGAAAACCTTTGATTTAAATATTCATTTATGGTGTGCCTTTTCAAAAGAATGCAATGTTTACAAAACGTATCATATAGAGGTCAAATACCTCGCAATGTAATCGATGAATGATGTGTTTGTCCATATGGATTTGGAGCGATCGTCACAGTTGGTATCAGAGCGTTGGTCTTAGCGAACCAGGTCTTGCATTAGTGTGTCTAACTGATAGTTATTAAGATGCATTAGTGAGTCTGGACTTCGACCGTGTCTGCATGTCAAAAGTTTTGCTTATCATTTCTTGTCGGAAATTACCTGCTTACCATTCTTAGTCTAGACACGTCTTACTGCATTGATTGCATGAATAGTGTATAGACAAAATTCGTATCTTAGCGTATCTGCTAATTCATATCTTAGCGTATATGTTACTGTAAACTTTTCCTGACAGCTTTTGAAAGTTCCTCCGTAATTTACGGATCCCTTGTATTATATATAGGTATTCTATGTAATTAGAATATCATCTGATATCCAAAAATCATTTCATATCGAATATCCTTTATCTAACTGTGTAAGATGAATTCCGCCTCTAGTTCGAATTCCTCAGATTCCGACAGCTATTCCGATATGGATTTCCACTCGAGCTCCGAAAGCAGTGTGACCGGAATGGATCAACCAATTAGCCATCATCTTTTCTGGATGAATTGGGGATGGGTTCGTAGCCTACTTAATCATTGGAGACAAGAAGAAGGCGATCCTTTCCATCCACCACATTCACCTCTTGGCGAAGAACCTGAAGCACTCACCGGCGAACCTGTTCGAGATACCATTTTCTCTCTCATTTCTAGAGTATCTCATCACGATAATATACTATCTCAAATTCTGAATCTTATTCATCCGCTCGTCCGAACCGACAATCATCCCGGTGTAATAGAAGAAGTCAACGAGCTTCACGCTCGGGTAGTGGCTTTGGAGAATATGGTGCAAAAGTTACAAGCACCAGCAGCATCACCGGCATCAATAGTACCACCGACAACAACACCAACAGTACCATCACCACCACCAACAACAACAACCGTATCGCAAACCTCAACTTCACAATCTGTTCCACGAGCATCAACGTCATACGCACCGTAGTTACCAAGAAATACCAGCAACAATAACCGATGAAGTATTAACTCATTTTCCCTGAAGAAATTTTATGTATATTTAATATATATGAATTTTGAAATCAAAATAAATTTTTTCGTACTAAGCTATTACGTGTGAATCTTAACTGGTAGGTACTACTCGATTAGTTCATATTACTAATATGCAATGATGTACATCCTTCCATAACAAATTAACCATTGATAACTACAATCTTTGTTTCAACTTAATGAATTCCATTTCATAATAAACCAAGTGTATTATTCAATTACATAATTGATTTTACATTTTCATTTTCGATGTACTCGAAACTTTCCAGAAAACATCATCTGTGCCTTGTAAGGTTCACAAAAATTCCACGAGCACCAACTTCCTTCACCGAGGAATATCAATAAGAATAAATAATGAAGTATTGATTTCATTAGTGAAATACTCCACGAAGATTATGTGATCTCTAATGTTTTAGAGATTATTCATTTCTAGTTCAAGCCGAAAATCAAATGAGCTTAATATGATATTAACTCATTAAATCTGTATTACATCTGAAGAAAATATACATACATATATTTTCATAAAGACGGTAATAAAAATTCTTTTGTACAAAATATTAATTGTGAAATCTTTAACGGGTAGGTAATACCCGGGAAATATTTAAGTTCGCAATTAATATGTTACACTGTACATTCTTCAACTTTGATTCAAAAAAATTATTAACAATACTCACAACGATATACAATCGTTTTCATACAAATTCAATTACATATTCTGAGATTGACGGATCAGAATCCAAGTCATAACTCTGAACCGGTGACATCATTCTTAGATTCTTACATCTTTCAAATGCCATACTTTGAATTCAAAACTGTACTAGAACATCATATGTATACATATAACATTCATCTCTTATAATTATGAGCTTTCATTCTGAAATTCTGAAAAGCAACCAGTCTACGAATCAATACCCTGAATGTTGAAAAAGCTGATGAAGCAGCAAAAACTGTAAATGACTTTAACAGCCAAAAGTTTGATGATAAAGAATTGTGTGTTGGCAAAGCTCAGAAAAAGAGAAGGTTTGGAACTGGAAAACAGATTGAGCAAATCACGAAGGAGGCTGTGGACAAATCACAAAGACTAAACCTGCCTTCAAAGAATCCAAATGATTCAGTATCTGCTGAAGTCATTAATGAATACTTTGCTCCTCACTCTAAACTTTTACGAACAAATCTTCTTCATCATCCTTCGATATTAGAAATTCTAAGATATTATCATATCTTTCATTATAAATATCTTCGATATTTCTGAAGATATCTTCATAACTATTATTATCCGAAATTATTTATCTCTTCGCGCTATCTGTGTTACATCATAAAAGAACCTATTTTAGTTTTTGAAATTCTGGAAAAAAAAATTCGAATTTAAAATATGAATGTTTTGAAGTAGTGTTGGGAACTGAAGCATGAGTTAGTATAATATAATGACACTTGATCAACGTGATTATATTACAGTAAGTCATGCTGAGTTTCTAATGGAACGTGATAAAGGTTCACAGATTACACCCTCATCATGAACCATGTTACATAACTCTTTCATTCTATTTAACCTCTAAACATATCAAGAAAATATTTTTCTTGATGATTCGGTCTTTTCCGTGAATTTCTGGTAATTTAACCAATCAGATCGTGCCATTACAATTTCTTTCTTAGAACATTAGTTATGTTCATCCAAAACTTCATACCTACGAATTCTGGACCATTATCCGCTTGACTTAAGGTCGGGAAGAGAAAACGAAAGCATGAAGCTCCGAAATATAATGGAGAATATAAAGCCCGATAACAACCCCGAAATTACAAACCGTGTATATCAATGCGTATAGCAATATAAAGACACGGGAGAATGAAAAACACTATAACCCCAAGGTAATAGTAGAAGAAAATAACTTCCTCTGGTGGTAAATGAAAAAGAAGAATGAGAGATAAGAAAGTTAGGAGTATATCGAGAATCAGAACTGGATGAAGCATTTTCACAATCTTTTGGAAGTATGAAATGAGGGAGAAGATGTAGGAGTGATGAAAATAATGGAACGGAAGTGGTCAATTTATAGCGAAATAACAGACAGAGCAATCGAGGCAGATGACCGCATTTAATTAAAGAAGATCTTAATCTCCTTAATTCCCGAAGAATCAAATCTTATTTAGATTATGAAGATTTTCTATTCCTTAAATTCCGAAAATCAATCGTTACTACGTCAAGAGTTCAGACTAATCTTTATTCTCCATTTCACTCTTTTACGATAACTTCTTTCATACGCTTCGAGTAATCGGATTGTTTTATCTATATTAATCAATAATGATAAAACTCTATTTATCAACTCATATTCGTCATGAAAACATTTTTATTGTTAGCCATGACGACCTCATCAAATTTCGAGAAGAAATTTCTTTTAACGGGTAGGTATTGTCACGACCCGGAAATTTTGGTCAAATTTAAACTCTGATAACTCCGACAAGATAAGCAAATTGATGTGTTGCATTAAAATATTTTCATACATTTAATTAACCTTTGGACTTTACCCTACGATTCACGAACAACCTATAATTTAAAACTCGAACCCGTCATGATTTATATATGATTTTACTTTCTTAAACGAAGACGTTTTATGATATAATAATTTCTATTATTATTACCTCTTAATAAAATAATTTTGAATATAATTAGTTCTAGAAAACTAAATTTTATAATATTTATATACGAAATAATTAAAAATTTACTATTAAACGATGCTATTTCAAATTAAAATTTTTACGTATTAAGTCATTTTATTTTTATGATATAATTTTTATAAATTTTTTTAAGAAACAAAGTTAAATTAAAAATGTACAATTTGTAAAGCACAACGTACAACAACGTGTAGCTTAAATAGTTGAATTTAAATTAATTCATTTACTATTCATTGAATAGTAAATGAAACGAAATTAATTCATTTACTATTCACATGAAAGCGACATGATTGAAATTATTAATTATAAGTTACATAAAATACCCTTGAAGTATTTTAAAAATATGACTTTTAAAATATTATTCGATTCGATTTTATTATTATATTATTATATTTTACTTTATTATATTATTATATTATTATAATTATAAACGAATGAATCCTTTTATTTTTATATTATTATTTTATTACTTTATTATATTATTATATTATTATAATTAAACACGTTTGATTCCTTTTATTATTATAATATTATTTTCTAACTATATATATGAACGTCGATCGATCGATAACACACACTCATGATTTCATATTACTCTGTCCAATTTCTATTTACATTTCCAAATTAGTATTAGTAATATACATAAAATATTACGACAAGGTTATGCTCAAGTGATTTCAAAATGGATTTTCAAATGGTTTAAAGCTAGGGAAATTATGGGTTATAGCTTTGGAGGTTATGGGTAATGTTCGTGGGTATTGTTCTCAAGTCAAACTTA
The DNA here is from genome assembly GCF_046630445.1 of Rutidosis leptorrhynchoides. Lineage (NCBI taxonomy): Eukaryota > Viridiplantae > Streptophyta > Magnoliopsida > Asterales > Asteraceae > Rutidosis > Rutidosis leptorrhynchoides. The sequence continues at coordinate 13,304,116 of NC_092334.1, forward strand.
GTGTTTATCATCTCCGTTGCATCTACGTACTTTCCTGTAATATTGAATCACAATATTGATACGTGAGCATTCATATCTTATCTTTTGTATATTAATAGTGTATCCATGTCTAGTGCTCGAATATATATGTTTATGCATACTTGTATGCTTTAATTTTGTCATTTGATAGTTTATAATAAATCACGAATTAAATACATATATTACTGATAAAAGGTATATGATATGTATGTTTTTGGAAAGCTGGCGAAAAATCAATAACTTTTCATTTAGAAATCGCGTAATTTCGGTGAACGAATTAAAAGATATGATCAACTGAATTATGATTGACATTAATTGAAATTGCTTTTGAATCTGCAATTGATATTTAAACAACTTGTTTGTAAGATTGATAAATTGGATTTTTGAATATTACCAGCCGAGTAAATGAATCCTTATATAAGGCCCGTCTCGTTTTGTTAAACAACTGTCAAAATTGACTTTTTGAAACGACTTTGGATAACTTTTGTATGTCGATCTCGAGCATTAGGATTATGATACACTATGACCTAACCTAGCTTGATAGACAATTATTGACCAACATATGTTCTCTAGGTTGAGATCTAAAGTTATTTGGTATTTCAAGTTTCGGTCACATTTCGGTGAATGACTTTATGTGCTGCTAAGGTGAGTTTCATATGATCCCTTTTTAATTGCTTTTGCAATATATTTTTGGGCTGAGAATACATGCAATTTATTTTAAACGCAATGGACACAAGTACATACTAAATTCTACACCGAGTTTGAACCGAAAATCCCTTAGCTTTGGTAACTAGTAACTGCCAGTTATAAGAACTGGTGGGCGCGAGTAGTGGTATATGGATCCATAGGGCTTGACATCCCCGTCTGTTCCAGGTATAGAAACCCTAGCCTGAACTATAAAACAGACGTATTCTATTTGAGTTAATATACGTTGGATTACGTGTATTGTACATGTTGGTTGCATGTATGTTAAAACAGGGGTACTTATTATATAGATGTTAAAGCTTAGTTACCAGGGTGCTCAATCTTGTAGAATAATTTGATAAACATTTCTGGATGAAACAACTGAAATCTTGTGGTCCACCTTTATACACAGATTATGCGAAACACTAAAACTATGAACTCACCAACCTTTGTGTTGACACTTTCAAGCATGTTTATTCTCAGGTTTCCTAGAAGTCTTCCGCTGTTTGCTTATATGTTAGACAAACTATGTGCATGGAGTCATACATGTTTTATTCAAGAAAATGTTGCATTCACAAATTCATCACCATCTATCTTATTTTGACTGCATTGTCAACGGAAGTATTATTGTAAACCATTATATTACGGTGATTGTCTATATGTAGAAATCATCAGATATCGAAAACCTTTGATTTAAATATTCATTTATGGTGTGCCTTTTCAAAAGAATGCAATGTTTACAAAACGTATCATATAGAGGTCAAATACCTCGCAATGTAATCGATGAATGACGTGTTCGTCCATATGGATTTGGAGCGATTGTCACAATCACCATCTCACTTCAACCTTGAAACCTCCAATTCCTTCACAATTCCCATCTCCCTTTCCTATCCAAAAATGATCAACAACACCATCACGATCCCATCTTAAACGCTGCAACATCAAATGATTTCTATTACTAAGTATTTGCTTTCTATTTTTGTGCTACCACCTTGATCATCAACCTACGTGAACCACCATCACAAATAACCACTTCAATCACCTTGAATCGCCACTTCAACTGCAATGAATTCCACTCCTGCACACCTATAGCTGCTGCTACTAATATCGTGCTTTTCTGTTTCTTTATCTCATTAAAAACAGACACCACATTGCTCACTCCTTTCCCTCTTCTCTTTCTATATTTTTTTTTTCTGTTGAAACACCACAAAACGCCATCACCTACAACTTCTATATCTTCTTACTTTCATTCAAACAACAACTACAGCTACAGCTCTCTTTGTTTATGTTTCATATCAAACCACCATCGTTCCTTCTGTTCCTGTACGAAGAAAACTCAAATCAAACACCTTTTTAATTATTGTTGTGCTTCTTTTCACCACCTATAGAAGATTAACGTTGATGATAAAAATTTAATGATGATGCAATAAAGAAGATGATACGATGAGGATTAAGAGGAACCTGCAACCTGCTTTTGACTTCTGCGTTTATTTTAATTACCTGTACGTTCCCTCTTTTGTTTTCTTTTTTCTTGCCGACAGACTTTAATCATCAAACACATGAGTTAAAGTTAGTCGGATAATAAAGTTATATAGATAGGGACGGTTTATTCTTTCTGGTCGAAACCTAATTTCAACCGATTGTGGCTATGGGCTGTTTTATTTTGAGTCGTGATACTTTTCAAATTGTTACTTGGCCTGTTATGGACCGTTGGGCTGCTGCATTCCCTTAAACCTCACTACCAATCTATAATTCTAATTGCTATTGGGCCACTACTAGCAAAGTTACGATTTTCCTGTTTAGTAATTCTTATTCAACGAACAAACAAACCGAACACTGTTGTGATGATTGTGACAATGATATATGATAGATGATGAAGATCATATGATTATGATGTTTGATGAGCACGATGATGATGAGAACTATGATGATAAAGATGGAGTGATGATGTACTCGATGATGATGATGATGATAAAGAAAACGTGATGTCGTGATGTTAAGGATATGGTGAAGATGATGAAACCCGTTATTGATGTTGTAAATAATGATCCATGATGATACACGTATGATGATTAGATAATAGGTTAATGGAGATGTTGATGATGTTTAGAAGATGATAACCAGTTATAATAGTTTAAGTAATTAAATGAACCAATTATTACTGAAAGATATCAACAGTTCGTTGGTTTGGAGTATTGGGGTTTGACGAGAGGTCGTGGGTTCGAGCCCGGGGAGCGGCATTTTATTTTTTAAAGCCCCTTTCTTCAAAGGTTGTACCATTTTATTTTTATTATTATTATTATTGATATTATTATTAATAGTATTATTATTATTATTATTATTATTATTATTATTATTATTATTATTATTATTATTATTATTATTATTATTTAAAACATGATAAGTATAATTAGGAATATAGTTATAATTATAATATGAAGATTATGATACACGATTGAGTATGAGATGAATATAGAATGAACATGATAGTTTATGATGTTAATGATGGAATAACATAAAGATGATGATGATTAAAGGATATAAATTTCATTAAAATTATTATTATATTTATTATTATTGTTGTTATTATTATTATTATTATTATTATTATTATTATTATTATTATTATTATTATTATTATTATTATTAATTTTATCATTTTTATTATTATTATTATTACCATTATTAGTAGTATCATTATTTTTACTATTATAAGTATTATCATTTTTAATATTATTATTTTATGTTATCATAACAAATAAACATCTCTAGGAATATATATATTATAAGATATTAATATAATTATGTATGAACACATTTATACATTGTAATATGTAATATATAAAAATAAATATATTCAAATCAATAATTAACATAACTTAAAACTTTAGTTGTTCGATTATAAGTATAATTGTTAATATATATATACTTAATATAGGTTCGTGAATCCGAGGCCAAACCTACACTTGTTCAATGTCGTCATATGTATTTTTACTACAAAATACATTATGGTGAGTTCATTTGATTCCCTTTTACTCTTTACATTTTTGGGACTGAGAATACATGCGCTGTTTTTACAACTGCTTATTTAAATGCTTTTGAGATATATTTTGAACTGCGAATGCATGAAATGCTTTTATAAATGTTTGACGAGATAGAGACAAGTACTTAAAAACATTCTACGAATGAGTTATTATGAGTACACCGGATATCACCCCTTTTAGTCTAGTAATCTGAGAATTTGGAAACCGATCTCCAAATTGACGCGAATCCTAAAGATAGATCTATGGGCACTTACAAGCCCCAGTCAGAGAATTTGAACTGCTTTAGTACTTCGAAATAGGTAATACAACCGCCAGCTTTAAAAGATATGATCTGTTTGTGAGGTGTACATAACCATCATATTTAAAAGAGTGGCCTGATTGTATGCTTTTTGCATGACCGTGCGGAATGCTGGTATGCGGGGGGATATTCTAGATGCATTTTGTTAAGGTCGATTACCAGGTGTTTGTAGTTCGTATGAATGACTTTTATCTCTATGTCATGCGAAATGCCTGATATGAGATTATATTTATGAATGATATTAAAAATCGCGAGGCAACCTACGTGGGAGAAAAGGATACGAACCTACTCTGCTAAGCATTATGTAATATGATTTTGTACATGAGATAGGTGTACTGTATTTAAATCTTGTGGTCTATTAAAATGATGAATTTTATTGTTTAAGATAAACTTATGAACTCGCCAACCTTTTGGTTGACACTTGAAAGCATGTTTATTCTCAGGTATGAAAGAAATCTTCCTCCATGCATTTGCTCATTTTAAAGATATTACTTGGAGTCATTCATGACATATTTCAAAAGACGTTGCATTCGAGTCGTTGAGTTCATCAAGATTATTATTAAGTCAATTATAGTTGGGTATATTATGAAATGGTATGCATGCCGTCGACTTTAGATGTAATGAAAGTTTGTCTTTTTAAAAATGAATGCAATGTTTGTAAAATGTATCATATAGAGGTCAAGTACCTCGCGATGTAACCAAATGTAATGTATTCGTCCAGATGGATTAGTGTAGTGACCCGAACTTTTACATATTTATATATATTAATTGAGATTGATATTTACATGACTAAATGTTTCCAACGTGTTTAGCAATCAAACTTGTTAAGACTTGATTAAATGAAATAAGTTTCATATAGACAATTGATCACCCAAGTTGACCGGCGATTCACGAACGTTACAAAATTGTAAAAACTACATGTTGTGGTATATATAGACATATATATATGGTTGACATGAAATTATGATGAGTAAGTATCTCACTAAGTATATTAAAAATGTGTGATATACATAAGAAATGAAATTACTAAGTTAAGAAACTCGAAATGATATATATAACGATTATCGTTATGATAACGTCTACTAAATATATATGTATCATATTAAGATATTGATACACTATATTTAACATGATAAAATAATATTTAAATATATTATTAAGTGTGTTAACAATGAACTACATATGTAAAAATAAGACTACTAACTCAAGAATTACGAAACGAGACTTATATGTAACGATTATCGTTGTAACGATATTTTAATGTATATATCATATTAAGAGATATTCATACATCATAATATCATGATAATATAATAATTTAACATCTCATTTGATATAATAAACATTGGGTTAACAACATTAATTGAGATCGTTAACTTAAAGGTTTCAAAACAACACTTACATGTAACGACTAACGAAGACTTAACGACTCCATTAGAATGTATATACATGTTGTGTTTTGATATGTATTCTTACACTTTTGAAAGACTTCAAGACACATATCAAAGTACTTCTAATTAACAAAAATGCTTACAATTACATCCTCGTTTAGTTTCATCAACAATTCTACTCGTATGCACCCGTATTCGTACTCGTACAATACACAGCTTTTAGATGTATGTACTATTAGTATATACACTCCAATGATTAGCTCTTGGCAGCCCACGTGAGTTACCTAACATATGTGGGAACCATCATTTGGCAACTAGCATGAAATATCTCATAAAATTACAAAAATATTAGTAATCATTCATGACTTATTTACATGAAAACAAAATTACATATCCTTTATATCTAATCCATATACCAACGACCAAAAACACCTATAAACACTTTCATTCTTCAATTTTCTTCATCTAATTGATCTCTCTCAAGCTCCATCTTCAGGTTCTAAGTGTTCTTCATAAATTCCATAAGTATAGTTTCATAAAAATCAAGAATACTTCCAAGTTTGCAAGTCTACTTCCAAGCTTTCTAATCCATTCCAAGTAATCATCTAAGATCAAGGAACCTTTGTTATTTGCAGTAGGTTATCTTTCTAATTCAAGGTAATATTCATATTCAAACTTTGATTCAATTTCTAGAACTATAACAATCTTATTTCGAGTGAAAATCTTACTTGAACTGTTTTCGTGTCATGATTCTGCTTCAAGAACTTTCAAGCCATCCAAGGATCCTTTGAAGCTAGATCCATTTTTATCATTTCCAGTAGTTTTATCCAGAAAACTTGAGGTAGTAATGATGTTCATAACATCATTCGATTCATACATATAAAGCTATCTTATTCGAAGGTTTAAACTTGTAATCACTAGAACATAGTTTAGTTAATTCTAAACTTGTTCACAAACAAAAGTTAATCCTTCTAACTTGACTTTTAAAATCAACTAAACACATGTTCTATATCTATATGATATGCTAACTTAATGATTTAAAACCTGAAAACACGATGAACACCATAAAATCGGATATACGCCGTCGTAGTGAAACCGTGGGCTGTTTTGGTTTGGATAATTAAAAACTATGATAAACTTTGATTTAAAAGTTGTTCTTCTGGGAAAATGATTTTTCATATGAACATGAAACTATATCCAAAAATCTTGGTTAAACTCAAAGTGAAAGTATGTTTTTCAAAATGGTCATCAAGATGTCGTTCTTTCGATGGAAATGACTACCTCTTTAGTAATTGACATGTAACTTAAATTTTTGACTATAAACATATACTTTTTCTATTTAGATTCTTAAATTAGAGTTCAATATGAAACCATAGCAATTTTATTCACTCAAAACGGATTTAAAATGAAGAAGTTATGGGTAAAACAAGATTGGATATTTTTGATCTTTTTAGCTACGGGAAATGTTTAACAAATCTATACAAATCATATCCTAGCTAACTTATATTATATTATACATGTATTCTAATATATTATGTAATCTTGGGATACCATAGACACGTATGCAAATGTTTTGACATATCATATCGACCCATGTATACATATTATTTGGAACAACCATAGACACTCTATATGCAGTAATGTTGGAGTTAACTATACAGGGTTGAGGTTGATTCCAAAAATATATATACTTTGAGTTGTGATTTAGCCTGAGACATCTATACACTGGGTCGTGGATTGATTCAAGATAATATATATCGATTTATTTCTGTACATCTAACTGTGGACAACTAGTTGTAGGTTACTAACAAGGACAGCTGACTTAATACACTCAAATCTTTAAAACATAATAAAAATGGTTGTAATTATATTTTGATCATACTTTGATATATATGTACATATTTGTATAGGTTAGTGAATCGATCCGTGGCTAAGTCTTATTTCCGAGGAAGGAAATATCTGTGAAAGTGAGTTATAGTCCCACTTTTAAAATCTAATATTTTTGAGATGAGAATACATGCAGGTTTTATAAATGATTTACAAAATAGACACAAGTACGTGAAACTACATTGTATGGTTGAATTAGCGAAATCAAATATGCCCCTTTTTATTAAGTCTGGTAATCTAAGAATTAGGGAACAGACACCCTAATTGACACGAATCCTAAAGATAGATCTATTGGGCCTAACAAACTCCATCCAAAGTACCGGATGCTTTAGTACTTCGAAATTTATATCATATTCGAAGGGTGTCCCAGAATGATGGGGATATTCTTATATATGCATCTTGTTAATGTCGGTTACCAGGTGTTCACCATATGAATAATTTTTATCTCTATGTATGGGATGTGTATTGAAATATGAAATCTTGTGGTCTATTGTTACGATTTGATATATATAGGTTAAACCTATAGCTCACCAACATTTTTGTTGACGTTTAAAGCATGTTTATTCTCAGGTAAATACTAAGAGCTTCTGCTGTTGCATACTAAAATAAGGACAAGATTTGGAGTCCATGTTTGTATGATATTGTGTAAAAACTACATTCAAGAAACATATGTCGATGTAATATATTTCTATTGTAAACCATTATGTAATGGTCGTGTGTAAACAGTATATTTTAGATTATCATTATTTGATAATCTACGTAATGTTTTTAAACCTTTAATGATAAAATAAAGGTTATGGTTGTTTTAAAAATGAATGCAGTCTTTGAAAAACGTCTCATATAGAGGTCAAAACCTCGCAACGAAATCAATTAATATGGAACGTTTATAATCAATATGAATGGGACATTTCAGATGGTATCCGAGCGTTGGTCTTAGAGAACCAGAAAATTTGTATTAGTGTGTCTTATCGAGTTTGTTAGGATGCATTAGTGAGTCTGGACTTCGACCGTGTTTTCTTTAAAAATGATTGCTTAACATTTTTGTTGGAAACTATATATTATTAACATGTAAATATTATGTGATATATTAATCTCTTAACATGTTTGATATTGTGTGATAGATGTCTACCTCTAGCACAAATCCCATTGACTCACCTAATAATAACGAAGAGTCGAATATATATTGGCAAGATTCACAAGTTCTCGAAGAACCGGAAGAAGAGGAAACGGAACCGGAAGAAGAGGAACCGGAAGAAGAGGAACCAGAAGAAGAGGAACCGGAAGAAGAAGAGGTTCTGGAGGGGGGAATAGTAGGAACCACAGAAAACCGGTCAAATAAAAGAAAATCCTCAACCAATGGACCAAAGTTAATAATGGTCAATGGTGTTTCCGCTAAGGAAGCAAAATATTGGGAAAATTACCAAATTTTCGGTGAATCGGATCCTGATGAGGATTCCGATGATGTTATAGAAATTACCCCGACCCAATTTAATGAGGCAAAAAAAATAATAAGGGAAAAGGCATCAAAATAGAGAAATTTGATTCCGACCCCGATGAACTTTATATGTACCGTCAACACCCTTATTTTCAATATCGTGACAATAACCCGGGAACCTCTAAACCACCAGGTTTTTCTAAACCAATGTGGAAAACGATGACTTGTATTAGAGGAACATCATATATCCCTAGAAGATTCGGAAAAAGAACCAAGTCTGAAGAAGAAGAAACCAGTGATTCAGATTAGAGGGGTGTGAGCATGTTGTGTAATAAATGTATTGTAGTGTGCTTGTACTTTTATGTTCTATGTAAAAATTGCTTGTATTGTTTGTTATTACGAATCTAATCCTTGTCTATTTTACAGTATAAAAACAAAATGGACGTTAAGGGTAGACAACCGAATATTTTAGAAGACCTACCAGAGGATATGATTGAGGAAATCTTGTCTAGAGTCGGTCAGAATTCATCAGCACATTTAGTTATGGCGAAATTAACTTGTCAAACATTTGAAAGACTTTCCAGAAATGCCTTAGTTTATAAAAGGCTTTCCTTTGATAGGTGGGGTATATCACATTGGGGAGACTTTAAGTTACGTCGTGTTTTCTTTTAAGCGTTAAATGCGAAGAACCCAAATGCAATTTTACGCTACGGGTTAAGAACCTATTTTGACTCAACATATCCCAACATAGGATTTCGTGAATTAGAAAGAGCTTCTAACATGCAACATAAAGAAGCATGTTATGCTTACGGGTTAGTGATGTTCGCTTCTTACCAAAGTGAGAAAAAGAACATCGGATTGCAGCTTTTAAATAAAACTTTCCCACAAGTGACGGATTCAGTAGTTGGGGTGAGAAACAAGGTTTTTAGATTATTACGGGGCTGTTGGACATTACGAAACCCTCGACCTTTTGAAGACATTACAACTGCTGCCTAGCCAATGGTCATAACGGTTATTTTCCACAAGACCAAGGATGGGAAGTCGTCTTAGTAAAACCAGAATGCATGACTTGTTTCTGGACTTATGAATTACGTGTCTTTATTTCCTTTGCTGAACAACTTGCGTATTAACTAGATTTATCTTCAAAACTGTCCTGTTTCATAGTGTACTATATTTCATGTTATATGTAATATAGCGAAGTTGTAAGTTTGAAGAATATTTGTATGTGATATATTATTATAATCAGTTTTTCATATGGAATTGTAGTAGTTGAATTGTATATTAGCTACTAAGTATGCACTTAACGGGTAGGTAGTACCCGAATTTAAACTTATAAAACGCTAATATGAAGAAAAAGCTTTTATAAATGAGTTCATATTATGTTACGAGATACTATTGACTACTCTTAATATTCTGTATGATTAACTTATTTCGTTTGACTATTTTGAAGAAAATGGCACCGACTACTCGACACACCTTGAATATGAGCGAAGAGGAATTTCGTGCCTTTCTTGCTTCAAACATAGCCACAGTACAGGCCGCGCTACATACCAACAATAACTTTGAATCTAGCAATACAGCTAACGGCGCAAGAAATCGTGTAGGATGCTCCTACAAGGAATTCACTGCCTGCAAACCTTCAGAATTTGATGGGACTGAAGGACCAATCGGATTGAAACAGTGGACCGAGAAAGTTGAATCGGTGTTTGCCATAAGTAAGTGTACTGAAGGAGACAAAGTGAAGTACACTACGCATACCTTCACAGGTATTGCGTTAACATGGTGGAATACCTATCTAGAGCAAGTGGGACAAGATGCTGCTTACGCGCTACCGTGGTCAGCATTCAAGCACTTGATGAACGAGAAGTACCGTCCCAGAACCGAGGTCAATAAGCTCAAGTCAGAACTTAGAGGGTTACGAACACAGGGATTCGATATTACTTCGTACGAAAGATGATTTACAGAATTGTGCCTATTGTGTCCGAGAGCGTTCGAAGATGAGGAAGAGAAGATCGACGCGTTTGTGAAAGGGTTACCTGAGAGAATCCAAGAAGATATAAGTTCACACGAGCCTGCCTCCATACAAAAGGCATGTAGAATGGCTCACAAACTAGTAAACCAGATTGAGGGAAGAATTAAAGAACAGGCGGCCGAAGAGGCCAACGTGAAGCTAGTTAAAATAAAGTGGGAGGAAAACGGTGATAAGAGTCACCAAAACAACAACAACTATCCCAACAATCGCAACATCAATCACAACTACAACAAATGGCACAACAACAACAACAACAACAACTACAACAATCATCCCAACAACAATAACAACCGCAACAACAATAACAACCGCAACAACAACAACAATCAGAAGCAGCTATGCCAAAGGTGTGAAAAGTATCACTCGGGGTTCTGCACCAAATTTTGCAACAAGTGTAAAAGAAATGGTCATAGCGCGGTGAAGTGTGAGGTCTGCGGACCAGGGGTTAACAGAACGAAAGGAACAAATGGTGTCGGAACGAGTAATGGCGGAGCAAGTAGTGTCAGAGCAAGTTATGCCAATGTAGTTTGTTATAAATGTGGAAAACAGGGCCATATTATTAGAAATTGCCCGAACCAGGAGAACACGAATGGACAAGGTTACGGAAGAGTTTTCAATATTAATGCGGCAGAGGCACATGAAGACTCGGAGCTTGTTACAGGTACGTTTCTTATTGATAATAAATCTGCTTACGTTTTATTTGATTCGGGTGCGGATAGAAGCTATATGAGTAGATATTTTTGTGCTAAATTAAGTTGTCCATTGACGCCGTTGGATAGTAAATTTTTACTCGAATTAGCAAACGGTAAATTAATTTCTGCAGATTATATATGCCGGAATCGAGAAATTAAACTGGGTAGCGAAATATTTAAGATTGATTTGATACCAGTAGAGTTAGGGAGTTTTGATGTAATAGTTGGCATGGACTGGCTGAAGGAGATGAAAGCAGAGATCGTATGTGTAGTGACCCGAACTTTTCCATGTTTATATATATTAATTGAGATTGATATTTACATGATTAAATGTTTCCAACATGTTAAGCAATCAAACTTGTTAAGACTTGATTAATTGAAATATGTTTCATATAGACAATTGACCACCCAAGTTGACCGGTGATTCACGAACGTTAAAACTTGTAAAAAACTATATGATGACATATATATGGTTATATATATAGTTAACATGATATTATGATAAGTAAACATATCATTAATTATATTAACAATGAACTACATATGTAAAAACAAGACTACTAACTTAATGATTTTGAAACGAGACATATATGTAACGTTTATCGTTGTAACGACATTTAATGTATATATATCATATTAAGAGATATTCGTACATCATAATATCATGATAATATAATAATTTAAAATCTCTTTTGATATTATAAACATTGGGTTAACAACATTTAACAAGATCGTTAACCTAAAGGTTTCAAAACAACATTTACATGTAACGACTAACGATGACTTAACGACTCAGTTAAAATGTATATACATGTAGTGTTTTAATATGTATTCATACACTTTTGAAAGACTTCAAGACACTTATCAAAATACTTCTACTTAACAAAAATGCTTACAATTAGATCCTCGTTCAGTTTCATCAACAATTCTACTCGTATGCACCCGTATTCGTACTCGTACAATACACAGCTTTTAGATGTATGTACTATTGGTATATACACTCCAATGATCAGCTCTTAGCAGCCCATGTGAGTCACCTAACATATGTGGGAACCATCATTTGGCAACTAGCATGAAATATCTCATAAAATTACAAAAATATGAGTAATCATTCATGACTTATTTACATGAAAACAAAATTACATATCCTTTATATCTAATCCATACACCAACGACCAAAAACACCTACAAACACTTTCATTCTTCAATTTTCTTCATCTAATTGATCTCTCTCAAGTTCTATCTTCAAGTTCTAAGTGTTCTTCATAAATTCCAAAAGTTCTAGTTTCATAAAATCAAGAATACTTTCAAGTTTGCTAGCTCACTTCCAATCTTGTAAGGTGATCATCCAACCTCAAGAAATCTTTGTTTCTTACAGTAGGTTATCATTCTAATACAAGGTAATAATCATATTCAAACTTTGGTTCAATTTCTATAACTATAACAATCTTATTTCAAGTGATGATCTTACTTGAACTTATTTTCGTGTCATGATTCTGCTTCAAGAACTTCGAGCCATCCAAGGATCCATTGAAGCTAGATCCATTTTTCTATTTTCCAGTAGGTTTATCCAAGGAACTTAAGGTAGTAATGATGTTCATAACATCATTCGATTCATACATATAAAGCTATCTTATTCGAAGGTTTAAACTTGTAATCACTAGAACATAGTTTAGTTAATTCTAAACTTGTTCGCAAACAAAAGTTAATCCTTCTAACTTGACTTTTAAAATCAACTAAACACATGTTCTATATCTATATGATATGCTAACTTAATGATTTAAAACCTGGAAACACGAAAAACACCGTAAAACCGGATTTACGCCGTCGTAGTAACACCGCGGGCTGTTTTGGGTTAGTTAATTAAAAACTATGATAAACTTTGATTTTAAAGTTGTTATTATGAGAAAATGATTTTTATTATGAACATGAAACTATATCCAAAAATTATGATTAAACTCAAAGTGGAAGTATGTTTTCTAAAATGGTCATCTAGACGTCGTTCTTTCGACTGAAATGACTACCTTTACAAAAACGACTTGTAACTTATTTTTCCGACTATAAACCTATACTTTTCTGTTTAGATTCATAAAATAGAGTTCAATATGAAACCATAGCAATTTGATTCACTCAAAACGGATTTAAAATGAAGAAGTTATGGGTAAAACAAGATTGGATAATTTTTCTCATTTTAGCTACGTGAAAATTGGTAACAAATCTATTCCAACCATAACTTAATCAACTTGTATTATATATTATGTAATCTTGAGATACCATAGACACGTATACAATGTTTCGACCTATCATGTCGACACATCTATATATATTTCGGAACAACCATAGACACTCTATATGTGAATGTTGGAGTTAGCTATACAGGGTTGAGGTTGATTCCAAAATATATATAGTTTGAGTTGTGATCAATACTGAGATACGTATACACTGGGTCGTGGATTGATTCAAGATAATATTTATCGATTTATTTCTGTACATCTAACTGTGGACAACTAGTTGTAGGTTACTAACGAGGACAGCTGACTTAATAAACTTAAAACATCAAAATATATTAAAAGTGTTGTAAATATATTTTGAACATACTTTGATATATATGTATATATTGTTATAGGTTCGTGAATCAACCAGTGGCCAAGTCTTACTTCCCGACGAAGTAAAAATCTGTGAAAGTGAGTTATAGTCCCACTTTTAAAATCTAATATTTTTGGGATGAGAATACATGCAGGTTTTATAAATGATTTACAAAATAGACACAAGTACGTGAAACTACATTCTATGGTTGAATTATCGAAATCGAATATGCCCCTTTTTATTAAGTCTGGTAATCTAAGAATTTGGGAACAGACACCCTAATTGACGCGAATCCTAAAGATAGATCTATTGGGCTTAACAAACCCCATCCAAAGTACCGGATGCTTTAGTACTTCGAAATTTATATCATATCCGAAGGGTGTCCCGGAATGATGGGGATATTCTTATATATGCATCTTGTTAATGTCGGTTACCAGGTGTTCACCATATGAATGATTTTTATCTCTATGTATGGGATGTGTATTGAAATATGAAATCTTGTGGTCTATTGTTACGATTTGATATATATAGGTTAAACCTATAACTCACCAACATTTTTGTTGACGTTTAAAGCATGTTTATTCTCAGGTGAATATTAAGAGCTTCCGCTGTTGCATACTAAAATAAGGACAAGATTTGGAGTCCATGTTTGTATGATATTGTGTAAAAACTGCATTCAAGAAACTGATTTCGATGTAACATATTTGTATTGTAAACCATTATGTAATGGTCGTGTGTAAACATGATATTTTAGATTATCATTATTTGATAATCTACGTAAAGCTTTTTAAATCTTTATTTATGAAATAAAGGTTATGGTTTGTTTTAAAAATGAATGCAGTCTTTGAAAAACGTCTCATATAGAGGTCAAAACCTCGCAACGAAATCAATTAATATGGAACGTTTTTAATCAATAAGAACGGGACATTTCAGTTGGTATCCGAGCGTTGGTCTTAGAGAACCAGAATTTTGCATTAGTGTGTCTTATCGAGTTTGTTAGGATGCATTAGTGAGTCTGGACTTCGACCGTGTTTACTTGAAAAATGATTGCTTAACAAATTTTGTTGGAAACTATATATTTTTAACATGTGAATATTATGTGATATATTAATCTCTTAACGCGTTTGATATTATGTGATAGATGTCTACCTCTAGAACAAGTCCCATTGACTCACCTAATAATAATGAAGAGTTAAATATAAATTGGAATGATTCGTGGACTGATTCACAAGTTCCCGAAGAGGAACCGGAAGAAGAGTCGGAACCGGAAGAAGAATCGGAACCGGAAGAAGAATCGGAACCGGAAGAAGAAATAGAATCGGTGGGGGAAATAATAAAACGGTTAAGTAAAAGAGAATCCTCAACCAACCGACCAAGGTTAATCATGGTTAATGGTGTTTCCACCAAGGAAGCAAAATATTGGGAGGATTACCAATTCTCCGATGAATCGGATTCCGACGAGAATTCCGATGATGTTATAGAAATTACCCCAACTGAATTTAAAAAGGAAAAAGAAAATAATAAGGGAAAGGGCATAAAAATAGAGAAATCTAATTCCAACCCCGATGAACTTTATATGTATCGTCAACCCCCAAAGTCCTTAAGTTGTAACAATGACCCGGGAACCTCTAAACCACCAGGTTTTTCTAAACCAATGTGGACAACGACGGCTCGTATTAGGGGAACATCATATATCCCTAGAAACTTGGCAAAACCAACCAAAACCGAAGAAGAAGAAACGAGCGAGTCGGAATAAGATAGTTGTATTCGTGTGGTGTAATATATGTAATATAGTGTTCTTATGCTTTATGATATATGTAAAAATTGCTTGTATTAATAAGTATTTTTTTATGAAACTAACTCTTGTCTATTTTACAGTTTAAAAACACAAAATGGATAGACAACCCAATATTTTAAGAGACCTACCCGGAGACATGATTGATGAAATCTTGTCTAGAGTCGGCCAGAATTCTTCGGCACAACTATTTAAGGCGAGATCAGTTTGTAAGACATTCGAAGAACGTTCCAAGAATGTCTTGGTTTATAAGAGACTTTCGTTTGAAAGATGGGGGATATCACATTGGGAAATCCATAAGTTACGATGTGTTTACTTTGACGCATATATTGCGGGGAACCCAAATGCTATTTTACGCAACGGGTTAAGAAATTATTTTGACTCAGTATATCCGAATATAGGACTTCGTGATTTAGAAAAAGCTGCTAACATGCAACATAAAGAAGCATGTTATGCTTACGGGTTAGTAATGTTCGCTTCTCACCAAAGTGAGAACAAGAACATCGGGCTACAACTATTAAACAAAACGTTCCCACAAGTGACGGAGTCGGTAATTGGGGTAAGAAATGAGGTTTTTAGGTTATTACGAGACTGTTGGTCATTATGTAACCCTCGTCCCTTTGATGATGTTACAACACGCTGTCTTATCAATGGCCATAACGGTTATGTTCCACAAGACCAAGGATGGGAAGTAGTCCTAGTAAAACCAGAATGCATGACTTGTTTCTGGACGTATGAATTACGTGTCTTTATTGCCTTTGCTGAACGACTTGTGTACTAGCTAGAATTATCTTCACAACTATCTTGTATCGAAGTTATTGTGTGCTATATTTCATGCTTTATGTAAAATAAGCGGTATTGTAAGTTTGTAAAATATTGTATAAAAGTTTGAACGCGAAATATTATTACAATCAGTTTTTCATATAGAATTGTAGTAGTTGAATTGTATATTAGCTACTAAGTATGAACTTAACGGGTAGGTACTACCCGAATTTAAACTTATAAAACGCTAATATGAAGAAAAAGATTTTATAAATGAGTTCATATTATGCTACGAAATACTATTAACTACTCTTAATATTCTGTATGATTAACTTGTTCCATTTAACTATTTTGAAGGAAATGGCACCGACTACTCGACACACCGTGAATATGAATGAAGAGGAATTCCGTACTTTTCTAGCTTCAAACATAGCCGCAGTACAGGCTGCGCTACATACCAACAATAACCTTGGATCTAGCAGTACAGGAAATCGTGTAGGATGCACCTACAAAGAATTCACTGCCTGCAAACCTTTGGAATTTGATGGAACCGAAGGACCGATCGGATTGAAACGGTGGACCGAGAAGGTTGAATCGGTGTTTGCCATAAGTAAGTGTACTGAAGAGGACAAAGTGAAGTACGCTACGCATACCTTCACAGGTTCTGCGTTAACATGGTGGAATACGTATCTAGAGCAAGTGGGACAAGACGATGCGTATGCACTATCGTGGTCAGCATTCAAGCACCTGATGAACGAGAAGTACCGTCCCAGAACCGAGGTCAATAAGCTCAAGACAGAACTTAGAGGGTTACGAACCCAAGGATTTGATATTACCACATACGAAAGACGATTCACAGAATTGTGCCTATTGTGTCCGGGAGCATTCGAAGATGAGGAAGAGAAGATCGACGCGTTTGTGAAAGGATTACCGGAAAGAATCCAAGAAGATATAAGTTCACACGAGCCCGCCTCCATACAACAGGCATGTAGAATGGCTCACAAACTCGTGAACCAGATTGAAGAAAGAATTAAAGAACAGACTGCTGAAGAGGCCAATGTGAAGCAAGTCAAAAGAAAGTGGGAGGAAAACGGTGATAAGAATCACCAATACAACAACAACAGCAATTACAACATTAATCGCAACAATTATCCCAACAATCGCAACATCAATCGCAACTACAACAAACGGCCCAACAACAACAACAACAACAACAACAACAACTACAACAATCATCCCAACAACAATAATAACCGCAACAACAACAACAATCAGAAGCAGCTATGCCAAAGGTGTGAAAAGAATCACTCGGGGTTCTGCACCAAATTTTGCAACAAGTGTAAAAGAAATGGTCATAGCGCGGCGAAGTGTGAGGTCTACGGACCAGGGGTTAATAGAACGAAAGGAACAAATGGTGTCGGAACGAGTAATGGCGGAGCAAGTAGTGTCGGAGCAAGTTATGCCAATGTAGTTTGTTATAAATGTGGAAAACCGGGCCACATTAATAGAAATTGCCCAAACCAGGAGAACACGAATGGACAAGGCCGTGGAAGAGTTTTCAATATTAATGCGGCAGAGGCACAGGAAGACCCGGAGCTTGTTACGGGTACATTTCTTATTGACAATAAATCTGCTTACGTTTTATTTGATTCGGGTGCGGATAGAAGCTATATGAGTAGAGATTTTTGTGCTAAATTAAGTTGTCCATTGACGCCTTTGGATAGTAAATTTTTACTCGAATTAGCAAATGGTAAATTAATTTCAGCAGATAATATATGTCGGAATCGAGAAATTAAACTGGTTAGCGAAACATTTAAGATTGATTTGATACCAGTAGAGTTAGGGAGTTTTGATGTGATAATCGGTATGGACTGGTTGAAAGAAGTGAAAGCGGAGATCGTTTGTTACAAAAATGCAATTCGCATTATACGAGAAAAAGGAAAACCCTTAATGGTGTACGGAGAAAAGGGCAACACGAAGCTACATCTTATTAGTAATTTGAAGGCACAAAAACTAATAAGAAAAGGTTGCTATGCTGTTCTAGCACATGTCGAGAAAGTATAAACTGAAGAAAAGAGCATCAATGATGTTCCCGTCGCAAAAGAATTTCCTGATGTATTTCCGAAAGAATTACCGGGATTACCCCCACATCGATCCGTTGAATTTCAAATAGATCTTGTACCAGGAGCTGCACCAATAGCTCGTGCTCCTTACAGACTCGCACCCAGCGAGATGAAAGAACTACAAAGCCAATTATAAGAACTTTTAGAGCGTGGTTTCATTCGACCAAGCACATCACCGTGGGGAGCTCCTGTTTTGTTTGTCAAGAAGAAAGATGGTACATTCAGGTTGTGTATCGACTACCGAGAGTTGAACAAACTTACCATCAAGAACCGCTACCCACTACCGAGAATCGATGACTTATTTGATCAACTACAAGGCTCGTCTGTTTATTCAAAGATTGACTTACGTTCCGGGTATCATCAAATGCGGGTGAAAGAAGATGATATTCCAAAGACTGCTTTCAGAACACGTTACGGTCATTATGAGTTTATGGTCATGCCGTTTAGTTTAACTAATGCACCAGCTGTGTTCATGGACCTTATGAACCGAGTGTGTGGACCATACCTTGACAAGTTTGTCATTGTTTTCATTGATGACATACATATTTACTTAAAGAATGACCAAGAACACGGTGAACATTTGAGAAAGGTGTTAGAAGTATTGAGGAAGGAAGAATTGTACGCTAAGTTTTCAAAGTGTGCATTTTGGTTGGAAGAAGTTTAATTCCTCGGTCACATAGTGAACAAAGAAGGTATTAAGGTGGATCCGGCAAAGATAGAAACTGTTGAAAAGTGGGAAACCCCGAAAACTCCGAAACACATACGCCAGTTTTTAGGACTAGCTGGTTACTACAGAAGGTTCATCCAAGACTTTTCCAGAATAGCAAAACCCTTGACTGCATTAACGCATAAAGGGAAGAAATTTGAATGGAATGATGAACAAGAGAAAGCGTTTCAGTTATTGAAGAAAAAGCTAACTACGGCACCTATATTGTCATTGCCTGAAAGGAATGATGATTTTGTGATTTATTATGACGCATCAAAGCAAGGTCTCGGTTGTGTATTAATGCAACGAATGAAGGTGATTGCTTATGCGTCTAGACAATTGAAGATTCACGAACAAAATTATACGACGCATGATTTGGAATTAGGCGCGGTTGTTTTTGCATTAAAGACTTGGAGGCACTACTTATATGGGGTCAAAAGTATTATATATACCGACCACAAAAGTCTTCAACACATATTTAATCAGAAACAACTGAATATGAGGCAGCGTAGGTGGATTGAATTATTGAATGATTACGACTTTGAGATTCGTTACCACCCGGGGAAGGCAAATGTGGTAGCCGATGCCTTGAGCAGGAAGGACAGAGAACCCATTCGAGTAAAATCTATGAATATAATGATTCATAATAACCTTACTACTCAAATAAAGGAGGCGCAACAAGGAGTTTTAAAAGAGGGAAATTTAAAGGATGAAATACCCAAAGGATCGGAGAAGCATCTTAATATTCGGGAAGACGGAACCCGGTATAGGGCTGAAAGGATTTGGGTACCAAAATTTGGAGATATGAGAGAAATGGTACTTAGAGAAGCTCATAAAACCAGATACTCAATACATCCTGGAACGGGAAAGATGTACAAGGATCTCAAGAAACATTTTTGGTGGCCGGGTATGAAAGCCGATGTTGCTAAATACGTAGGAGAATATTTGACGTGTTCTAAGGTCAAAGCTGAGCATCAGAAACCATCAGGTCTACTTCAACAACCCGAAATCCCGGAATGGAAATGGGAAAACATTACCATGGATTTCATCACTAAATTGCCAAGGACTGCAAGTGGTTTTGATACTATTTGGGTAATAGTTGATCGTCTCACCAAATCAGCACACTTCCTACCAATAAGAGAAGATGACAAGATGGAGAAGTTAGCACGACTGTATTTGAAGGAAGTCGTCTCCAGACATGGAATACCAATCTCTATTATCTCTGATAGGGATGGCAGATTTATTTCAAGATTCTGGCAGACATTACAGCAAGCATTAGGAACTCGTCTAGACATGAGTACTGCCTATCATCCACAAACTGATGGGCAGAGCGAAAGGATGATACAAACGCTTGAAGACATGCTACGAGCATGTGTTATTGATTTCGGAAACAGTTGGGATCGACATCTACCATTAGCAGAATTTTCCTACAACAACAGCTACCATTCAAGCATTGAGATGGCGCCGTTTGAAGCACTTTATGGTAGAAAGTGCAGGTCTCCGATTTGTTGGAGTGAAGTGGGGGATAGACAGATTACGGGTCCGGAGATTATACAAGAAACTACCGAGAAGATCATCCAAATTCAACAACGGTTGAAAACCGCCCAAAGTCGACAAAAGAGCTACGCTGACATTAAAAGAAAAGATATAGAATTTGAAATTGGAGAGATGGTCATGCTTAAAGTTGCACCTTGGAAAGGCGTTGTTCGATTTGGTAAACGAGGGAAATTAAATCCAAGGTATATTGGACCATTCAAGATTATTGATCGTGTCGGACCAGTAGCTTACCGACTAGAGTTACCTCAACAACTCGCGGCTGTACATAACACTTTCCACGTCTCGAATTTAAAGAAATGTTTTGCTAAAGAAGATCTCACTATTCCGTTAGATGAAATCCAAATCAACGAAAAACTTCAATTCATCGAAGAACCCGTCGAAATAATGGATCGTGAGGTTAAAAGACTTAAGCAAAACAAGATACCAATTGTTAAGGTTCGATGGAATGCTCGTAGAGGACCCGAGTTCACCTGGGAGCGTGAAGATCAGATGAAGAAGAAATACCCGCATCTATTTCCAGAAGATTCGTCAACACCTTCAACAGCTTAAAATTTCGGGACGAAATTTATTTAACGGGTAGGTACTGTAGTGACCCGAACTTTTCCATGTTTATATATATTAATTGAGATTGATATTTACATGATTAAATGTTTCCAACATGTTAAGCAATCAAACTTGTTAAGACTTGATTAATTGAAATATGTTTCATATAGACAATTGACCACCCAAGTTGACCGGTGATTCACGAACGTTAAAACTTGTAAAAAACTATATGATGACATATATATGGTTATATATATAGTTAACATGATATTATGATAAGTAAACATATCATTAATTATATTAACAATGAACTACATATGTAAAAACAAGACTACTAACTTAATGATTTTGAAACGAGACATATATGTAACGTTTATCGTTGTAACGACATTTAATGTATATATATCATATTAAGAGATATTCGTACATCATAATATCATGATAATATAATAATTTAAAATCTCTTTTGATATTATAAATGTTGGGTTAACAACATTTAACAAGATCGTTAACCTAAAGGTTTCAAAACAACATTAACATGTAACGACTAACGATGACTTAACGACTCAGTTAAAATGTATATACATGTAGTGTTTTAATATGTATTCATACACTTTTGAAAGACTTCAAGACACTTATCAAAATACTTCTACTTAACAAAAATGCTTACAATTAGATCCTCATTCAGTTTCATCAACAATTCTACTCGTATGCACCCGTATTCGTACTCGTACAATACACAGCTTTTAGATGTATGTACTATTGGTATATACACTCCAATGATCAGCTCTTAGCAGCCCATGTGAGTCACCTAACACATGTGGGAACCATCATTTGGCAACTAGCATGAAATATCTCATAAAATTACAAAAATATGAGTAATCATTCATGACTTATTTACATGAAAACAAAATTACATATCCTTTATATCTAATCCATACACCAACGACCAAAAACACCTACAAACACTTTCATTCTTCAATTTTCTTCATCTAATTGATCTCTCTCAAGTTCTATCTTCAAGTTCTAAGTGTTCTTCATAAATTCCAAAAGTTCTAGTTTCATAAAATCAAGAATACTTTCAAGTTTGCTAGCTCACTTCCAATCTTGTAAGGTGATCATCCAACCTCAAGAAATCTTTGTTTCTTACAGTAGTTTATCATTCTAATACAAGGTAATAATCATATTCAAACTTTGGTTCAATTTCTATAACTATAACAATCTTATTTCAAGTGATGATCTTACTTGAACTTGTTTTCGTGTCATGATTCTGCTTCAAGAACTTCGAGCCATCCAAGGATCCATTGAAGCTAGATCCATTTTTCTCTTTTCCAGTAGGTTTATCCAAGGAACTTAAGGTAGTAATGATGTTCATAACATCATTCGATTCATACATATAAAGCTATCTTATTCGAAGGTTTAAACTTGTAATCACTAGAACATAGTTTAGTTAATTCTAAACTTGTTCGCAAACAAAAGTTAATCCTTCTAACTTGACTTTTAAAATCAACTAAACACATGTTCTATATCTATATGATATGCTAACTTAATGATTTAAAACCTGGAAACACGAAAAACACCGTAAAACCGGATTTACGCCGTCGTAGTAACACCGCGGGCTGTTTTGGGTTAGTTAATTAAAAACTATGATAAACTTTGATTTTAAAGTTGTTATTATGAGAAAATGATTTTTATTATGAACATGAAACTATATCCAAAAATTATGATTAAACTCAAAGTGGAAGTATGTTTTCTAAAATGGTCATCTAGACGTCGTTCTTTCGACTGAAATGACTACCTTTACAAAAACGACTTGTAACTTATTTTTCCGACTATAAACCTATACTTTTCTATTTAGATTCATAAAATAGAGTTCAATATGAAACCATAGCAATTTGAATCACTCAAAACGGATTTAAAATGAAGAAGTTATGGGTAAAACAAGATTGGATAATTTTTCTCATTTTAGCTACGTGAAAATTGGTAACAAATCTATTCCAACCATAACTTAATCAACTTGTATTCTATATTATGTAATCTTGAGATACCATAGACACGTATACAATGTTTCGACCTATCATGTCGACACATCTATATATATTTCGGAACAACCATAGACACTCTATATGTGAATGTTGGAGTTAGCTATACAGGGTTGAGGTTGATTCCAAAATATATATAGTTTGAGTTGTGATCAATACTGAGATACGTATACACTGGGTCGTGGATTGATTCAAGATAATATTTATCGATTTATTTCTGTACATCTAACTGTGGACAACTAGTTGTAGGTTACTAACGAGGACAGCTGACTTAATAAACTTAAAACATCAAAATATATTAAAAGTGTTGTAAATATATTTTGAACATACTTTGATATATATGTATATATTGTTATAGGTTCGTGAATCAACCAGTGGCCAAGTCTTACTTCCCGACGAAGTAAAAATCTGTGAAAGTGAGTTATAGTCCCACTTTTAAAATCTAATATTTTTGGGATGAGAATACATGCAGGTTTTATAAATGATTTACAAAATAGACACAAGTACGTGAAACTACATTCTATGGTTGAATTATCGAAATCGAATATGCCCCTTTTTATTAAGTCTGGTAATCTAAGAATTTGGGAACAGACACCCTAATTGACGCGAATCCTAAAGATAGATCTATTGGGCTTAACAAACCCCATCCAAAGTACCGGATGCTTTAGTACTTCGAAATTTATATCATATCCGAAGGGTGTCCCGGAATGATGGGGATATTCTTATATATGCATCTTGTTAATGTCGGTTACCAGGTGTTCACCATATGAATGATTTTTATCTCTATGTATGGGATGTGTATTGAAATATGAAATCTTGTGGTCTATTGTTACGATTTGATATATATAGGTTAAACCTATAACTCACCAACATTTTTGTTGACGTTTAAAGCATGTTTATTCTCAGGTGAATATTAAGAGCTTCCGCTGTTGCATACTAAAATAAGGACAAGATTTGGAGTCCATGTTTGTATGATATTGTGTAAAAACTGCATTCAAGAAACTGATTTCGATGTAACATATTTGTATTGTAAACCATTATGTAATGGTCGTGTGTAAACAGGATATTTTAGATTATCATTATTTGATAATCTACGTAAAGCTTTTTAAACCTTTATTTATGAAATAAAGGTTATGGTTTGTTTTAAAAATGAATGCAGTCTTTGAAAAACGTCTCATATAGAGGTCAAAACCTCGCAACGAAATCAATTAATATGGAACGTTTTTAATCAATAAGAACGGGACATTTCAGTATGTTACAAAAATGCAATTCGCATTGTACGAGAAGAATGAGAACCCTTAATGGTGTACGGAGAAAAGGGCAACACGAAGCTACATCTTATTAGTAATTTGAAGGCATAAAAACAAATAAGAAAAGGTTGCTATGCTATTCTAGCACACGTCGAGAAAGTACAAACTGAAGAAAAGAGCATCAATGATGTTCCCGTTGCAAAAGAATTTCCCGATGTATTTTCGAAAGAATTACCGGGACTACCTCCACACCGATCTGTTGAATTTCAAATAGATCTTGTACCAGGAGCTGCACCAATAGCTCGTGCTCCTTACAGACTCGCACCCAGCGAGATGAAAGAACTGCAAAGCCAACTGCAAGAACTATTAGAACGTGGTTTCATTCGACCAAGCACATCACCATGGGGAGCTCCTGTTTTGTTTTTCAAGAAGAAGGATGGTACATTTAGGTTGTGTATTGACTACAGAGAGTTGAATAAACTTACCATCAAAAACCGTTATCCACTGCCGAGAATTGAAGACTTATTTGATCAACTACAAGGCTCGTCGGTTTATTCGAAAATCGATTTATGTTCTGGATATCATCAAATGCGAGTAAAGGAGGATGATATTCCAAAAACTACTTTTAGGACACGTTATGGTCATTACGAGTTTATAGTTATGCCGTTTGGATTGACTAACGCACCAGCTGTGTTCATGGACATTATGAACCGAGTGTGTGGGCCATATCTTAACAAGTTTGTCATTGTTTTCATCGATGACATACTTATTTACTCAAAGAATGATCAAGAGCACGAAGAACATTTGAGAAAAGTGCTAGAAGTATTGAGGAAAGAAAAACTGTACGCTAAGTTTTCAAAGTGTGCATTTTGGTTGGAAGAAGTTCAATTCCTCGGTCACATAGTGAACAAAGAAGGTATCCAGGTGGACCCGGCAAAGATCGAAACCGCTGAAAAGTGAGAAACCCCAAAAACTACGAAGCATATACGTCAATCTTTAGGATTGGCTGGTTACTACAGAAGATTCATCCAAGATTTCTCCAAAATAGCAAAACCCTTGACTGCATTAACGCATAAAGGGAAGAAATTTGAATGGAAGGAAGAACAAGAGAAGGCGTTTCAGTTATTGAAGAAAAAGCTAACTACGGCACCTATATTGTCATTGCCTGAAGGGAATGATGATTTTGTGATTTATTGTGACGCATCAAAGCAAGGTCTCGGTTGTGTATTAATGCAACGAACGAAGGTGATTGCTTATGCGTCTAGACAATTGAAGATTCACGAGCAAAATTATACAACTCACGATTTGGAATTGGGTGCTGTTGTTTTTGCATTAAAGACTTGGAGGCATTATTTATATGGAGTCAAAAGTATTATATATACCGACCACAAAAGTCTCCAACATATATTTAATCAGAAGCAACTGAATATGAGACAACGCAGGTGGATTGAACTGTTGAATGATTATGATTTTGAGATTCGATACCACCCGGGGAAGGCGAATGTGGTAGCCGACGCTTTGAGTAGAAAGGTCAGAGAACCTATACGGGTAAAAGCTATGAATATAATTATTCGTACTAACCTTACTACTCAAATAAAGGAGGCGCAACAGGGGGTTGTAAAAGAAGGAAAGTTGAAGAATGAGATACCCAAAGGATCAGAGAAACATCTTAATATTCGAGAAGACGAAACCCGATATAGGGCTGATCGAATTTGGGTACCAAGGTTTGGAGATGTGAGAGAAATGGTACTTAAAGAAGCACATAAAACCAGATATTCAATACATCCCGGAGCGGGGAAGATATATAAAGATCTCAAGAAACACTTTTGGTGGCCGGGTATGAAAGCCGATATTGCTAAATATGTAGGAGAATGTTTAACGTGTTCTAAGGTCAAAGCTGAACATCAGAAACCCTCAGGTCTACTACAACAACCTGAAATCCCGGAATGGAAATGGGAAAATATTACCATGGATTTCATTACTAAATTGCCAAGGACTGCAAGTGGTTATGATACTATTGGGTAATAGTTGATCGTCTCACCAAGTCAGCACACTTCCTGCCAATGAGAGAAGATGACAAAATGGAGAAGTTGACGCGATTGTATTTGAAGGAGGTTGTCTCCAGACATGAAATACCCGTCTCTATTATCTCTGATAGGGAAGGTAGATTTGTTTCAAGGTTCTGCCAGACGTTGCAACAAGAATTGGGGACTCGTCTAGACATGAGTACTGCCTATCATCCACAAACTGATGGGTAGAGCGAAAGGACGATACAAACGCTTGAAGACATGCTACGAGCATGTGTTATTGATTTCGGAAACATTTGGGATCGACACCTACCGTTAGCAGAATTTTCCTACAACAACAGTTATCATTCTAGTATTGAGATGGTGCCGTTTGAGGCACTTTATGGTAGAAAGTGCAGGTCTCCGATTTGTTGAAATGAAGTGGGGGATAGATAGATTACGGGTCCGGAGATAATACAAGAAACTACCGAGAAAATCATCCAAATTCAACAACGATTGAAAACCGCCCAGAGTCGACAAAAGAGCTACGCGGACAGTAAAAGAAAAGATATAGAGTTTGAAATTGGAGAATTGGTCATGCTTAAGGTTTCACCTTGGAAAGGCGTTGTTCGATTTGGTAAACGGGGGAAACTAAATCCAAGGTACATTGGACCATTCAAGATTATAGATCATGTCGGACCAGTAGGTTACCAACTGGAGCTACCTCAATAACTCGCGGCTATACATAACACTTTCCACGTCTCGAATTTGAAGAAATGTTTTGCTAAAGAAGATCTCACTATTCCGTTGGACGAAATCCAAATCAATGAAAAACTTCAATTCATTGAAGAACCCGTCGAAATAATGGATCGTGAGGTTAAGAGACTTAAGCAAAACAAAATACCGATGGTTAAGGTTCGATTGAATGCTCATAGAGGACCCGAGTTCACCTGGGAGTGTGAAGAACGGATGAAGAAGAAATACCCGCATCTATTTCCAGAAGATTCGTCAACACCTTCAACAGCTTAAAATTTCGGGACGAAATTTATTTAACGGGTAGGTACTGTAGTGACCCGAACTTTTCCATGTTTATATATATTAATTGAGATTGATATTTACATGACTAAATGTTTCCAATGTGTTTAGCAATCAAACTTGTTAAGACTTGATTAAATGAAGTAAGTTTCATATAGACAATTGATCACCCAAGTTGACCGGCGATTCACGAACGTTACAAAATTGTAAAAACTACATAGTGTGGTATATATAGACATATATATATGGTTTACATGAGATTATGATGAGTAAGTATCTCACTAAGTATATTAACAATGTGTGATATACATAAGAAATGAGATTACTAAGTTAAGAAACTCGAAATGATATATATAACGATTATCGTTATGATAACGTCTACTAAATATATATGTATCATATTAAGATTTTGATACACTATATTTAACATGATAAAATGATATTTAAATATATCATTAAGTGTGTTAACAATGAACTACATATGTAAAAACAAGACTACTAACTCAAGAATTACGAAACGAGACTTATAAGTAACGATTATCGTTGTAACGATATTTTAACGTATATATCATATTAAGAGATATTCATACATCATAATATTATGATAATATAATAATTTAACATCTCATTTGATATAATAAACATTGGGTTAACAACATTAATTGAGATCGTTAACTTAAAGGTTTCAAAACAACACTTACATGTAACGACTAACGAAGACTTAACGACTCCATTAGAATGTATATACATGTTGTGTTTTGATATGTATTCTTACAGTTTTGAAAGACTTCAAGATACATATCAAATTACTTCTACTTAACAAAAATGCTTACAATTACATCCTCGTTCAGTTTCATCAACAATTCTACTCGTATGCACCTGTATTCGTACTCGTACAATACACAGCTTTTAGATGTATGTACTGTTGGTATATACACTCCAATGATCAGCTCTTAGCAGCTCATGTGAGTCACCTAACACATGTGAGAACCATCATTTGGTAACTAGCATGAAATATCTCATAAAATTACAAAAATATTAGTAATCATTCATGACTTATTTACATGAAAACAAAATTACATATCCTTTATATCTAATCCATATACCAATGACCAAAAACACCTACAAAAACTTTCATTCTTCAATTTTCTTCATCTAATTGATCTCTCTCAAGTTCCATCTTCAAGTTCTAAGTGTTCTTCATAAATTCCATAAGTATAGTTTCATAAAAATCAAGAATACTTCCAAGTTTGCAAGTCTACTTCCAAGCTTTCTAATCCATTCCAAGTAATCATCTAAGATCAAGGAACCTTTGTTATTTACAGTAGGTTATCTTTATAATTCAAGGTAATATTCATATTCAAACTTTGATTCAATTTCTAGAACTATAACAATCTTATTTCGAGTGAAAATCTTACTTGAACTGTTTTCGTGTCATGATTCTACTTCAAGAACTTTCAAGCCATCCAAGGATCCTTTGAAGCTAGATCCATTTTTCTCATTTCCAATAGTTTTATCCAGAAAACTTGAGGTAGTAATGATGTTCATAACATCATTCGATTCATACATATAAAGCTATCTTATTCGAAGGTTTAAACTTGTAATCACTAGAACATAGTTTAGTTAATTCTAAACTTGTTCGCAAACAAAAGTTAATCCTTATAACTTGACTTTTAAAATCAACTAAACACATGTTCTATATCTATATGATATGCTAACTTAATGATTTAAAACCTGGAAACACGATGAACACCATAAAATCGGATATACGCCGTCGTAGTGAAACCGGGGGCTGTTTTGGTTTGGATAATTAAATACTATGATAAACTTTGATTTAAAAGTTGTTCTTCTGGGAAAATGATTTTTCATATGAACATGAAACTATATCCAAAAATCTTGGTTAAACTCAAAGTGAAAGTATATTTTTCAAAATGGTCATCAAGATGTCGTTCTTTCGACGGAAATGACTACCTCTTTAGTAATTGACATGTAACTTAAATTTCCAACAATAAACCTATACTTTTTCTGTTTGGATTCTTAAATTAGAGTTCAATATAAAACCATAGCAATTTGATTCACTCAAAACGGATTTAAAATGAAGAAGTTATGGGTAAAACAAGATTGGATATTTTTGATCTTTTTAGCTACGGGAAATGTTTAACAAATCTATACAAATCATATCCTAGCTAACTTATATTGTATTATACATGTATTCTAATATATTATGTAATCTTGGGATACCATAGACACGTATGCAAATGTTTTGACATATCATATCGACCCATGTATATATATTATTTGGAACAACCATAGACACTCTATATGCAGTAATGTTGGAGTTAGCTATACAGGGTTGAGGTTGATTCCAAAAATATATATACTTTGAGTTATGATTTAGCCTGAGACGTGTATACACTGGGTCGTGGAATGATTCAAGATAATATATATCGATTTATTTATGTACATCTAACTGTGGACAACTAGTTGTAGGTTACTAACGAGGACAGCTGACTTAATACACTCAAATATTTAAAACATAATAAAAATGGTTGTAATTATATTTTGATCATACTTTAATATATATGTACATATTTGTATAGGTTCGTGAATCGATCCGTGGCCAAGTCTTATTTCCGAGGAAGGAAATATCTGTGAAAGTGAGTTATAGTCCCACTTTAAAAACTAATATTTTTGGGATGAGAATTCATGCAGGTTTTATAAATGATTTACAAAATAGATACAAGTACGTGAAACTACATTCTATGGTTGAATTATCGAAATCGAATATGCCCCTTTTTATTAAGTCTGGTAATCTAAGAATTCGGGAACAGAC
Source organism: Rutidosis leptorrhynchoides (assembly GCF_046630445.1). Taxonomy (NCBI): domain Eukaryota; kingdom Viridiplantae; phylum Streptophyta; class Magnoliopsida; order Asterales; family Asteraceae; genus Rutidosis; species Rutidosis leptorrhynchoides. The sequence goes on from NC_092334.1 coordinate 13,334,835, forward strand.
ACCCTAATTGACGCGAATCCTAAAGATAGATCTATTGGGCCTAACAAACCCCATCCAAAGTACCGGATGCTTTAGTACTTCGAAATTTATATCATATCCGAAGGGTGTCCCGGAATGATGAGGATATTCTTATATATGCATCTTGTTAATGTCGGTTACCAGGTGTTCACCATATGAATGATTTTTATCTCTATGTATGGGATGTGTATTGAAATATGAAATCTTATGGTCTATTGTTACGATTTGATATATATAGGTTAAACCTATAACTCACCAACATTTTTGTTGACGTTTAAAGCATGTTTATTCTCAGGTGAATACTAAGATCTTCCGCTGTTGCATACTAAAATAAGGACAAGATTTGGTGTCCATGTTTGTATGATATTGTGTAAAAACTGTATTCAAGAAACATATGTCGATGTAATATATTTCTATTGTAAACCATTATGTAATGGTCGTGTGTAAACAGTATATTTTAGATTATCATTATTTGATAATCTACGTAATGTTTTTAAACCTTTATTGATAAAATAAAGGTTATGGTTGTTTTAAAAATGAATGCGGTCTTTGAAAAACGTCTCATATAGAGGTCAAAACCTCACAACGAAATCAATTAATATGGAACGTTTATAATCAATATGAACGGGACATTTTAGTTAGGACGGGTCGTCTCATTAGCAAAGAGGTATTTTAGAGCCGAGTGATCTGTGTAGACCACGGTTTTGGACAAAACTGTAGTGACCCGAACTTTTCCATGTTTATATATATTAATTGAGATTGATATTTACATGATTAAATGTTTCCAACATGTTAAGCAATTAAACTTGTTAAGACTTGATTAATTGAAATATGTTTCATATAGACAATTGACCACCCAAGTTGACCGGCGATTCACGAACGTTAAAACTTGTAAAAACGACATGACGATATATATATGGATATACATATGGTTAACATGCGATTATGATAAGTAAGTATCTCCATAAGTATATTAACAATGAGTTACATACATATAAACAAGACTACTAACTTAAGGATTTCGAAACGAGACATATATGTAACGATTATCGTTGTAACGACATTTAAATGAATATATATCATATTAAGATATATTAATATATCATAATATCATGATAATATAATAATTTAAAATCTCATTTGATATTATAAACATTGGGTTAACAACATTTAACAAGATCGTTAACCTAAAGGTTTCAAAACAACACTTACATGTAACGACTAACGATGACTTAACGACTCAGTTAAAATGTATATACATGTAGTGTTTTAATATGTATTTATACACTTTTGAAAGACTTCAATACACTTATCAAAATACTTCTACTTAACAAAAATGCTTACAATTACATCCTCGTTCAGTTTCATCAACAATTCTACTCGTATGCACCCGTATTCGTACTCGTACAATACACAGCTTTTAGATGTATGTACTATTGGTATATACACTCCAATGATCAGCTCTTAGCAGCCCATGTGAGTCACCTAACACATGTGGGAACCATCATTTGGCAACTAGCATGAAATATCTCATAAGATTACAAAAATATGAGTAATCATTCATGACTTATTTACATGAAAACAAAATTACATATCCTTTATATCTAATCCATACACCAACGACCAAAAACACCTACAAACACTTTCATTCTTCAATTTTCTTCATCTAATTGATCTCTCTCAAGTTCTATCTTCAAGTTCTAAGTGTTCTTCATAAATTCTACAAGTTCTAGTTACATAAAATCAAGAATACTTTCAAGTTTGCTAGCTCACTTCCAATCTTGTAAGGTGATCATCCAACCTCAAGAAATCTTTGTTTCTTACAGTAGGTTATCATTCTAATACAAGGTAATAATCATATTCAAACTTTGGTTCAATTTCTATAACTATAACAATCTTATTTCAAGTGATGATCTTACTTGAACTTGTTTTCGTGTCATGATTCTGCTTCAAGAACTTCGAGCCATCCAAGGATCCGTTGAAGCTAGATCCATTTTTCTCTTTTCCAGTAGGTTTATCCAAGAAACTTAAGGTAGTAATGATGTTCATAACATCATTCGATTCATACATATAAAGCTATCTTATTCGAAGGTTTAAACTTGTAATCACTAGAACATAGTTTAGTTAATTCTAAACTTGTTCGCAAACAAAAGTTAATCCTTATAACTTAACTTTTAAAATCAACTAAACACATGTTCTATATCTATATGATATGCTAACTTAATGATTTAAAACCTGGAAACACGAAAAACACCGTAAAACCGGATTTACGCCGTCGTAGTAACACCGCGGGCTGTTTTGGGTTAGTTAATTAAAAACTATGATAAAATTTGATTTAAAAGTTGTTATTCTGAGAAAATGATTTTTATTATGAACATGAAACTATATCCAAAAATTATGGTTAAACTCAAAGTGGAAGTATGTTTTCTAAAATGGTCATCTAGACGTCGTTCTTTCGACTGAAATGACTACCTTTACAAAAACGACTTGTAACTTATTTTTCCGACTATAAACCTATACTTTTCTGTTTAGATTCATAAAATAGAGTTCAATATGAAACCATAGCAATTTGATTCACTCAAAACGGATTTAAAATGAAGAAGTTATGGGTAAAACAAGATTGGATAATTTTTCTCATTTTAGCTACGTGAAAATTGGTAACAAATCTATTCCCACCATAACTTAATCAACTTGTATTGTATATTATGTAATCTTGAGATACCATAGACACGTATACAATGTTTCGACCTATCATGTCGACACATCTATATATATTTCGGAACAACCATAGACACTCTATATGTGAATGTTGGAGTTAGCTATACAGGGTTGAGGTTGATTCCAAAATATATATAGTTTGAGTTGTGATCAATACTGAGATACGTATACACTGGGTCGTGGATTGATTCAAGATAATATTTATCGATTTATTTCTGTACATCTAACTGTGGACAACTAGTTGTAGGTTACTAACGAGGACAGCTGACTTAATAAACTTAAAACATCAAAATATATTAAAAGTGTTGTAAATATATTTTGAACATACTTTGATATATATGTATATATTGTTATAGGTTCGTGAATCAACCAGTGGCCAAGTCTTACTTCCCGACGAAGTAAAAATCTGTGAAAGTGAGTTATAGTCCCACTTTTAAAATCTAATATTTTTGGGATGAGAATACATGCAGGTTTTATAAATGATTTACAAAATAGACACAAGTACGTGAAACTACATTCTATGGTTGAATTATCGAAATCGAATATGCCCCTTTTTATTAAGTCTGGTAATCTAAGAATTTGGGAACAGACACCCTAATTGACGCGAATCCTAAAGATAGATCTATTGGGCTTAACAAACCCCATCCAAAGTACCGGATGCTTTAGTACTTCGAAATTTATATCATATCCGAAGGGTGTCCCGGAATGATGGGGATATTCTTATATATGCATCTTGTTAATGTCGGTTACCAGGTGTTCACCATATGAATGATTTTTATCTCTATGTATGGGATGTGTATTGAAATATGAAATCTTGTGGTCTATTGTTACGATTTGATATATATAGGTTAAACCTATAACTCACCAACATTTTTGTTGACGTTTAAAGCATGTTTATTCTCAGGTGAATATTAAGAGCTTCCGCTGTTGCATACTAAAATAAGGACAAGATTTGGAGTCCATGTTTGTATGATATTGTGTAAAAACTGCATTCAAGAAACTGATTTCGATGTAACATATTTGTATTGTAAACCATTATGTAATGGTCGTGTGTAAACAGGATATTTTAGATTATCATTATTTGATAATCTACGTAAAGCTTTTTAAACCTTTATTGATGAAATAAAGGTTATGGTTTGTTTTAAAAATGAATGCAGTCTTTGAAAAACGTCTCATATAGAGGTCAAAACCTCGCAACGAAATCAATTAATATGGAACGTTTTTAATCAATAAGAACGGGACATTTCAGTTGGTATCAGAGCGTTGGTCTTAGAGAACCAGAATTTTGCATTAGTGTGTCTTATCGAGTTTGTTAGGATGCATTAGTGAGTCTGGACTTCGACCGTGTTTACTTGAAAAATGATTGCTTAACAAATTTTGTTGGAAACTATATATTTTTAACATATGAATATTATGTGATATATTAATCTCTTAACGCGTTTGATATTATGTGATAGATGTCTACCTCTAGAACAAGTCCCATTGACTCACCTAATAATAATGAAGAGTCAAATGTAAATTGGAATGATTCGTGGACTGATTCACAAGTTCCCGAAGAAGAACCGGAAGAAGAGTCGGAACCGGAAGAAGAGTCGGAACCGGAAGAAGAATCGGAACCGGAAGAAGAATCGGAACCGGATGAAGAAATAGAACCGGTGGGGGAAATAATAAAACGGTTAAGTAAAAGAAAATCCTCAACCAACCGACCAAAGTTAATTATGGTCAACGGTGTTTCCGCCAAGGAAGCAAAATATTGGGAGGATTACCAATTCTCTGATGAATCGGATTCCGACGAGAATTCCGATGATGTTATAGAAATTACCCCAACTGAATTTAAAAAGGCAAAAGAAAATAATAAGGGAAAGGGCATAAAAATAGAGAAATCTAATTCCAACCCCGATGAACTTTATATGTATCGTCAACCCCCGAAGTCCTTAAGTTGTAACAATGACCCGGGAACCTCTAAACCACCAGGTTTTTCTAAACCAATGTGGATAACGACGACTCGTATTAGGGGAACATCATATATCCCTAGAAACTTGGCAAAACGAACCAAAACCGAAGAAGAAGAAACAAGCGAGTCGGAATAAGATAGTTGTATTCGTGTGGTGTAATATATGTAATATAGTGTGCTTATGCTTTATGATATATGTAAAAATTGCTTGTATTAATAAGTATTTTTTTTTATGAATCTAACTCTTGTCTATTTTACAGTATAAAAACACAAAATGGATAGACAACCCAATATTTTAAGAGACCTACCCGGAGACATGATTGATGAAATCTTGTCTAAAGTCGGTCAGAATTCTTCGGCACAACTATTTAAGGCGAGATCAGTTTGTAAGACATTCGAAGAACGTTCCAAGAATGTCTTGGTTTATAAGAGACTTTCATTTGAAAGATGGGGGATATCACATTGGGAAACCCATAAGTTACGATGTGTTTACTTTGACGCATATATTGCGGGGAACCCAAATGCTATTTTACGCAACGGGTTAAGAAATTATTTTGACTCAATATATCCGAATATTGGACTTCGTGATTTAGAAAAAGCGGCTAACATGCAACATAAAGAAGCATGTTATGCTTACGGATTAGTAATGTTCGCTTCTCACCAAAGTGAGAACAAGAACATCGGGCTACAACTATTAAACAAAACGTTTCCACAAGTGACGGAGTCGGTAATTGGGGTAAGAAATGAGGTTTTTAGATTGTTACGGGACTGTTGGACATTACGTAACCCTCGTCCCTTTGACGATGTTACAACACGCTGTCTTATCAACGGCCATAACGGTTATGTTCCACAAGACCAAGGATGGGAAGTAGTCCTAGTAAAACCAGAATGCATGACTTGTTTCTGGACGTATGAATTACGTGTCTTTATTGCCTTTGCTGAACGACTTGTGTACTAGCTAGAATTATCTTCACAACTATCTTGTATCAAAGTTATTGTGTGCTATATTTCATGCTTTATGTAAAATAAGCGGTATTGTAAGTTTGTAAATATTGTGAAAAAGTTTGAACGCGAAATATTATTATAATCAGTTTTTCATATAGAATTGTAGTAGTTGAATTGTATATTAGCTACTAAGTATGAACTTAACGGGTAGGTACTACCCGAATTTAAACTTATAAAACGCTAATATGAAGAAAAAGCTTTTATAAATGAGTTCATATTATGCTACGAAATACTATTAACTACTCTTAATATTCTGTATGATTAACTTGTTCCATTTGACTATTTTGAAGGAAATGGCACCGACTACTCGACACACCGTGAATATGAATGAAGAGGAATTCCGTACTTTTCTAGCTTCAAACATAGCCGCAGTACAGGCTGCGCTACATACCAACAATAACCTTGGATCTAGCAGTACAGGAAATCGTGTAGGATGCACCAACAAAGAATTCACTGCCTGCAAACCTTTAGAATTTGATGGAACCGAAGGACCGATCGGGTTGAAACGGTGGACCGAGAAGGTCGAATCGGTGTTTGCCATAAGTAAGTGTACTGAAGAGGATAAAGTGAAGTACGCTACGCATACCTTCACAGGTTCTGCGTTAACATGGTGGAATACCTATCTAGAGCAAGTGGGACAAGACGATGCGTACGCACTACCGTGGTCAGCATTCAAGCACTTGATGAACGAGAAGTACCGTCCCAGAACCGAGGTCAATAAGTTCAAGACAGAACTTATAGGGTTACGAACCCAAGGATTTGATATTACCACGTACGAAAGACGATTCACAGAATTGTGCCTATTGTGTCCGGGAGCATTCGAAGATGAGGAAGAGAAGATCGACGCGTTTGTGAAAGGATTACCGGAAAGAATCCAAGAAGATATAAGTTCACACGAGCCCGCCTCCATACAACAGGCATGTAGAATGGCTCACAAACTAGTGAACCAGATTGAAGAAAGAATTAAAGAACAGACTGCTGAAGAGGCCAATGTGAAGCAAGTCAAAAGAAAGTGGGAGGAAAACGGTGATAAGAATCACCAATACAACAACAACAGTAATTACAACAATAATCGCAACAATTATCCCAACAATCGCAACATCAATCGCAACTACAACAAACGGCCCAACAACAACAACAACAACAACAACAACAACAGCAGCTACAACAATCATCCCAACAACAATAATAACCGCAACAACAACAACAATCAGAAGCAGCTATGCCAAAGGTGTGAAAAGTATCACTCGGGGTTCTGCACCAAATTTTGCAACAAGTGTAAAAGAAATGGTCATAGCGCGGCGAAGTGTGATGTCTACGGACCAGGGGTTAATAGAACGAAAGGAACAAATGGTGTCGGAACGAGTAATGGCGGAGCAAGTAGTGTCGGAGCAAGTTATGCAAATGTAGTTTGTTATAAATGTGGAAAACCGGGCCACATTATTAGAAATTGCCCGAACCAGGAGAACACGAATGGACAAGGCCGCGGAAGAGTTTTCAATATTAATGCGGCAGAGGCACAGGAAGACCCGGAGCTTGTTACGGGTACGTTTCTTATTGACAATAAATCTGCTTACGTTTTATTTGATTCGGGTGCGGATAGAAGCTATATGAGTAGAGATTTTTGTGCTAAATTAAGTTGTCCATTGACGCCTTTGGATAGTAAATTTTTACTCGAATTAGCAAATGGTAAATTAATTTCAGCAGATAATATATGTCGGAATCGAGAAATTAAACTGGTTAGCGAAACATTTAAGATTGATTTGATACCAGTAGAGTTAGGGAGTTTTGATGTGATAATCGGTATGGACTGGTTGAAAGAAGTGAAAGCAGAGATCATTTGTTACAAAAATGCAATTCGCATTATACGAGAAAAAGGAAAACCCTTAATGGTGTACGGAGAAAAGGGCAACACGAAGCTACATCTTATTAGTAATTTGAAGGCACAAAAACTAATAAGAAAAGGTTGCTATGCTGTTCTAGCACACGTCGAGAAAGTACAAACTGAAGAAAAGAGCATCAATGATGTTCCCATTGCAAAAGAATTTCCCGATGTATTTCCGAAAGAATTACCGGGATTACCCCCACATCGATCCGTTGAATTTCAAATAGATCTTGTACCAGGAGCTGCACCAATAGCTCGTGCTCCTTACAGACTCGCACCCAGCAAGATGAAAGAACTGCAAAGCCAATTACAAGAACTATTAGAGCGTGGTTTCATTCGACCAAGCACATCACCGTGGGGAGCTCCTGTTTTGTTTGTCAAGAAGAAAGATGGTACATTCAGGTTGTGTATCGACTACCGAGAGTTGAACAAACTTACCATCAAGAACCGCTACCCACTACCGAGAATCGACGACTTATTTGATCAACTACAAGGCTCGTCTGTTTATTCAAAGATTGACTTACGTTCTGGGTATCATCAAATGCGGGTGAAAGAAGATGATATTCCAAAGACTGCTTTCAGAACACGTTACGGTCATTACGAATTTATGGTCATGCCGTTTGGTTTAACTAATGCACCAGCTGTGTTCATGGACCTTATGAACCGAGTGTGTGGACCATACCTTGACAAGTTTGTCATTGTTTTCATTGATGACATACTTATTTACTCAAAGAATGACCAAGAACACGGTGAACATTTGAGAAAGGTGTTAGAAGTATTGAGGAAGGAAAAACTGTACGCTAAGTTTTCAAAGTGTGCATTTTGGTTAGAAGAAGTTCAATTCCTCGGTCACATAGTGAACAAAGAAGGTATTAAGGTGGATCCGGCAAAGATAGAAACTGTTGAAAAGTGGGAAACCCCGAAAACTCCGAAACACATACGCCAGTTTTTAGGACTAGCTGGTTACTACAGAAGGTTCATCCAAGACTTTTCCAGAATAGCAAAACCCTTGACTGCATTAACGCATAAAGGGAAGAAATTTGAATGGAAGGATGAACAAGAGAAAGCGTTTCAGTTATTGAAGAAAAAGCTAACTACGGCACCTATATTGTCATTGCCTGAAGGGAATGATGATTTTGTGATTTATTGTGACGCATCAAAGCAAGGTCTCGGTTGTGTATTAATGCAACGAACGAAGGTGATTGCTTATGCATCTAGACAATTGAAGATTCACGAACAAAATTATACGACGCATGATTTGGAATTAGGCGCGGTTGTTTTTGTATTAAAGACTTGGAGGCACTACTTATATGGGGTCAAAAGTATTATATATACTGACCACAAAAGTCTTCAACACATATTTAATCAGAAACAACTGAATATGAGGCAGCGTAGGTGGATTGAATTGTTGAATGATTACGACTTTGAGATTCGTTACCACCCGGGGAAGGCAAATGTGGTAGCCGATGCCTTGAGCAGGAAGGACAGAGAACCCATTCGAGTAAAATCTATGAATATAATGATTCATAATAACCTTACTACTCAAATAAAGGAGGCGCAACAAGGAGTTTTAAAAGAGGGAAATTTAAAGGATGAAATACCCAAAGGATCGGAGAAGCATCTTAATATTCGGGAAGACGGAACCCGGTATAGGGCTGAAAGGATTTGGGTACCAAAATTTGGAGATATGAGAGAAATGGTACTTAGAGAAGCTCATAAAACCAGATACTCAATACATCCTGGAACGGGGAAGATGTACAAGGATCTCAAGAAACATTTTTGGTGGCCGGGTATGAAAGCCGATGTTGCTAAATACGTAGGAGAATGTTTGACGTGTTCTAAGGTCAAAGCTGAGCATCAGAAACCATCAGGTCTACTTCAACAACCCGAAATCCCGGAATGGAAATGGGAAAACATTACAATGGATTTCATCACTAAATTGCCAAGGACTGCAAGTGGTTTTGATACTATTTGGGTAATAGTTGATCGTCTCACCAAATCAGCACACTTCCTAACAATAAGAGAAGATGACAAGATGGAGAAGTTAGCACGACTGTATTTGAAGGAAGTCGTCTCCAGACATGGAATACCAATCTCTATTATCTCTGATAGGGATGGCAGATTTATTTCAAGATTCTGACAGACATTACAGCAAGCATTAGGAACTCGTCTAGACATGAGTACTGCCTATCATCCACAAACTGATGGGCAGAGCGAAAGGACGATACAAACGCTTGAAGACATGCTACGAGCATGTGTTATTGATTTCGGAAACAGTTGGGATCGACATCTACCGTTAGCAGAATTTTCCTACAACAACAGCTACCATTCAAGCATTGAGATGGCGCCGTTTGAAGCACTTTATGGTAGAAAGTGCAGGTCTCCGATTTGTTGGAGTGAAGTGGGGGATAGACAGATTACGGGTCCGGAGATTATACAAGAAACTACCGAGAAGATCATCCAAATTCAACAACGGTTGAAAACCGCCCAAAGTCGACAAAAGAGCTACGCTGACATTAAAAGAAAAGATATAGAATTTGAAATTGGAGAGATGGTCATGCTTAAAGTTGCACCTTGGAAAGGCGTTGTTGAAATGTCCCGTTCTTATTGATTAAAAACGTTCCATATTAATTGATTTCGTTGCGAGGTTTTGACCTCTATATGAGACGTTTTTCAAAGACTGCATTCATTTTTAAAAAAAACCATAACCTTTATTTCATAAATAAAGGTTTAAAAAGCTTTACGTAGATTATCAAATAATGATAATCTAAAATATCCTGTTTACACACGACCATTACATAATGGTTTACAATACAAATATGTTACATCGAAATCAGTTTCTTGAATGCAGTTTTTACACAATATCATACAAACATGGACTCCAAATCTTGTCCTTATTTTAGTATGCAACAGCGGAAGCTCTTAATATTCACCTGAGAATAAACATGCTTTAAACGTCAACAAAAATGTTGGTGAGTTATAGGTTTAACCTATATATATCAAATCGTAACAATAGACCACAAGATTTCATATTTCAATACACATCCCATACATAGAGATAAAAATCATTCATATGGTGAACACCTGGTAACCGACAATAACAAGATGCATATATAAGAATATCCCCATCATTCCGGGACACCCTTCGGATATGATATAAATTTCGAAGTACTAAAGCATCCGGTACTTTGGATGGGGTTTGTTAGGCCCAATAGATCTATCTTTAGGATTCGCGTCAATTAGGGTGTCTGTTCCCTAATTCTTAGATTACCAGACTTAATAAAAAGGGGCATATTCGATTTCGATAATTCAACCATAGAATGTAGTTTCACGTACTTGTGTCTATTTTGTAAATCATTTATAAAACCTGCATGTATTCTCATCCCAAAAATATTAGATTTTAAAAGTGGGACTATAACTCACTTTCACAGATTTTTTACTTCGTCGGGAAGTAAGACTTGGCCACTGGTTGATTCACGAACCTATAACAATATATACATATATATCAAAGTATGTTCAAAATATATTTACAACACTTTTAATATATTTTGATGTTTTAAGTTTATTAAGTCAGCTGTCCTCGTTAGTAACCTACAACTAGTTGTCCACAGTTAGATGTACAGAAATAAATCGATAAATATTATCTTGAATCAATCCACGACCCAGTGTATACGTATCTCAGTATTGATCACAACTCAAACTATATATATTTTGGAATCAACCTCAACCCTGTATAGCTAACTCCAACATTCACATATAGAGTGTCTATGGTTGTTCCGAAATATATATAGATGTGTCGACATGATAGGTCGAAACATTGTATACGTGTCTATGGTATCTCAAGATTACATAATATATAATACAAGTTGATTAAGTTATGGTTGGAATAGATTTGTTACCAATTTTCACGTAGCTAAAATGAGAAAAATTATCCAATCTTGTTTTACCCATAACTTCTTCATTTTAAATCCGTTTTGAGTGAATCAAATTGCTATGGTTTCATATTGAACTCTATTTTATGAATCTAAACAAAAAAAGTATAGGTTTCTAGTCGGAAAAATAAGTTACAAGTCGTTTTTGTAAAGGTAGTCATTTCAGTCGAAAGAACGACGTCTAGATGACCATTTTAGAAAACATACTTCCACTTTGAGTTTAACCATAATTTTTGGATATAGTTTCATGTTCATAATAAAAATCATTTTCTCAGAATAACAACTTTTAAATCAAAGTTTATCATAGTTTTTAATTAACTAACCCAAAACAGCCCGCGGTGTTACTACGACGGCGTAAATCCGGTTTTACGGTGTTTTTCGTGTTTCCAGGTTTTAAATCATTAAGTTAGCATATCATATAGATATAGAACATGTGTTTAGTTGATTTTAAAAGTCAAGTTAGAAGGATTAACTTTTGTTTGCGAACAAGTTTAGAATTAACTAAACTATGTTCTAGTGATTACAAGTTTAAACCTTCGAATAAGATAGCTTTATATGTATGAATCGAATGATGTTATGAACATCATTACTACCTTAAGTTCCTTGGATGAACCTACTGGAAAAGAGAAAAATGGATCTAGCTTCAATGGATCCTTGGATGGCTCAAAGTTCTTGAAGCAAAATCATGACACGAAAACAAGTTCAAGTAAGATCATCATTTGAAATAAGATTGTTATAGTTATAGAAATTGAACCAAAGTTTGAATATGATTATTACCTGGTATTAGAATGATAACCTACTGTAAGAAACAAAGATTTCTTGAGGTTGGATGATCACCTTACAAGATTGGAAGTGAGCTAGCAAACTTGAAAGTATTCTTGATTTTATGAAACTAGAACTTTTGGAATTTATGAAGAACACTTAGAACTTGAAGATAGAACTTGAGAGAGTTCAATTAGATGAAGAAAATTGAAGAATGAAAGTGTTTGTAGGTGTTTTTGGTCGTTGGTGTATGGATTAGATATAAAGGATATGTAATTTTGTTTTCATGTAAATAAGTCATGAATGATTACTCATATTTTTGTAATCTTATGAGATATTTCATGCTAGTTGCCAAATGATGGTTCCCACATGTGTTAGGTGACTCACATGGGCTGCTAAGAGCTGATCATTGGAGTGTATATACCAATAGTACATACATCTAAAAGCTGTGTATTGTACGAGTACGAATACGGGTGCATACGAGTAGAATTGTTGATGAAACTGAACGAGAATGTAATTGTAAGCATTTTTGTTAAGTAGAAGTATTTTGATAAGTGTATTGAAGTCTTTCAAAAGTGTATAAATACATATTAAAACACTACATGTATATACATTTTAACTGAGTCGTTAAGTCATCGTTAGTCGTTACATGTAAGTGTTGTTTTGAAACCTTTAGGTTAACGATCTTGTTAAATGTTGTTAACCCAATGTTTATAATAACAAAAGAGATTTTAAATTATTATATTATCATGATATTATGATGTACGAATATCTCTTAATATGATATATATACATTAAATGTCGTTACAACGATAAACGTTACATATATGTCTCGTTTCAAAATCATTAAGTTAGTAGTCTTGTTTTTACATATGTAGTTCATTGTTAATATAATTAATGATATGTTTACTTATCATAATATCATTTTAACTATATATATAACCATATATATGTCATCATATAGTTTTTTTACAAGTTTTAACGTTCGTGAATCACCGGTCAACTTGGGTGGTCAATTGTCTATATGAAACCTATTTCAATTAATCAAGTCTTAACAAGTTTGATTGCTTAACATGTTGGAAACATTTAATCATGTAAACATCAATCTCAATTAATATATATAAACATGGAAAAGTTCGGGTCACTACAGTACCTACCCGTTAAATAAATTTCGTCCCGAAATTTTAAGCTGTTGAAGGTGTTGACGAATCTTCTGGAAATAGATGCGGGTATTTCTTCTTCATCTGATCTTCACGCTCCCAGGTGAACTCGGGTCCTCTACGAGCATTCCATCGAACCTTAACAATTGGTATCTTGTTTTGCTTAAGTCTTTTAACCTCACGATCCATTATTTCGACGGGTTCTTCGATGAATTGGAGTTTTTCGTTGATTTGGATTTCATCTAACGGAATAGTGAGATCTTCTTTAGCAAAACATTTCTTCAAATTCGAGACGTGGAAAGTGTTATGTACAGCCGCGAGTTGTTGAGGTAACTCAAGTCGGTAAGCTACTGGTCCGACACGATCAATAATCTTGAATGGTCCAATATACCTTGGATTTAATTTCCCTCGTTTACCAAATCGAACAACGCCTTTCCAAGGTGAAACTTTAAGCATGACCATCTCTCCAATTTCAAATTCTATATCTTTTCTTTTAATGTCAGCGTAGCTCTTTTGTCGACTTTGGGCGGTTTTCAACCGTTGTTGAATTTGGATGATCTTCTCGGTAGTTTCTTGTATAATCTCCGGACCCGTAATCTGTCTATCCCCAACCTCACTCCAACAAATCGGAGACCTGCACTTTCTACCATAAAGTGCTTCAAACGGCGCCATCTCAATGCTTGAATGGTAGCTGTTGTTGTAGGAAAATTCTGCTAACGGTAGATGTCGATCCCAACTGTTTCCGAAATCAATAACACATGCTCGTAGCATGTCTTCAAGCGTTTGTATCGTCCTTTCGCTCTGCCCATCAGTTTGTGGATGATAGGCAGTACTCATGTCTAGACGAGTTCCTAATGCTTGCTGTAATGTCTGCCAGAATCTTGAAATAAATCTGCCATCCCTATCAGAGATAATAGCGATTGGTATTCCATGTCTGGAGACGACTTCCTTCAAATACAGTCGTGCTAACTTCTCCATCTTGTCATCTTCTCTTATTGGTAGGAAGTGTGCTGATTTGGTGAGACGATCAACTATTACCCAAATAGTATCAAAACCACTTGCAGTCCTTGGCAATTTAGTGATGAAATCCATGGTAATGTTTTCCCATTTCCATTCCGGGATTTCGGGTTGTTGAAGTAGACCTGATGGTTTCTGATGCTCAGCTTTAACCTTAGAACACGTCAAACATTCTCCTACGTATTTAGCAACATCGGCTTTCATACCCGGCCACCAAAAATGTTTCTTGAGATCCTTGTACATCTTCCCCGTTCCAGGATGTATTGAGTATCTGGTTTTATGAGCTTCTCTAAGTACCATTTCTCTCATATCTCCAAATTTTGGTACCCAAATCCTTTCAGCCCTATACCGGGTTCCGTCTTCCCGAATATTAAGATGCTTCTCCGATCCTTTGGGTATTTCATCCTTTAAATTTCCCTCTTTTAAAACTCCTTGTTGCGCCTCCTTTATTTGAGTAGTAATGTTATTATGAATCATTATATTCATAGATTTTACTCGAATGGGTTCTCTGTCCTTCCTGCTCAAGGCATCGGCTACCACATTTGCCTTCCCCGGGTGGTAATGAATCTCAAAGTCGTAATCATTCAATAATTCAATCCACCTACGCTGCCTCATATTCAGTTGTTTCTGATTAAATATGTGTTGAAGACTTTTGTGGTCGGTATATATAATACTTTTGACCCCATATAAGTAGTGCCTCCAAGTCTTTAATGCAAAAACAACCGCGCCTAATTCCAAATCATGCGTCGTATAATTTTGTTCGTGAATCTTCAATTGTCTAGACGCATAAGCAATCACTTTCGTTCGTTGCATTAATACACAACCGAGACCTTGCTTTGATGCGTCACAATAAATCACAAAATCATCATTCCCTTCAGGCAATGACAATATAGGTGCCGTAGTTAGCTTTTTCTTCAATAACTGAAACGCTTTCTCTTGTTCATCATTCCATTCAAATTTCTTCCCTTTATGCGTTAATGCAGTCAAGGGTTTTGCTATTCTGGAAAAGTCTTGGATGAACCTTCTGTAGTAACCAGCTAGTCCTAAAAACTGGCGTATGTGTTTCGGAGTTTTCGGGGTTTCCCACTTTTCAACAGTTTCTATCTTTGCCGGATCCACCTTAATACCTTCTTTGTTTACTATGTGACCGAGGAATTGAACTTCTTCCAACCAAAATGCACACTTTGAAAACTTAGCGTACAATTCTTCCTTCCTCAATACTTCTAACACTTTTCTCAAATGTTCACCGTGTTCTTGGTCATTCTTTGAGTAAATAAGTATGTCATCAATGAAAACAATGACAAACTTGTCAAGGTATGGTCCACACACTCGGTTCATAAGGTCCATGAACACAGCTGGTGCATTAGTTAAACCAAACGGCATGACCATAAACTCGTAATGACCGTAACGTGTTCTGAAAGCAGTCTTTGGAATATCATCTTCTTTCACCCGCATTTGATGATACCCGGAACGTAAGTCAATCTTTGAATAAACAGACGAGCCTTGTAGTTGATCAAATAAGTCGTCGATTCTCGGTAGTGGGTAGCGGTTCTTGATGGTAAGTTTGTTCAACTCTCGGTAGTCGATACACAACCTGTATGTACCATCTTTCTTCTTGACAAACAAAACAGGAGCTCCCCACGGTGATGTGCTTGGTCGAATGAAACCACGCTCTAAAAGTTCTTGTAATTGGCTTTGCAGTTCTTTCATCTCGCTGGGTGCGAGTCTGTAAGGAGCACGAGCTATTGGTGCAGCTCCTGGTACAAGATCTATTTGAAATTCAACGGATCGATGTGGGGGTAATCCCGGTAATTCTTTCGGAAATACATCGGGAAATTCTTTTGCAATGGGAACATCATTGATGCTCTTTTCTTCAGTTTGTACTTTCTCAACGTGTGCTAGAACAGCATAGCAACCTTTTCTTATTAGTTTTTGTGCCTTCAAATTACTAATAAGATGTAGCTTCGTGTTGCCCTTTTCTCCGTACACCATTAAGGGTTTTCCTTTTTCTCGTATAATGCGAATTGCATTTTTGTAACAAACGATCTCCGCTTTCACTTCTTTCAACCAGTCCATACCGATTATCACATCAAAACTCCCTAACTCTACTGGTATCAAATCAATCTTAAATGTTTCGCTAACCAGTTTAATTTCTCGATTCCGACATATATTATCTGCTGAAATTAATTTACCATTTGCTAATTCGAGTAAAAATTTACTATCCAAAGGCGTCAATGGACAACTTAATTTAGCACAAAAATCTCTACTCATATAGCTTCTATCCGCACCCGAATCAAATAAAACGTAAGCAGATTTATTGTCAATAAGAAACATACCCGTAACAAGCTCCGGGTCTTCCTGTGCCTCTACCGCATTAATATTGAAAACTCTTCCACGGCCTTGTCCATTCGTGTTCTCCTGGTTCGGGCAATTTCTAATAATGTGGCCTGGTTTTCCACATTTATAACAAACTACATTGGCATAACTTGCTCCGACACTACTTGCTCCGCCATTACTCGTTCCGACACCATTTGTTCCTTTCGTTCTATTAACCCCTGGTCCGTAGACCTCACACTTCGCCGCGCTATGACCATTTCTTTTACACTTGTTGCAAAATTTGGTGCAGAACCCCGAGTGATTCTTTTCACACCTTTGGCATAGTTGCTTCTGATTGTTGTTGTTGTTGCGGTTATTATTGTTGTTGGGATGATTGTTGTAGTTGCTGTTGTTGTTGTTGTTGTTGTTGTTGTTGGGCCGTTTGTTGTAGTTGCGATTGATGTTGCGATTGTTGGGATAATTGTTGCGATTATTGTTGTAATTGCTGTTGTTGTTGTATTGGTGATTCTTATCACCGTTTTCCTCCCACTTTCTTTTGACTTGCTTCACATTGGCCTCTTCAGCAGTCTGTTCTTTAATTCTTTCTTCAATCTGGTTCACTAGTTTGTGAGCCATTCTACATGCCTGTTGTATGGAGGCGGGCTCGTGTGAACTTATATCTTCTTGGATTCTTTCCGGTAATCCTTTCACAAACGCGTCGATCTTCTCTTCCTTATCTTCGAATGCTCCCGGACACAATAGGCACAATTCTGTGAATCGTCTTTCGTACGTGGTAATATCAAATCCTTGGGTTCGTAACCCTCTAAGTTCTGTCTTGAGCTTATTGACCTCGGTTCTGGGACGGTACTTCTCGTTCATCAAGTGCTTGAATGCTGACCACGGTAGTGCGTACGCATCATCTTGTCCCACTTGCTCTAGATAGGTATTCCACCATGTTAACGCAGAACCTGTGAAGGTATGCGTAGCGTACTTCACTTTGTCCTCTTCAGTACACTTACTTATGGCAAACACCGATTCAACCTTCTCGGTCCACCGTTTCAATCCGATCGGTCCTTCGGTTCCATCAAATTCCAAAGGTTTGCAGGCAGTGAATTCTTTGTAGGTGCATCCTACACGATTTCCTGTACTGCTAGATCCAAGGTTATTGTTGGTATGTAGCGCAGCCTGTACTGCGGCTATGTTTGAAGCTAGAAAAGTACGGAATTCCTCTTCATTCATATTCACGGTGTGTCGAGTAGTCGGTGCCATTTCCTTCAAAATAGTTAAATGGAACAAGTTAATCATACAGAATATTAAGAGTAGTTAATAGTATTTCGTAGCATAATATGAACTCATTTATAAAAGCTTTTTCTTCATATTAGCGTTTTATAAGTTTAAATTCGGGTAGTACCTACCCGTTAAGTTCATACTTAGTAGCTAATATACAATTCAACTACTACAATTCTATATGAAAAACTGATTATAATAATATTTCGCGTTCAAACTTTTATACAATATTTTACAAACTTACAATACCGCTTATTTTACATAAAGCATGAAATATAGCACACAATAACTTTGATACAAGATAGTTGTGAAGACAATTCTAGCTAGTACACAAGTCGTTCAGCAAAGGCAATAAATACACGTAATTCATACGTCCAGAAACAAGTCATGCATTCTGGTTTTACTAGGACTACTTCCCATCCTTGGTCTTGTGCAACATAACCGTTATGGCCGTTGATAAGACAGCGTGTTGTAACGTCATCAAAGGGACGAGGGTTACGTAATGTCCAACAGTCCCGTAATAATCTAAAAACCTCATTTCTTACCCCAATTACCGACTCCGTCACTTGTGGAAACGTTTTGTTTAATAGTTGTAGCCCGATGTTCTTGTTCTCACTTTGGTGAGAAGCGAACATTACTAATCCGTAAGCATAACATGCTTCTTTATGTTGCATGTTAGCCGCTTTTTCTAAATCACGAAGTCCAATATTCGGATATATTGAGTCAAAATAATTTCTTAACCCGTTGCGTAAAATAGCATTTGGGTTCCCCGCAATATATGCGTCAAAGTAAACACATCGTAACTTATGGGTTTCCCAATGTGATATCCCCCATCTTTCAAACGAAAGTCTCTTATAAACCAAGACATTCTTGGAACGTTCTTCGAATGTCTTACAAACTGATCTCGCCTTAAATAGTTGTGCCGAAGAATTCTGGCCGACTCTAGACAAGATTTCATCAATCATGTCTCCGGGTAGGTCTCTTAAAATATTGGGTTGTCTATCCATTTTGTATTTTTAAACTGTAAAATAGACAAGAGTTAGATTCATAAAAAAATACTTATTAATACAAGCAATTTTTACATATATCATAAAGCATAAGAACACTATATTCCATATATTACACCACACGAATACAACTATCTTATTCCGACTCGCTCGTTTCTTCTTCTTCGGTTTTGGTTCGTTTTGCCAAGTTTCTAGGGATATACGATGTTCCCCTAATACGAACCGTCGTTGTCCACATTGGTTTAGAAAAACCTGGTGGTTTAGAGGTTCCCGGGTCATTGTTACAACTTAAGGACTTCGGGGGTTGACGATACATATAAAGTTCATCGGGGTTGGAATTAGATTTCTCTATTTTTATGCCCTTTCCCTTATTATTTTGTTTTGCCTTTTTAAATTCAGTTGGGGTAATTTCTATAACATCATCGGAATTCTCGTCGGAATCCGATTCATCGGAGAATTGGTAATCCTCCCAATATTTTGCTTCCTTGGCGGAAACACCATTGACCATAATTAACTTTGGTCGGTTGGTTGAGGATTTTCTTTTACTTAACCGTTTTATTATTTCCCCCACCGGTTCTATTTCTTCATCCGGTTCCGATTCTTCTTCCGGTTCCGATTCTTCTTCCGGTTCCGACTCTTCTTCCGGTTCCTCTTCGGGAACTTGTGAATCAGTCCACAAATTATTCCAATTTACATTTGACTCTTCATTATTATTAGGTGAGTCAATGGGACTTGTTCTAGAGGTAGACATCTATCACATAATATCAAACACGTTAAGAGATTAATATATCACATAATATTCATATGTTAAAAATATATAGTTTCCAACAAAAATGTTAAGCAATCATTTTTAAAGAAAACACGGTCGAAGTCCAGACTCACTAATGCATCCTAACAAACTCGATAAGACACACTAATGCAAATTTTCTGGTTCTCTAAGACCAACGCTCGGATACCAACTGAAATGTCCCGTTCTTATTGATTAAAAACGTTCCATATTAATTGATTTCGTTGCGAGGTTTTGACCTCTATATGAGACGTTTTTCAAAGACTGCATTCATTTTTAAAAAAAACCATAACCTTTATTTCATAAATAAAGGTTTAAAAAGCTTTACGTAGATTATCAAATAATGATAATCTAAAATATCCTGTTTACACACGACCATTACATAATGGTTTACAATACAAATATGTTACATCGAAATCAGTTTCTTGAATGCAGTTTTTACACAATATCATACAAACATGGACTCCAAATCTTGTCCTTATTTTAGTATGCAACAGCGGAAGCTCTTAATATTCACCTGAGAATAAACATGCTTTAAACGTCAACAAAAATGTTGGTGAGTTATAGGTTTAACCTATATATATCAAATCGTAACAATAGACCACAAGATTTCATATTTCAATACACATCCCATACATAGAGATAAAAATCATTCATATGGTGAACACCTGGTAACCGACAATAACAAGATGCATATATAAGAATATCCCCATCATTCCGGGACACCCTTCGGATATGATATAAATTTCGAAGTACTAAAGCATCCGGTACTTTGGATGGGGTTTGTTAGGCCCAATAGATCTATCTTTAGGATTCGCGTCAATTAGGGTGTCTGTTCCCTAATTCTTAGATTACCAGACTTAATAAAAAGGGGCATATTCGATTTCGATAATTCAACCATAGAATGTAGTTTCACGTACTTGTGTCTATTTTGTAAATCATTTATAAAACCTGCATGTATTCTCATCCCAAAAATATTAGATTTTAAAAGTGGGACTATAACTCACTTTCACAGATTTTTTACTTCGTCGGGAAGTAAGACTTGGCCACTGGTTGATTCACGAACCTATAACAATATATACATATATATCAAAGTATGTTCAAAATATATTTACAACACTTTTAATATATTTTGATGTTTTAAGTTTATTAAGTCAGCTGTCCTCGTTAGTAACCTACAACTAGTTGTCCACAGTTAGATGTACAGAAATAAATCGATAAATATTATCTTGAATCAATCCACGACCCAGTGTATACGTATCTCAGTATTGATCACAACTCAAACTATATATATTTTGGAATCAACCTCAACCCTGTATAGCTAACTCCAACATTCACATATAGAGTGTCTATGGTTGTTCCGAAATATATATAGATGTGTCGACATGATAGGTCGAAACATTGTATACGTGTCTATGGTATCTCAAGATTACATAATATATAATACAAGTTGATTAAGTTATGGTTGGAATAGATTTGTTACCAATTTTCACGTAGCTAAAATGAGAAAAATTATCCAATCTTGTTTTACCCATAACTTCTTCATTTTAAATCCGTTTTGAGTGAATCAAATTGCTATGGTTTCATATTGAACTCTATTTTATGAATCTAAACAAAAAAAGTATAGGTTTCTAGTCGGAAAAATAAGTTACAAGTCGTTTTTGTAAAGGTAGTCATTTCAGTCGAAAGAACGACGTCTAGATGACCATTTTAGAAAACATACTTCCACTTTGAGTTTAACCATAATTTTTGGATATAGTTTCATGTTCATAATAAAAATCATTTTCTCAGAATAACAACTTTTAAATCAAAGTTTATCATAGTTTTTAATTAACTAACCCAAAACAGCCCGCGGTGTTACTACGACGGCGTAAATCCGGTTTTACGGTGTTTTTCGTGTTTCCAGGTTTTAAATCATTAAGTTAGCATATCATATAGATATAGAACATGTGTTTAGTTGATTTTAAAAGTCAAGTTAGAAGGATTAACTTTTGTTTGCGAACAAGTTTAGAATTAACTAAACTATGTTCTAGTGATTACAAGTTTAAACCTTCGAATAAGATAGCTTTATATGTATGAATCGAATGATGTTATGAACATCATTACTACCTTAAGTTCCTTGGATGAACCTACTGGAAAAGAGAAAAATGGATCTAGCTTCAATGGATCCTTGGATGGCTCAAAGTTCTTGAAGCAAAATCATGACACGAAAACAAGTTCAAGTAAGATCATCATTTGAAATAAGATTGTTATAGTTATAGAAATTGAACCAAAGTTTGAATATGATTATTACCTGGTATTAGAATGATAACCTACTGTAAGAAACAAAGATTTCTTGAGGTTGGATGATCACCTTACAAGATTGGAAGTGAGCTAGCAAACTTGAAAGTATTCTTGATTTTATGAAACTAGAACTTTTGGAATTTATGAAGAACACTTAGAACTTGAAGATAGAACTTGAGAGAGTTCAATTAGATGAAGAAAATTGAAGAATGAAAGTGTTTGTAGGTGTTTTTGGTCGTTGGTGTATGGATTAGATATAAAGGATATGTAATTTTGTTTTCATGTAAATAAGTCATGAATGATTACTCATATTTTTGTAATCTTATGAGATATTTCATGCTAGTTGCCAAATGATGGTTCCCACATGTGTTAGGTGACTCACATGGGCTGCTAAGAGCTGATCATTGGAGTGTATATACCAATAGTACATACATCTAAAAGCTGTGTATTGTACGAGTACGAATACGGGTGCATACGAGTAGAATTGTTGATGAAACTGAACGAGAATGTAATTGTAAGCATTTTTGTTAAGTAGAAGTATTTTGATAAGTGTATTGAAGTCTTTCAAAAGTGTATAAATACATATTAAAACACTACATGTATATACATTTTAACTGAGTCGTTAAGTCATCGTTAGTCGTTACATGTAAGTGTTGTTTTGAAACCTTTAGGTTAACGATCTTGTTAAATGTTGTTAACCCAATGTTTATAATAACAAAAGAGATTTTAAATTATTATATTATCATGATATTATGATGTACGAATATCTCTTAATATGATATATATACATTAAATGTCGTTACAACGATAAACGTTACATATATGTCTCGTTTCAAAATCATTAAGTTAGTAGTCTTGTTTTTACATATGTAGTTCATTGTTAATATAATTAATGATATGTTTACTTATCATAATATCATTTTAACTATATATATAACCATATATATGTCATCATATAGTTTTTTTACAAGTTTTAACGTTCGTGAATCACCGGTCAACTTGGGTGGTCAATTGTCTATATGAAACCTATTTCAATTAATCAAGTCTTAACAAGTTTGATTGCTTAACATGTTGGAAACATTTAATCATGTAAACATCAATCTCAATTAATATATATAAACATGGAAAAGTTCGGGTCACTACAGTTGTTCGATTTGGTAAACGAGGGAAATTAAATCCAAGGTATATTGGACCATTCAAGATTATTGATCGTGTCGGACCAGTAGCTTACCGACTTGAGTTACCTCAACAACTCGCGGCTGTACATAACACTTTCCACGTCTCAAATTTGAAGAAATGTTTTGCTAAAGAAGATCTCACTATTCCATTAGATGAAATTCAAATCAACGAAAAACTCCAATTCATCGAAGAACCCGTCGAAATAATGGATCGTGAGGTTAAAAGACTTAAGCAAAAAAAGATACCAATTGTTAAGGTTCGATGGAATGCTCGTAGAGGACCTGAGTTCACCTGGGAGCGTGAAGATCAGATGAAGAAGAAATACCTGCATCTATTTCCAGAAGATTCGTCAACACCTTCAACAGCTTAAAATTTCGGGACGAAATTTATTTAACGGGTAGGTACTGTAGTGACCCAAACTTTTCCATGTTTATATATATTAATTGAGATTGATATTTACATGATTAAATGTTTCCAACATGTTAAGCAATTAAACTTGTTAAGACTTGATTAATTGAAATATGTTTCATATAGACAATTGACCACCCAAGTTGACCGGCGATTCACGAACGTTAAAACTTGTAAAAACGACATGACGATATATATATGGATATACATATGGTTAACATGAGATTATGATAAGTAAGTATCTCCATAAGTATATTAACAATGAGTTACATACATATAAACAAGACTACTAACTTAAGGATTTCGAAACGAGACATATATGTAACGATTATCGTTGTAACGACATTTAAATGAATATATATCATATTAAGATATATTAATATATCATAATATCATGATAATATAATAATTTAAAATCTCATTTGATATTATAAACATTGGGTTAACAACATTTAACAAGATCGTTAACCTAAAGGTTTCAAAACAACACTTACATGTAACGACTAACGATGACTTAACGACTCAGTTAAAATGTATATACATGTAGTGTTTTAATATGTATTTATACACTTTTGAAAGACTTCAATACACTTATCAAAATACTTCTACTTAACAAAAATGCTTACAATTACATCCTCGTTCAGTTTCATCAACAATTCTACTCGTATGCACCCGTATTCGTACTCGTACAATACACAGCTTTTAGATGTATGTACTATTGGTATATACACTCCAATGATCAGCTCTTAGCAATGTGAGTCACCTAACACATGTGGGAACCATCATTTGGCAACTAGCATGAAATATCTCATAAGATTACAAAAATATGAGTAATCATTCATGACTTATTTACATGAAAACAAAATTGCATATCCTTTATATCTAATCCATACACCAACGACCAAAAACACCTACAAACACTTTCATTCTTCAATTTTCTTCATCTAATTGATCTCTCTCAAGTTCTATCTTCAAGTTCTAAGTGTTCTTCATAAATTCTACAAGTTCTAGTTACATAAAATCAAGAATACTTTCAAGTTTGCTAGCTCACTTCCAATCTTGTAAGGTGATCATCCAACCTCAAGAAATCTTTGTTTCTTACAGTAGGTTATCATTCTAATACAAGGTAATAATCATATTCAAACTTTGGTTCAATTTCTATAACTATAACAATCTTATTTCAAGTGATGATCTTACTTGAACTTGTTTTCGTGTCATGATTCTGCTTCAAGAACTTCGAGCCATCCAAGGATCCGTTGAAGCTAGATCCATTTTTCTCTTTTCCAGTAGGTTTATCCAAGAAACTTAAGGTAGTAATGATGTTCATAACATCATTCGATTCATACATATAAAGCTATCTTATTCGAAGGTTTAAACTTGTAATCACTAGAACATAGTTTAGTTAATTCTAAACTTGTTCGCAAACAAAAGTTAATCCTTCTAACTTGACTTTTAAAATCAACTAAACACATGTTCTATATCTATATGATATGCTAACTTAATGATTTAAAACCTGGAAACACGAAAAACACCGTAAAACCGGATTTACGCCGTCGTAGTAACACCGCGGGCTGTTTTGGGTTAGTTAATTAAAAACTATGATAAACTTTGATTTAAAAGTTGTTATTCTGAGAAAATTATTTTTATTATGAACATGAAACTATATCCAAAAATTATGGTTAAACTCAAAGTGGAAGTATGTTTTCTAAAATGGTCATCTAGACGTCGTTCTTTCGACTGAAATGACTACCTTTACAAAAACGACTTGTAACTTATTTTTCCGACTATAAACCTATACTTTTCTGTTTAGATTCATAAAATAGAGTTCAATATGAAACCATAGCAATTTGATTCACTCAAAACGGATTTAAAATGAAGAAGTTATGGGTAAAACAAGATTGGATAATTTTTCTCATTTTAGCTACGTGAAAATTGGTAACAAATCTATTCCCACCATAACTTAATCAACTTGTATTGTATATTATGTAATCTTGAGATACCATAGACACGTATACAATGTTTCGACCTATCATGTCGACACATCTATATATATTTCGGAACAACCATAGACACTCTATATGTGAATGTTGGAGTTAGCTATACAGGGTTGAGGTTGATTCCAAAATATATATAGTTTGAGTTGTGATCAATACTGAGATACGTATACACTGAGTCGTGGATTGATTCAAGATAATATTTATCGATTTATTTCTGTACATCTAACTGTGGACAACTAGTTGTAGGTTACTAACGAGGACAGCTGACTTAATAAACTTAAAACATCAAAATATATTAAAAGTGTTGTAAATATATTTTGAACATACTTTGATATATATGTATATATTGTTATAGGTTCGTGAATCAACCAGTGGCCAAGTCTTACTTCCCGACGAAGTAAAAATCTGTGAAAGTGAGTTATAGTCCCACTTTTAAAATCTAATATTTTTGGGATGAGAATACATGCAGGTTTTATAAATGATTTACAAAATAGACACAAGTACGTGAAACTACATTCTATGGTTGAATTATCGAAATCGAATATGCCCCTTTTTATTAAGTCTGGTAATCTAAGAATTAGGGAACAGACACCCTAATTGACGCGAATCCTAAAGATAGATCTATTGGGCCTAACAAACCCCATCCAAAGTACCGGATGCTTTAGTACTTCGAAATTTATATCATATCCGAAGGGTGTCCCGGAATGATGGGGATATTCTTATATATGCATCTTGTTAATGTCGGTTACCAGGTGTTCACCATATGAATGATTTTTATCTCTATGTATGGGATGTGTATTGAAATATGAAATCTTGTGGTCTATTATTATGATTTGATATATATAGGTTAAACCTATAACTCACCAACATTTTTGTTGACGTTTTAAGCATGTTTATTCTCAGGTGATTATTAAGAGCTTCCGCTGTCGCATACTTAAATAAGGACGAGATTTGGAGTCCATGCTTGTATGATATTGTGTAAAAACTGCATTCAAGAAACTTATTTTGTTGTAACATATTTGTATTGTAAACCATTATGTAATGGTCGTGTGTAAACAGGATATTTTAGATTATCATTATTTGATAATCTACGTAAAGCTTTTTAAACCTTTATTGATGAAATAAAGGTTATGGTTTGTTTTAAAATGAATGCAGTCTTTGAAAAACGTCTCATATAGAGGTCAAAACCTCGCAACGAAATCAATTAATATGGAACGTTTTTAATCAATAAGAACGGGACATTTCAAAAACCAAATAAGAACGAAACTTATCAAAAGCAAAGACAACCGCTAGGAGCTCTTTTTCTGTCGTGGTATAATTCATATGAGCTCCCGTAAGCGTCTTACTTACATAATAAATTGGTTGGAAGTGATTGATCTTCCTTTGTCCTAAGACCGCGCCTAAGGCGACATTACTCGCGTCACACATAAGCTCGAAAGGTAATGCCCAATCAGGTGAAACCATAATCGGAGCGTGTGTTAGCTTCTCTTTGAGAATGGAAAAGGCGTTCACACAATCAACATTAAAATCGAATGGAACATCCTTCTCAAGTAGTTTAGTCAAGGGGCGGGCAATCTTGGAAAAATCTTTGATAAACCGCTGATAAAAACCCGCATGACCAAGAAAACTACGGATTGCTTTAACATTGGTGGGATGAGGAAGCTTATGAATAACATCAATTTTAGCCGGATCTACCTCAATCCCCACATGATAAATTTTATGACCGAGAACAATGCCTTCCTTCACCATGAAGTGGCACTTCTCCCAATTCAAGACAAGGTTTGACTTTTCGCAACGGATGAGCATTCGCTCAAGATTAGAAAGACAATGGTCAAAGGAGTCTCCAAAGATGGAAAAGTCATCCATAAACACTTCCATACACTCCTCGACCATGTCATGGAAGATTGCCATCATGCACCGTTGGAAAGTGCCGGGTGCATTGCACAACCCGAATGGCATACGCTTATACGCAAATGTACCATAAGGATAAGTGAAAGTAGTTTTCTCTTGATCCTTGGGGTCAATGGGGATTTGAAAGTACCCAGAAAATCCATCCATGAAACAATAGAATTCCTTCCCCGCCAAACGTTCAAGCATTTGGTCAATGAATGGTAGCGGGAAATGATCCTTCCTGGTGGCGTCGTTCAAACGACGATAATCGATGCATACTCTCCACCTCGTCACCGTACGTGTTGGAACAAGTTCGTTCCTTTCATTTAGCACAACGGTGGTACCCCCTTTTTGGGTACAACTTGTACGGGACTCACCCATGGGCTATCGGAGATAGGGTATATCAACCCGGCGTCAAGTAATTTGACTACCTCCTTCTTAACAACTTCCTTCATATTCGGGTTTAACCTTCTTTGTCTTTGAACAACCAGTTTATACTCATCCTCCATGAGGATTTTGTGAGTGCAAAAAGAAGGATTAATACCCGGAATATCGGTCGTCTTCCACGCTATAGCCCTTTTATGGTCCCTAAGTACATTTAATAACCTACCCCTTTCGTCACCGGTTAGACGAGAAGAAATAATAACCGGTAGTTGTGACGTACCTTGTAAAAAAGCATATTCCAAATGGCTTGGAAGTTCCTTAAGATCTAAGGTGGGTGGTTCTTCCAAGGAGTTTTTAATTCGGAACCGATCTTCATTCTTGATTTCTTCAAATAGTTCCTCCTCCTTGGGATCAAAATTTTCAACATCCTTATCCTCAAAATTGGTAACAACCTTCAACAATTCTTCTAGTTCTGACTCAACATCAAACTCATCACTTTCACCCAATGGGGTGACATCGGAAGTATCAATTCCCAAGAGTTCCTGCAAGTCATCATCAACACAATTATCAATAACATCAATCCTAAAACATGAATCATCGGATGAACTAGGGTATTTCATGGCTTTATCTACACTAAAGGTAACCCTCTCGTCACCGACACCGATGCTCAATTGCTTCTTTTGGATAAAAATAATGGCATCAACGGTGTTGAGGAAGGGACGACCCAAGATGAGTGGTACCTTAGCATCCTCCTCCATTTCTAGGACAATAAAATCAGTAGGAAAGGTGAATGAATTTACACGCACGGGTAAATCCTCGGCTATACCGATCGGATAGCTACATGAACTGTAACGACCCGTCAAAATTGCTATTGACGCGGCACGTTAATCATTGATTCCACAATGAGGTTTTGACCTCTATATGATACGTTTTGATAAAATATTGCATTCATTAAAATAAGTGACTTTCTAAACATAGAAAGTTATAAGCATGTGGGCGAGTGCTTAGGTATAAGCAAATCCCCAAAATACATAAGTCTTTATTTTACAGGTTAACATCACAGTCAAATTATTAATTACACAACATAGTTTTGTTTCGAATGCAATAAACTTTATACAAAGCATGAGAGACTCCATGCAGGCAATAAGCACATCACAGCGGAGCAGTCTAAGGACCTGAGAATAAAACATGCTAAAAAGTCAACACGAATGTCGATGAGTTATAGGTTTAATTGCTCAAGTCATAAATATATATAAAGATGGACCACAAGATTTCATCAAAAGTTTATCAATAGATTCTACGTAACAGAGCACCCTGGTAACTAAACTTAACGCTTTAATGATAATTACCCTATTCATTTTAATACACGCAAACCAACGTGTCATAAACTCAAATAACATACGTTCGTTAAAAGGCTAGCGCTCTAGCTCGGACGGGGATGTCAAGCCCTATGGATCCATATACAATTATTCACGCCCACCAGTCCATATCACATGTACTGGCAGCTACTAGTTACCAAAGCTAAGGGATTTTCGGTTTAACTCAGTGTAGAATTAAGTATGTACTTGTATCCATTGCGTTTAAAATAAATTGCATGTATTCTCAGCCCAAAAATATTTAAAGCATTTTAAAAAGGGATCTATAAACTCACTGTTCAATATTGAGATTTAATATTGTAGGCAAATTGTGTAGACGTAATGATGGTAGACGACTGTTTGGTTGGCCTTGGATTCAAGAACAATACCCCGAACAATACCCAATATTTTCTTAGTTTAAAACGGTTTGAAACTCGAATTAAAAACACCCTCGTATATACCTTATTATTATTACACTTAAATTTAAAATTATAATTATAATTATAAATATAAATATAGAACACAGAAAAAGAAAAGAAAGTATGTGTATATAAATTCGTCGAGCAAACTGCCTTTTATAGGCATATTTCCTGAATTTGGTCCCCATGCGATCGCATGGATTTTCAGTGCTTTTGCCATGCGATCGCATGGCTAGGCTTGACAGCTCATTTTGTTTTGTTTGCTAGTTCATCGACATAATATTTACTGTAGCAAATAGTGTTTTTGGTTCCCATGCGATCGCATGGGCTTTTGGTGTATCTGCCATGCGATCGCATGGCTAGTCTGGCCTTTTGTTTGCTAGTTTGTCGACATATTATTCACTGTAGCAATAGTGTTTACTGTAGCAAATAGTTTTTTACTGTAGCAAAGTCGTACTGTAGCAAATAGTGTTTTACTGTAGCAAATAGTATTTTACTGTAGCAAAGTCATTTTTTACTGTAGCAAATAGTGTTTTACTGTAGCAAATAGTGTTTTACTGTAGCATCTTTGATTTATTTGCGTTTCTTCTTATAAATTTTAAAAAAAAACTTACATTATAAAAATAAAGTTTTAAGATTCAGCATAATAGGTTCACTTATCGTGTCGGAAACATTTAATCCTGTAATTAATTTATTAATATGAAATTTTCTGGGTCTTTACATGAACGGTATGCTAATCTAATTCCCATCCTAGTGGGTGTCAACTCTCCTAGGCCAAGTTTGAGATATAAGGAATAAGGCATTAAGTTAATACTTGCGCCCAGGTCGGCGAGTGCATCATACACCACCGAATCTCCCATCTTGCATGGGATGAGAAAACTACCCTTGTCACCTAACTTTGGGGGTGTCTTTTGCTTTTTCAAGATAGCCGAGCACTCCTCATTGAGGAATGTGGCAGAAACCTCCTCATATTTAACCTTATCAGAAATGAGGTCCTTGATAAACCTCCCATAATTTGGCATGCCCGACAAAACATCCTTCAATGGCATGTTAACGCTAATTTGTTTGATCATGTCGGAAAATTTCTTGTATTGACTTGCAAGCTTGTCTTTCTTCAACCTTTGAGGGTAAGGAATTAGTGCTTTGTACACCCTCGCCAGTGGTTCTTGACTCACTTTAGCTTTTTACAGTGGTCGGAGCTTCGGGCTCCTTTTCCTTCTCAATAACTACGAGCTCGTCCTTGTTGGGTACCTACAAAATAGAAGGAGAAACAAGAGTCGGAGACTTGGGAGTCTCCGGGTTAATAATCAAACCACTCCGCGTGGTAATAGCATTCACATGCTCGTTCCTCGTTAGCCCGGTATTCGGATTAGCTTGAGTATTAACCGGAAGGGAACCTGGTTGTCTCTCCGATAACATTTGTACGATACTACCCATGTCTCTCTCAAGATTCTGAATTGACGCTTGTTGGTTTCGCACTTGTTGTAACATCCCACCTTTTTCCGCTTACTTTTCCGTTTAACTATTTAAATTCCGTTATATGTTTATAACGTCTCCTGTTGTTACGCGTTTTAAAAATATCTCGTTTAGGTAATTCACGCACCCGCAACCGAACTCGAGGGACTAGTTTCGCCAAAGAGCCAAAGAGGTAACTAGCATTTGACTAGTCAACCCCACCCCCTTTCTTTTTCATTTTCATTTTCCTTTTCTTTCACTACTTCTCCATTTTCTTTCAATTACCCATTTCAAAGAATCATCATCTAAATCCAAGCTAGCGGGTGTCTTGCAAAACAAATTACATATTTGGAATCCTTGCAACTTCCTCTTCGATTCCATACCGATTTCATTACGTTTGGGTAACTTTCTAAAATCACTAGATTTTGTGTTCTTGATGTTTTTAACTTATAAAGTTGTTAATTAGTGTCTATGGCTCAAGTCTAACATGAATATATGATTTATATGTTCGATTTTGTTATTTGAAGTAATAAGCTTGAACATAAACTTTGGTGTGTTTGATTTGGTAATTTGGTTGTGTGGATGATGTTAAATGTCATAAATGCATGTATTAAATGTGTTCCTAACATCACTAGCTTCAATTTGATGTGTAGGTTGTTTTAGAAAACTTCATAAACATGATTAGTGATTTTGATGTTATTGGTTAGGCTTTAATAGAATTGAATGTGAACATTTAATGTATTGAATGCCATGAATTGTGGTTGGTAAGTGGTTAGTTAGATTGTATGCTTGATTACCTACGAAACGGCGTGTCGTATGTATGCATTTAATTCCCGAATCCTATTTTGTGCATTTATGAACTTGAGCATTAATTGAGCATTAAATGTTGGAAAGTCGGTTATTGCAAATGATGTTTTTGGTTAATGAAATATGTTTAGTTGTGTTCTTTGTCAAATTAGCTTTCCAACGATATAAAATGCGTGTCATAAGTGTTTACGGTTTGTGATTTGTGTTTGATCGAAGTTCGGAAAAAGACTTGAACAATTAAAACTAACCAGGCACCAGCACACGTTATGTGCCGCGGCGCGGCCAGCCTATGTCGCGGCGCGACATAAGGCGTGTCCAGGTTCTGACCTCCTTGGTCAAAATAAGAAAAATGTTTGGCACGCTATGGACCTCTGATTCACATGAGACTTGTTCTAACATGCTTATATATGAATAAAAACCTCAGAAAAATAGTTCGGGACCCGACCCGAACGTGTTGACTTTTTTGTTGACTTTGACCGACCAAAGTTTGACTTTTTGTCAAACTTAACCAAATGATTATGCAATCTTTCTAATTTGTTTCTATACGTGTATCTTGCATGAAACTTGACAATTTGATCCACATGCTACATAATCGAGTCGTAACGAGCCATAGGACTAATTGAACATCTTTGACCTATCGAGTTTACCGTTATTGATACAACCTATTTGTTTAGGTCAAGACTAGCATTGTTCTTTGCACACGTTACTTTGTGAAGTACTTTTCATACGTGCACTCAAGGTGAGATCATAGTCCCACTTTTACTCTTTTGAACTTACATTTGGGATGAGAAAACATAAACGTTTCTTTTTACTAAGTGAACACAAGTACAGGAAAACAAACATTCTACATACGAGTTTGAACAAAAATCCTCAATTCGATTATCATTAGTTACACTTGCCGAGTGTAAGCGAGAACTTATGTTGTATGGCCATATGGGTTTGACAAACCCTCATTCAAACGGTTCGCTACCGTTTACGAATGAAATATATTTTCGACAAACAGTGTATGTTCTAACACTATTGTGATGGGGTTCTATGGAAGGAATGTTAAGCATTGATAATTGGGTGCTCGTGAAACAAATTTTTGGAATGTATTACTATTATATCAATGTTACAAATCTTGTGGTTCACTTGTACTTACTTACTTAAATCTATGATTTCACCAACGTTTTCGTTGACAGATTTCTATATTTTTCTCAGGTCCTTGAACGTTTTGTGATACATGCTTCCGCTCATTTCTTTTGATACTTGCTTGGATGTCGAGTATATACATGCATACATGGAGCATCTTTTGGCTACTTTTAAATCGTGTCGCATAGATTTCAATTGTACTTATAACTTTGTAACGTAACTTTTGGATGAATGATTCTTGTAAACTTGGAAACAAATCTTAACTTTTGAAATGAATGCGACATATTTTCGGTCAAACGTCATTTTAAAGACTTATGACCACGTAATGGGACCTAAGTAGCCGGCGCCGTCAATGGCCATTTTGTAGGGTCACTATAGATGGTATCAGAGCGTTGGTTGTAGGGATTTAGAGTTCATTGGTGTCAACCCCGAGTTATAGGGTACATTAGTGAGTCTAGACTACAACAGGCATATAGACTTGAAGTAGGAATTACTTGACTACTTGTGCATTATACTCGAACTCTTCTATCATATCTAATTCTTATTCAACCTTAATCTCACGTTACTTGATTTAGTTGACGCGCCATCTTGACTATATGAACATTCTGACATTATGACATAAAGAATTTAAGGCGAGTCAAGGAAAATTTCTCTCTATCCTTATTCCATATCATGATTAGTATTATTGAAAATACTAATCAACGGTATTCTTGTGTTTTGAAGGAACAATGCCTCCTCGTCGTGTGCCATGCCATGAGACTCCTGAACAAGCTCTACAACAAATGGTAGCCACCGCCGTAGAGGCGGCCATGGCCGATCACTCCACCAACAACAATAACAATAACAACAACAACAACAATGGAGCCGGTAACTCAAGCGAAGGGTGCTCCTACAAAGCCTTCATGGGGTGCAAACCTCACACTTTTGATGGAACCGGGGGACCGGTTGTACTCACTCGATGGTTCGAACAAACGGAAGCTGTTTTTAGCATAAGCGGTTGTCGGGACCAAGACAAGGTCAAATACTCCACTCACACTTTCGCCGGTGCCACCCTCACGTGGTGGAACATGTATGTACAATCGGTGGGTACCGATGAAGCTCACGCCCTCTCTTGGGCTGACTTAAGGGAAAAGATGATCGTCGAATATTTCCCTCGTGAAGAAACCCGAAGGCTCGAACAAGAGCTAAGAACTTTGAAAGCGATCGGAAACGATCTCAAGGCTTATAATCAACGATTTTCCGAACTAGCCTTGATGTGCCCAAACCTTGTGAACCCCGAAGCTTTAAGGGTTGAACTTTACATGGATGGTCTCCCAAAGAGCATCAAACACGGGGTAATGTCATCCAAACCCACTAATCATCAAGAAGCTTTGAACATGGCCTGCAAGTTGATAGAAACGGTGGACAAAATTGTAGTGCCGGCACCTAAAGCTGAGGATAAGTCGAGTAACAACAAAATAAAGTGGGAAACCCCCCAATCAAGCAACAACAACTTTGCCAAGAAGCCTTACACCTCCGACGGCAAGAAGGGTTATGCCGGAAACCTACCTCTTTGCAACAAATGCAACAAACATCACTTTGGCGAATGTGGCAAGCTAATTTGCTATCGGTGCCAAGGAGTTAGTCATAAGGCCAATGAGTGTAAAAGTGTCGCCCCCATCGCTCGAAAGGGGCCCAATGCACCAAAAACGGGCACTTGTTACGAATGTGGCCAAATGGGCCATTATAGAAATGCATGCCCGAAGAAGAAAGATAACCCCAACACATGCGGCCGAGATTTCAACATCAACACCGAGGAAGCCCGAGATGACAATGAATTAGTCACAGGTACGTTTCTTCTCAACAACACTTATGTTACTTGTTTATTCGATTCGGGTGCCGATAAATGCTTTGTATCCAAGACTTTGATTCATTCTTTTAACACTCCACCACTTCCACTAGATACCACTTATACCATTGAAGTGGCCAACGGAAAACTATTGAGTGCCGACACATATTACCGGGGGTGTACGTTAAATATTTTGGGTAATGAGTTTGAAATTGACTTGATACCCATGGAACTAGGAAGCTTCGATGTAATAATCGGTATGAATTGGCTAGCCAAAACGAAATCTCACATCCTTTGTGATCTTAACGCAATTCGAATTCCTATCGAGAATGGTGAACCTTTGATCGTCTATGGCGATAATAGTTGCATCGGACTCAACCTCGTTTCATGCATTAAAGTTAGAAATCTACTCCGTAAGGGTTGTT
Organism: Rutidosis leptorrhynchoides; assembly: GCF_046630445.1. Taxonomy (NCBI): domain Eukaryota; kingdom Viridiplantae; phylum Streptophyta; class Magnoliopsida; order Asterales; family Asteraceae; genus Rutidosis; species Rutidosis leptorrhynchoides. Next base: position 13,370,244 of record NC_092334.1, read on the forward strand.
TTGCGATCCTTGCTCACGTTAAGAAAGTCGAGTCTGATGAGAAGCACATCGATGATGTGCCAATTGTTAGTGACTATTCCGGTGTATTTTCCGATGAATTGCCGGGTCTTCCACCTCACCGACCAGTTGAATTCCAAATCGATCTTATTCAGGGAGCCGCACCCGTAGCACGTGCACCATATAGACTCGCTCCATCCGAAATGCAAGAATTGCAAAGTGAAATCCAATAACTACTTGATCGTGGTTTTATCCAACCTAGCCATTCACCTTGGGGCGCTCCGATTTTGTTTGTTAAAAAGAAAGACGGATCCCTACGAATGTGCATTGATTATCGTGAACTAAACAAATTGACGGTTAAGAACTGATATCCTCTTCCTCGCATCGATGACCTCTTTGATCAACTACAAGGGTCTTGTGTATATTCAAAAATCGATCTCCACTCAAGTTATCATCAATTAAGGGTTAAGGGGGAAGATGTCTCCAAAACCGCTTTCCGAACTCGTTATGGTAGTTATGAATTCCTTGTCATGCCATTTGGTCTCACTAACGCACCGGCGGTGTTCATGGATCTTATGAACCGCCTGTGCAAACCGTATCTTGACAAATTCGTTATCATGTTCATTGATGATATTTTGGTTTATTCTAAAAGCAAAGAAGAACACGAGGAACATCTCCGACTTGTGCTTGAACTTTTAAGACAAGAACGACTCTATGCCAAATTCTCCAAGTGTGAATTTTGGTTAAAGGAAGTTCAATTTCTTGGTCATGTTGTAAGTGACCAAGGTATTAAAGTCGATCCAACGAAAATCGAAGCCGTTAGTAAATGGGAGACTCCTACTACTCCTACTCACATTCGTCAATTCTTGGGTCTCGCCGGATACTATCGTAGATTCATCAAAGATTTCTCTTTGGTCGCTCGTCCTCTAACCGCGTTAACTCATAAGGGAAGAAAATTCGTTTGGGCAACCGAACAAGAATCCGCATTTCAAATCTTGAAAACGAAGCTAACCACCGCTCCTATCTTGTCACTTCTCGAAGGCAACGATGATTTTGTTGTGTATTGCGACGCCTCGAAACATGGTTTTGGGTGTGTGTTGATGCAACGAACGAAAGTCATTTCTTATGTTTCTCGACAACTCAAAATTCATGAACGAAACTACACGACACATGATCTTGAACTCGAAGCCGTTGTCTTTGCACTTAAAATGTGGAGACACTATCTTTATGGAACCAAGAGTACTATCTTTACCGATCACAAAAGTCTCCAACACATCTTCAATCAAAAGCAACTAAACATGAGACAACGAAGGTGGATTGAAACCTTAAACGATTACGATTGCGAGCTTCGTTATCATCCCGGAAAGGCAAATGTAGTAGCCGATGCCTTAAGTCGAAAGGAAAGAGCGGTGCCCCTTCGTGTCCGAGCCTTAAACATCACCATCCACACAAACCTTAATAGCCAAATCCGGGTAGCCCAAGATGAAGCTCTCAAGGATGAAAACGTTTCACACGAGCTCTTGAACATTCTCATCTCTCGATTCGAAACTAAGGAAACCGAACTCCGATATTTAGCCGGAAGGATTTGGGTGCCTAGTTATGGGGACCTACGAAGTCTTATTTTAGATGAAGCCTATAAGTCACGATACTCGATTCACCCCGGTTCCAATAAGATGTACCACGACCTTAAACAACAATATTGGTGGCCAAACATCAAAAGGGACGTAGCTACTTATGTTTCCAAGTGTTTAACATGTTCCAAAGTCAAAGCTGAACACCAAAGACCGTCCGGGTTACTTCAACAACCCGAAATCCCGCAATGGAAGTGGGAAAGAATAACGATGGACTTCATCACCAAGTTACCAAAGACAACGGGCGGTTATGATACCATTTGGGTTATTGTTGACCGTCTCACCAAATCCGCACACTTTCTCGCCATGAAGGAGACCGACAAAATGGAGAAACTTTCACAACTTTACATCAAGGAGATCGTAGCCCGACACGGTGTACCTTTATCGATTATCTCCGACCGAGATGGCCGTTTTGTTTCTAGATTTTGGCGTACCTTGCAAGAAGCGTTGGGAACGCGTTTAGACATGAGCACCGCATATCATCCTCAAACCGATGGGCAAAGCGAATGCACAATTCAAACCTTAGAGGACATGTTACGGGCTTGTGTTGTTGATTTTGGAAAAGCTTGGGACAAGCACTTACCTCTCGCCGAATTCTCCTACAACAATAGTTATCACGCGAGTATAAAAGCCGCCCCATTCGAAGCGTTATATGGCCGAAAATGCCGTTCCCCTTTTTGTTGGGCCGAAGTAGGCGATGTACAAATCACCGGACCCGAACTCATTCACAAAACCACCGAGAAGATCGTTCAAATCCGAGATAGGCTTCGGACGGCCCGGAGTCGTCAAAAGTGCTATACCGATAAAAGATGCAACGACCTTGAATTTCAAGTCGGTGACCGCATCATGTTAAAAGTTGCACCTTGGAAAGGTGTCATTCATTTTGGAAAACGTGGGAAATTAAATCCTCGGTATATTGGTCCTTTTGAAATCTTGGAGAGTATTGGAACCGTTGCGTATCGTTTAGATCTTCCGCCCCAATTGAGCTCCGTTCATCCTACCTTCCATGTATCTAACTTGAAAAAGTGTCTTGCCGAACCTGTTATCGTCATCCCTCTCGAGGAACTTACTATTGATGACAAACTTCATTTTGTGGAGGAACCGGTTGAAATTGTGGACACCTCCGTCAAGACATTGAAACAAAGCCGAATCCCGATTGTCAAAGTTCGTTGGAATGCCAAAAGAGGACCCGAGTTTACTTGGGAAAGGCAAGATCAAATGCAAAAGAAATACCCTCACTTATTCCCGATTCTGGAAACGCAAGATCCCGAGGAAGAAACAACGACTACTACGCCTACTTAAATTTCGGGACGAAATTTCTTTTAAGGAGTAGGTAATGTAATATCCCACCTTTTTCCGCTTACTTTTCCGTTTAACTATTTAAATTCCGTTATATGTTTATAACGTCTCCTGTTGTTACGCGTTTTAAAAATATCTCGTTTAGGTAATTCACGCACCCGCAACCGAACTCGAGGGACTAGTTTCGCCAAAGAGCCAAAGAGGTGACTAGCATTTGACTAGTCAACCCCACCCCCTTTCTTTTTCATTTTCATTTTCCTTTTCTTTCACTACTTCTCCATTTTCTTTCAATTACCCATTTCAAAGAATCATCATCTAAATCCAAGCTAGCGGGTGTCTTGCAAAACAAATTACATATTTGGAATCCTTGCAACTTCCTCTTCGATTCCATATCGATTTCATTACGTTTGGGTAACTTTCTAAAATCACTAGATTTTGTGTTCTTGATGTTTTTAACTTATAAAGTTGTTAATTAGTGTCTACGGCTCAAGTCTAACATGAATATATGATTTATATGTTCAATTTTGTTATTTGAAGTAATAAGCTTGAACATAAATTTTAGTGTGTTTGATTTGGTGATTTGGTTGTGTGGATGATGTTAAATGTCATAAATGCATGTATTAAATGTGTTCCTAACATCACTAGCTTCAATTTGATGTGTAGGTTATTTTAGAAAACTTCATAAACATGATTAGTGATTTTGATGTTGTTGGTTAGGGTTTGATAGAATTGAATGTGAACATTTAATGTATTGAATGCCATGAATTGTGATTGGTAAGTGGTTAGTTAGATTGTATGCTTGATTACCTACGAAATGGCGTGTCGTATGTATGCATTTAATTCCCGAATCCTATTTTGTGCATTTATGAACTTGAGCATTAATTGAGCATTAAATGTTGGAAATTCGGTTATTGCAAATGATATTTTTGGTTGATGAAATGTGTTTAGTTGTGTTCTTTGTCAAATTAGCTTTCCAACGATATAAAATGCGTGTCATAAGTGTTTACGGTTTGTGATTTGTGTTTGATCGAAGTTCGGAAAAAGACTTGAACAATTGAAACTAACCAGGCACCAGCACACGTTATGTGCCGCGGCGCGGTCAGCCTATGTCGCGGCGCGACATAAGGCGTGTCCAGGTTCTGACCTCCTTGGTCAAAATAAAAAAAATGTTTGGCACGCTATGGACCTCCGATTCACATGAGACTTGTTCTAACATGCTTATATATGAATAAAAACCTCAGAAAAATAGTTCGGGACCCGACCCGAACGTGTTGACTTTGACCGACTAAAGTTTGACTTCTTGTCAAACTTAACCAAATGATTATGCAATCTTTCTAATTTGTTTCTATACTTGTATCTTGCATGAAACTTGACAATTTGATCCACATGCTACATAATCGAGTCGTAACGAGCCATAGGACTTATTGAACATCTTTGACCTATCGCGTTTACCGTTATTGATACAACCTATTTGTTTAGGTCAAGACTAGCATTGTTCTTTGCACACATTACTTTGTGAAGTACTTTTCATACGTGCACTCAAGGTGAGATCATAGTCCCACTTTTACTCTTTTGAACTTACATTTGGGATGAGAAAACATAAACGTTTCTTTTTACTAAGTGAACACAAGTACAGGAAAACAAACATTCTACATACGAGTTTGAACAAAAATCCTCAATTCGATTATCATTAGTTACACTTGCCGGGTGTAAGCGAGAACTTATGTTATATGGCCATATGGGTTTGACAAACCCTCATTCAAACGGTTCGCTACCGTTTACGAATGAAATATATTTTCGAGAAACATTGTATGTTCTAACACTATTGTGATGGGGTTCTATGGAAGGAATGTTAAACATTGATAATTGGGTGCTCATGAAACAAACTTTTGGAATGTATTACTATTATATCAATGTAATAAATCTTGTGGTTCACTTGTACTTACTTACTTAAACCTATGATTTCACCAACGTTTTCGTTGACAGATTTCTATGTTTTTCTCAGGTCCTTGAACGTTTTGTGATACATGCTTCCGCTCATTTCTTTTGATACTTGCTTGGATGTCGAGTATATACATGCATACATGGAGCATCTTTTGGCTACTTTTAAATCGTGTCGCATAGATTTCAATTGTACTTATAACTTTATAACGTAACTTTTGGATGAACGATTCTTGTAAACTTGGAAACAAATCTTAACTTTTGAAATGAATGCGACATATTTTCGGTCAAACGTCATTTTAAAGACTTATGACCACGTAATGGGACCTAAGTAGCCGGTGCCGTCAATGGCGATTTTGTCGGGTCGTTACACTTGTTGATTTACCAACTCATTCCTCTCATCCATCTTGATCATATAACTTCTCAACAAATCTTCTAAACTATCCTTCTTCGGGGCTTGGGGTTGAACGGGTTGAGTATACGGGGTTTGGGCTACAGGTGGTTGATATTGTTTTTGGGTTGGGGCTACGGATGGTTGATAGTGTTGTCGGGGTGGTTGGTATTGTTGTTGATTTTGGTTTCAGTTTTGGAAACCTGGCGGTCCACCTCTTTGAAATGCAAAGGTCTTTTGATTACCTTGGAACCCCGTGTTCGTAGCTTGATTCGCATTTGAACTACCACCTTGATAATTAGAGCTACCACATTGATAATTAGAGCTACCACCTTGATAACCCGGAAAATCTTGAAATGTCACATCCCTCTTTTTCAAATAACCAAGAAAATTTGCATCGGACATCATCGGTTGATCATTAACATCACAATCTTTAGTGAGATGGGGCCCGTTACATGTTTCGCACCCCACTTGCATAGCGACAACCGTTGAAGTTAACTTCTCAATGTCCTTTCCAAACTTTTTGAATTGATTAGATAATGAAGCAATCGTCTCACCACTATCATCCTCCGAAACCACATTAGCAATCGCTTTCCTAACCGGTGTATCCCTCGAAGGTGTCCATTCAAATGTATGAACGGAAATGTCTTTCAACAATTGATAAGCTTGGTTTGGAGACTTATACAAAAACACACCACCCGTTGAAGAATCAAGAATACCTCGTGTATGTTCATCGACCCCTCGATAAAAAGTTTGGACGATTTTCCCTTTTTGTAACCCGTGTTGCGGGCAATTTCTCAACATTTGCTTTAAGCGTTCCCAAGCTTCATAAAGTGATTCATCATGTTTCTGCGCAAAGGAATTAATATCCATTCGTAACTTTTTGGCCTTAGCCGGTGGAATATACCTCGAAATAAACTTATCCCTCAATTGAGCAAATGTAGTAATGGAGTCGGGTTGCAAAGATTTCAACCATGCACTAGCATCACCTGATAAGGAATACGGGAAAGTTCTCAATTTGAAAGCATCGTCAGTTACTCCTTGATTCTTGTACAATTGACACAAATCCTCGAATTGTTCCATGTGTTCAATCAGATTATTGTTGGTCCTTCCATCAAACAACTTCTCACGCAACATACGAAAAAATTGACTCTTAACCTCCCAAGTCTGGGCCGTAATGTCGGGCCTTCGAATGATGGGTAAAATTGCCGGAGGTGCAGTTTGTCGCGTGGTCCACATCGGTTGATCATATGGATTCTCTGCCATTTCCTCTTCTTCTTTTTCAAATGTTTCTTCGTGAACTGTTAGCTCCAAATCAGGAGTGGGACCGCTTGTTTCCGATTCTGTCTCAATCTTTTCTTTAGTTCACTAGGACTTCCCTTTGGTTGTTGGTTCTTCTTTTGAGCTTTGGTCTTCTTGGTATCCTTATGAAACTTTCTCTCCGGCTCAGGATGAGGTTCTACCAGTTCCCCCTAGGCAAACGGGGCATAAACCTTGTCACCTAACTGTAAGATCACAAGCACAAACAAGAAAACCGTAAACAGAAAAAGTAACTTTCGTGGGATAAATCCCAACGAAAGGATCTAGTAACAAAATAGATAATAAAATTCTAAAAACACCGAACTCCCCGGCAGTGGCGCCAAAAGTTGATGTGCGTTTATTATACTTATAAAGATGGGACAAAAACATTTTAATTTACTAACACACAAATGGGCAACGAATCTCAGTCATATGTAGGTAGTTAAAAGTAGTTCCGGTCGATCCACAAGGAGTAATGTGATTCAGAATTCGATAATCAAGTAATATTACTGTAGTAGAAAAGGGGGAGTTTTGTATTGATTTTGACAATATAAAAATACGTGAGTAAAGCGATAAACAATAATAAGGAAATGGTGCCCACTTGAATGATTCCCTTCGACGTGGATTGTATAAGAATTAAATCGATTATTTTGTTAACGGTATATAGTCTTATGACTACTGGCCAAATAATCACGCGACTTCAACCAACAAGAATTAATCAACTCTCGTCGATCATTCCCTGTTAGTCAAACTATACCCGACTAATGATTGTGAGACTCAACCCAGTTCTACTCTCGTAGAACCATAAATCACAACGGGCTACCGTATACAATTACACAATTGCAAGGTTTCAATATCAACCAATCACCAATTACACTTATATACCAATCTCTCGGTAATATTCATATAATTCTCTAGATCACCAGTGGTGTTGAAGCACAAGTCATATATTGTGAAATAACTCTCGTTAATCACTCAACAACTCATGTAATTGGAGTAAAATATCAAACCCTAGCAACGATGGATCTTTGGTTGAACACACAATCAAAAGTCAAATAACGCAACAATATTACATATTATTAACAATCCACCATCAAAGGTTTACAATCAAGTGAACACACTAAGATTTTAGCCTAGCATAGCAAAAGATAAATCAAGCATGGAATCAAAAGATGCATAAACCATGATTAAATAAATAAAGAGTAATAAAGATCAATACCAATTGTAAAGATGAATCAATCCAACAATTGTTTGAGTACTTGCAAATTAAAGATGAAAGATATATGTTATGAACCCTAAAAATTGCCCAAAAATGGCTGGAAACACGAAGTGTAGATGAAAAGTGGAGATGATGTCCTTTCAAATGGCCAAAAAAAATGCTTTAAATAGTGCTGGAAACCGTCGTGGACCGCTGGACCAAAGTGGACCGCCGGACCAAAGTGGACCGCCGGACCACATTTTGACTATCGAAGCTAAAAGCTGATGCTGGACCGTCGGACCAAAATGGACCGTCGGACCAGGTGACTTCTGTTAATGATTTTGCTCAGTGGACTGGCGGTCTACAAGTCTGTTCTATTGGTTCCTGGAGCATGGTAGCGCAAAAGAACTGTAACAACCCAACCCAATATACAATCGAACACGAAAAATAAGAATTTTTTTTTTATACAGTTGGGGTGTGCGGCGCGCAACCCCATATGTGCGCGGCGCGCACATAGTCTGGCAGCCCGCTGTACAAAAGTTCCAATTTTCGATTAAAGATCTCCCACTTCCTGACATATTTAGACGAATCGCTTTTCACATCATGTTATAATATGTAAAACTAACCCATTTCAATCATAAAACAAGTTTTACAAAACGGGGCACACATCGGCCGTTTTACGAGTTTCGTTCAAAACATACAAGTTCGACCATAAGAGTTTAAATTCCAAACGACACTATGAGCATGGTGTTTGGGGGTTAAACTACCCAAATCTCGGTCAAACTCTAAAAGCTATAACATCCAAAAGCGTCCCCTACAAACAAAGCGGGATCTCTAATCCATACGAATTCCCTTACCCTTGTCTCCGCTGGAGCCTATAAAAAGATAAACAACGAGAGGGTAAGCAAAGCTTAGTGAATGCAATAATTATACATATACATATATAAGTTACTTACTTGCATCACTCACCCCAATTCCGCATGCATACTAGCAATATAATTAGCATACCCACATAATGTATAACGCTAAGTCCCCGATAAAGCAAGCTAGTATAACAATAGCATATAACACAAACAATATAATATGCTACGCCACAATACACAAACATTGATGTTCACAACATCCAAGTATTCAAATTCCGAGGCTAGCCCAACGAATGGTATCGTCAACATCGAACTTATTTTCTCATCCGTCCTAGTTAATGTGGTATCGTCAACATCGAACTTAAACCCGCATATGAGGTATCGTCAATATCGAACTTAAACCCTCATCTAATGTCACTACAATAGTGGTATGGCTTCGTCAACATCGAACTTTAAATCCATACTTGAGGTATCGTCAACATCAAACTTTAACCCTCCTCTAAAATGATCAAACAATATACTCTAGGATATGGTATCATCAACATTGAACTTTAACCCATACCCCACAAATAAATAAATCATATACATACATATATAATTATTTCACTCACCTTAATGATTTGGTGACGATTTTATACTTCCGAATGCTTCAAAGCCGAGTACCTAATAAAATAAGTACTCAATCAACACACACACACTGGTTGGACTAATCACCAACAACTTACTCATGTGCATTTAATGACTTAAATGCATTAAATGCCCCATTTACATCAAAACCGACCATTTAAGGTCAAGACCATCATAAGTCACTAAAAGCTAGTGATTAAGGTCTAACCACAGTAACTAATACACATTTAGGGTATTTCACACCCTTCTTTCCCCACTAGGTCAATCGTTACTCTTTTGACCATTTTAAAGCCAACACACCCATTTCGGGTCATCCACTAACCCACATAATACCCATTCATTTTATTAACTAGGTGTGCTAGTAATTAACTAGCCAATTATGACTCATAAACTCATTTATCATTTCAAAACCCTAGGTTAGCAATTCTTGTGTCCTCATGACTCGATCTTACCCAAGAACACCCAAAATCACCAAATATGGGTTTTATGTTCTTCATTTACCCAAACCCTAACCCATACATAAATCAAAGTAAGGAAATCCAAGTTAGAACATACCACTACAACTAAAACGTAGCTAGAGAGGAGATGAACAACTTTATAACTTGAGCTAAGACCCAAAACTAGCTCCTTCTTCCTTTGCTTGAGCTTTCTCACACAAGAATCTCACTCTCTCTCTCTAAAATTGAAGTGGATAGGATAAGGTTGGTGATAATGGAGTTATGACACTCCACAAACTGATCTGGTGGCCTTTAACTCGTCCCCAAGTGAATTTACCTAAAAGCCCTTCCAAAATATCTCATTAAAAGAAACAGATTTCGGCTACAGTAAACAGTGCGCCACGCGCACCCTTAGGTGTGCGCTGAGCGAACAATGCTCAGCTCAGTCTCTGACCTCTGTTTGTTTACACAATGTCACCCACACTTCATGTACTCTATTTACACTTCTGTACAATAAATATTAGGGTCTTACAACTCTCCCTCACATGAATCGGAGCGCGTCCTCGCGACCCAAGCCGCATGACAAGAGGGAAGATAAACCAATACAAACTCTTCGGGCTCCCATGTAAACTCGGAACCTTTACTACGACGCCATTAAACTTTATAAGTTCTCACCACTTTATTCCTCAACCTTTTCACCTTTTCATCGAGTATAGCAATCGGCTCCTCAACATACTCTAACTTGTTGTTAGCTCAATTTCGTCTAATGGCATCCATGAAGAATCATCCGCAAGACACTTACGGAGATGGGAAACATGAAATGTATTATGGATCCCTGCAAGCTCTTTGGGTAATTCCAAACGATAGGCAACTTCACCAACACGATCTAAAATCTTAAATGGCCCAATAAACAGAGGAGCTAACTTACCCCGTTTTCGAAACCGAATAATACCCTTCCATGGCGAAACCTTAAGCATCACCATGTCGCCTTCTTGGAACTCAATAAATCGCCTACGTTTGTCGGCATACGACTTTTGTCTATCTTGAGCCGCTTTCAAATGAGTCCGAATCGTCTCAATCTTGCTATTCGTCTCTAAAACCAAATCGGTACTCTCAATTTCTCTTTGACCCACTTCGCCCCAACAAATCGGATTTCGACACCTCCGCCCATAAAGCAACTCATAAGGTGGCATCCCGATACTAGTATGATAACTATTATTGTACGAGAATTCCACCAAGGGTAAATGCTCATCCCAACTACCACCGAAATCAATAATACACGCCCGTAACATATCCTCTAATGTTTGATTCGTACGTTCGGTTTGACAGTCCGTTTGCGGATGGTACGCCGTGCTCATTCTCAATTGTGTACCCATATCTTCATGAAACTTATTCCAAAATCGAGATGTGAAACGAGTATCTCGATCCGAAATAATAGATATAGGAACCCCGTGTCTCGATATCACCTCCTTGATAAATAATTTAGCCAAAATCTCCGACGATATCGTTTCCCGAATGGGAAGAAACAAAGCACTTTTCGTCAAACGATCAACTATCACTCAAATCGTATCAAAATGGGTTCTCGACGTCTTTGGTAACTTTGTAATGAAATTCATGCTAATGTGCTCCCATTTCCATTTCAGAATTTCTAACGGTTGCAACTTACCATACGACTTTTGGTGCTCGGCCTTAACTTGCAAACACGTGACACATTGTTCAACATACTTTACAACATCACGTTTCATGCCCGGCCACCAATACTCTTTCTTCAAATCAAGATACATTTTCATCGCGCCCTGGTGAATGGAATACCTTGACTTATGTGCTTCATCAAGTAGCACTCGTCGATGATCACTCATTTTAGGCACCCACACTCTTCCTTGAAAAGATAACAAACCATGCGGACCTAAGGTAATACACTCCGTTTGTCCCACGATTCGTTCGTCATGCTTATTGTTAACAAAAGCTTCGATTTGAGTCTCGCCAAGCTTTACAAGAAAATAGTTAGTAATAATCATGCGTAACGATCCTACTCATATCGCCGGATGTTGACTCTTTCGACTTAACGCATCCGCGACCACATTCGCCTTTCCCGGATGATAAAGTATTTCACAATCATAGTCTTTCACCACATCCATCCATCTACGTTGACGATAATTCAAATCTCGTTGATCGAAAAGATGTTTTAAGCTCTTGTGATCCGAATAAATCGTACACTTGACACCATACAAGTATTGGCGCCAAATTTTCAACACATGAACAACCGCCGCCAACTCAAGATCATGAGTCGGATATCTCGTTTCGTGTTCCTTTAATTGTCGAGAGGCGTACGCGATGACTTTACCTCGTTGCATTAGAACACAACCGATCCCATTTAAAGAAGCATCACAATAAGCCGTCATGTCTTCTACACCTTCCGGCAACACTAAAACCGGAGCTTGACATAACTTCTCTTTTAACAATAGGAAAGCAATTTCTTGCTCGTTTTCCCAATTAAATCTCGCGTTCTTTCTCGTTAACTTTGTCAAAGGAGAAGCGATTTTAGAAAAGTCTTGGATAAACCGACGATAATAACCGGCCAATCCGAGAAAACTTCGGATTTTCGTAGGCGTAGTCGGTAGTCCCCAACTCTTTACCGTCTCAATCTTCTCCGGATCTACTTGAATACCATCTTTGTTCACAATATGGCCAAGGAATTGAACTTCCCTTAGCCAAAATTCACATTTGGAGAATTTTGCATACAATTTCTCCTTCCGCAACGTCTTCAACACACCACGCAAATGATGTTCATGTTCCTTCATACTCTTCAAAAATACAAGTATGTCATCAATGAACACAATTACCGACTTGTCCAACATAGGTTGGCACACTCGATTCATAAGATCCATGAATGCAGCCGGTGCATTCGTAAGACCAAAAGGCATAACTACAAACTCAAAATGCCTGTAACGCGTTCGAAAGGCCGTTTTCTCAATATCTTCCTCATGGACCCGCATTTGGTGATAGCCGGACCGTAGGTCGATTTTAGAAAAGTATGTCGCGCCTTGGAGTTGATCAAACAAATCGTCAATCCGAGGCAATGGATAACGATTCTTGATTGTCACCTTGCTCAACTCACGATAATCAATGCACATCCGCATACTACCATCCTTCTTCTTCACGAATAAAACCGGAGCGCCCCATGGCGAAGCACTCGGTCGGATAAAACCCTTTTCAAGTAATTCTTGGGTTTGATTTAACAACTCTTGCATTTCCATTGGTGCTAAACGATAAGGAGTTTTAGCAATGGGAGTAGCTCCCGGAACCAACTCAATGCGAAATTCAACTTATCTTTCCGCCGGAACACCCGGTAATTCATCCAAAAAAACGTCTTCGAATTCACTAACCACCGGAATTTCACGAATGGATGGTGGCTCTTCACGAGTATCAACTACATGAGCAAGAAAAGCCATGCCACCACTAACAAGAAAACGACGTGCCCGTGCATAAGTGCATAATGGCACAAGTCTTCTCCGTCTCTTTCCATGAATAATTAGCTCTCCCCCACTTGGGGTCTTCACACGAATAGATTTTTCATGGCATGCAATATCGGCTCTATGACGATCGAGCCAATCCATACCAACGACAATATCGAATTCACCCAAGGTCATCGGGATAAGATCGATTTTAAACGTTTCGAAACCAAACACAATTTCACAATCATTACAAACATCAACCCCTAGCACCGTCTTACCATCCGCTATTTCGACTTCTACCGGATGACTTAACTTAGCTAGCGGTTTATCAATCTTAGACACAAATCTTGGAGAAACAAACGATAAGTTAGCACCACTATCAAATAGGATCCTTGCCGGATTAGAGTTAACCATGAAAGTACCTGAGACGACTTCATTGGATTGCTTGGCTTCGTCATTAGTCATCAAATAGTTTCGCCCCCGAGCCGTACCCTCCGCTTTCTCTAGCCTTTTGACTTGATCGGTGTTCAAATCGGGACACTCCGACTTTCGGTGTCCTTCTTTGTTACAATTAAAACAAGTGAGCTTGTTTGTCGAAGGAGGCTTTGTACAATCTCGAGACAAATGACCACATACCCCACAATTGTAGCAAGTAGGGATAAAGTTCCCGAAACCACCCTTCTTCGCACTATTCACACTTTCGGAACCCTTTTTGCTTTTCTTGTTGGAAAAGTTCGAATGACTCGAACCTTCAAATTTTCTCTTAGAGAAAGAGAAATCGCTTTGCTTTGGTACTTCCGGTTCGAAGCCCCGGGCTAACTCAAACAATTCCTCAAAAGACTTAGCCATTCCCCGACTAATTTTACGCTTTAACTCATCGCTTAGTGTACGATAAAAATCTAGCATCAACTTGTGATCATCGCCAACATACTCCGGACAAAAACGAGTCTTTTCCAAAAAGGTCGACTTGAGGGTAACCAAGTCCATTCAACCTTGTCGCAAATTGTGCAACTCGTCCCGAATTTTATCAAGGTAGGAAGGAGTTCGGTATTCTTTGAAAAATTCCTTTTTAAACTCTTCCCACGTCAAACTCATGCATTGCTCTTCACCATAAAATTTAATTTTATCGTCCCACCACAACTTGGCCTCTTCACGTAACATGCTAGAACCGTATCTCGTCTTTTTCTCGGGAGGACACTCCGCGGTACGGAAAGCTCCCTCGATGTCGGAGATCCAACATGTGCTTTTCAATGGATCCCTCACTCCATTAAACATAGGAGGTTGAGCATCCTTGAAATTTTTGTAATGGAAGTCTCGCCTTCCATATCCACCATTACCATCACCCCCTTCACCCCGAGGATGAATGTTTCTAGCCTCTAATGCCTCTTCAATTGCGGCATTCATTCGCTCATTGATTAGCTCGGTTACTTGTCCATCAACCGATTCTTGGAAAACCTTTCGGACATCGTCAAGGAATTTCGCTCTTTGCTTTTTAATGATGAACTCAACCTTGGCCGTAAACTCGAGGTCCTCGCTCGTACCTCCTTCATTGGTGTCGTGTCCATTTCTCATCTTCATTCTATAAAATGGAAATAGGTTAAACGACGAACGAAAAGACATGTCGCATATACATATTCACCTCACCGCCCCATCTTGCTCAACAATCGTCGTACATCGCTTGCTTGTCACGATTTGAACCCGTAACAATGATAGCTAATCATTGTTACGCGAGCACGTGGCATTAACTCGCTAGTACAACGTCTATTTCGCTTGATGATTGCAAAAACATAACACAAAACAATTAGCGCATATTTAGTTCACCTAAACCTAGGCACTAACCAATCCCAGGTCCGACCCGTCTCCTACAAGTCCCACATAACGCGCATACACAATAAAGTCTAAGTCTAGGCACCTATCTCAAGTCGCCTAAATCCCTTAGACCATGCTCTGATACCACTTGTAACAACCCAACCCAATATACAATCGAACACGCGAAATAAGAATTATTTTTTTTATACAGATGGGGTGCGCGGCGCGCAACCTCATATGTGCGCGGCGCGCACATAGTCTGGCAGCCCGCTGTCCAAAAGTTTCAATTTTTGATTAAAGATCTTCCACTTCCCGACATATTTAGACGAAACGCTTTTCACATCATGTTATAATATGTAAAACTAACCCATTTCAATCAAAAAACAAGTTTTGCAAAACGGGGCCCACATCGGCCGTTTTACGAGTTTTGTTCAAAACATACAAGTTCGACCATAAGAGTTTAAATTCCAAACGACACTATGAGCATGGTGTTTGGGGGTTAAACTACCCAAATCTCGGTCAAACTGCAAAAGCTATAACATCCAAAAGCGTCCCCTACAAACAAAGCGGGATCTCTAATCCATACGAATGCCCTTACCCTTGTCTCCGCCGGAGCCTATAAAAAGATAAACAACGAAAGGGTAAGCAAAGCTTAGTGAATGCAATAATTATACATATACATATATAACTTAATTACTTGCAGCATACATACTAGCAATATAATTAGCATACCCACATAATGTATAACACTAAGTCCCCGATAACGCAAGCTAGTATAACAATAGCATATAACACAGACAATATAATATGCTACGCCACAATACACAAACATTGATGTTCACAACATCCAAGTATTCAAATTCCGAGGCTAGCCCAACGAATGGTATCGTCAACATCGAACTTATATTCCCATCCGTCCTAGTTAATGTAGTATCGTCAACATCGAACTTAAACCCACATATGAGGTATCGTCAACATCAAACTTAAACCCTCATCCAATGTCACTACAATAGTGGTATGGCTTCGTCAACATCGAACTTTAAATCCATACTTGAGGTATCGTCAACATCGAACTTTAACCCTCCTCTAAAACGATCAAACAATATACTCTAGGATATGGTATCGTCAACATCGAACTTTAACCCATACTCCACAAATAAATAAATCATATACATACATATATAATTATTCCACTCACCTTAACGATTTGGTGACAATTTTATACTTTCGAATGCTTCAAAGCCGAGTACCTAATACAATAAGTATTCAATCAACACACACTGGTTGGAATAATCACCAACAACTAACTCATGTGCATTTAATGACTTAAATGCATTAAATGCCCCATTTACATCAAAACCGACCATTTAAGGTCAAGACCATCATAAGTCACTAAAAGCTAGTGATTAAGGTCCAACCACACTAACTAATACACATTTAGGGTATTTCACACCCTTCTTTCCCCACTAGGTCAATCGTTACTCTTTTGACCATTTTAAAGCCAACACACCCATTTCGGGTCATCCACTAACCCACATAATACCCATTCATTTTATTAACTAGGTGTGCTAGTAATTAACTAACCAATTATGACTCATAAACTCATTTATCATTTCAAAACCCTAGGTTAGCAATTCTTGAGTCCTCATGACTCGATCTTACCCAAGAACACTCAAAATCACCAAATATGGATTTTATGTTCTCCATTTACCCAAACCCTAACCCATACATAAATCAAAGTAAGGAAATCCAAGTTAGAACATATCACTACAACCAAAATGTAGCTAGAGAGGAGATGAACAACTTTATAACTCGAGCTAAGACCCAAAACTAGCTCTTTCTTCCTTTGCTTGAGCTTTCTCACACAAGAATCTCACTCTCTCTCTAAAATTGAAGTGAATAGGATAAGGTTGGTGATAATGGAGTTATGACACTCCACAAACTGATCTGGTGGCCTTTAACTTGTCCCCAAGTGAATTTACCAAAAAGCCCTTCCAAAATATCTCATTAAAAGAAACAGATTTCGGCTACAGTAAACAGTGCGCCACGCGCACCCTTAGGTGTGCACTGAGTGCACAATGCTCTGCTCAGTCTCTGACCTCTATTTTTTTACACAATGTCACTCACATTCATGTACTCTATTTACACCTCTGTACAATAAATATTAGAGTGTTACAAGAACAAAGTTCAATCTTCTACGCAATAAATCACCACATGTCGCAAAAAGCTTAATAGATCCAAATTATCCTATACCGAGCTCGATAATCTTCAACCAAACTTTCACGAAAATCATTCCAAACTATATCTTCAAAGCATAAATGATCCTCCGGTCACTAAAATCTTCAATAATTGAATATACATCTTCACGAACTCAAAGAACTCAATCTTCACCAAATGCGTGCAACAAATCTTCAAACAAGCATGAAACATAGAAAAATGAGATCGATAATGCGACAAGAAATGTATATAAATGGAGCAATATCAATGTTGTATCTAATTCATTATTCATAAACGTTCAAATCAAAAGTCTTTATACTTTTTGATATTCGATTTTGCAGATTATGGTTTGGCATTATCATGAATCCGATTTCTTCATCATGAAGATGAGGTTTGGAAACTATCGATTAATTTTTTGAATATGAAATTAGGGTTCATAATAACGATTCGTATATCAGATAACAATTCGATGGGCAAACTATCGATTAATTCTTGAATCTGAAATTAGGGTTCATATTATTGATTCTTAAATCAGATGACGAATCAAGATTTAAATCTCACATTTGTTTGTACAGCGTTGTATAATTTTTCAGTTTTCGATGGGGAATACCAATTCGTGATTCGTTCATAAGGTTTAATGACTGTTTTGAACAATAAGTTTTTTGGCATTTAATAGAAATTGTCTGATTTTTGTTTGTTCATAAAGTTTTGATTATTGATAATTGAAAATTCTGTCTTAGCAACGTTGAAATGGAATTATAGGAGCGGCAGGTAACTGAAATTGAATTGAAGGTGAGAAATAACTTATGTTCCTCAACCTTTAATTAGATGGCTACAGGTAATTGATCTTTTTTATTTGAATGTGAGGTACATTGATTTATGAGTTAACTGTTTTAAAATTTATTCAATCTGTTGCTTAAAGTGTTTAACTAACTTTAGAGTTAAGTCATTATACTAGGAAAGTAATACCATAATTTATTGTTTAATTTGAAAGAGATAATAAGGTTTATGCATATAAAATGAACTTTTAACATTACCTGTTTGAGATGAATGATTACTTTCGATTGTCTACTATATGTAAAAAGGTCAAAACTGTAGCTTTCACAAGTCATTAGTGATTTTAGATGTTTACGAGGGATGAAATGTTTGATAGCAAGTGTTAGGTCAGCAACCTTATAGGCGATATGGATAGCAATGAATGATGTTGTGTTCAGTGGGATCTATATATGTTGGGTCGCTTTAGCTACGCGTATCAAAAGTATGGTGCTTCAATCGCTTGTCAACGCAAAGGTGTGCTCGAGTCATCAAGTTTATGTATGAACAACCTAACCTTGGTTACTTTAAAAAAAAAAAAGCCATGAAGAAGTGAATGTGTGCTGATTCATCTTTTGGTTAGATTGGCAATGAAATACATGTTAGTGTAGTACTGCATATAAATGAAGGTAATGTCATGTTTGTATATTATTTCGGTAGTGTATGTTATATATTCTGAATATGTTACTTGGTAGTTTATTTCTGTTTCTCATATTGATTTTCATTTTGTAGTAGTAACGGGGTATTACAAATTTACAATGACATTGGTGACTGTTTATGTTTATGTGCCTGAATTTTCCAGGTCTATTAATATTTACTTTACTACTTCTTATAATAAATTGTTAGGTAATCAGTATTGGGCAGACTATAGGTATGTTAAAATTTTAAACTATTTTTTCAACAATTTATAACAGGTACACAACAAAATTCGAAGACACACTGCTAGATCTGAACCTTGAAATTTTCCATTTGCAGCCTGTTACGATTTATTGTGTTGTTTTCAGGTAATTTAAAGTTTTAAATTTACATTTTGTTTGCTTATTGTCTTTGAATTTTTTTGTATTCCTCTCTAACGCCCTTAATTGTGGTTAATTTGTTTATGCGACCATAATGACTCACAAGCTTCTTCACTCATGGCCTTTACATTAGGCTGTCTCTGAAAACTACAGTGTTTTTTTACTTTCTTTGTGTTATTTACTGATTTCAAATGAATAAAGTTGAGTTTGTGGGCTTCCAGAAGCAAGAACATGGGTCGAAAGTTTCACAACTATGCTGCACATCATATTATTTCCAAGCTTCAACAAACTAGATTAATGGTACAACTTTTTTCATGGATACAACTCAGTTTTTTGTATTACTTAGAAAGAAATTATACAATGTATATGAATGCATTGCAAGTTAAAAATGTTCGTGTTATAGTTTTAGTTCTAGAAATAAATAACAGAAAAAATCTGTTTTTGTATTTGTTGCTATGTTTGTGACTCTTGCTTATGTTTTAATGTTTAGGCTTTTGGCTATCCACATGCTTATCAAACGCTCCTTCATCCATGAAGAACTCAGGTATTTACATATGCTTGATCACACACACCCGGTTTTCTGATTGTTGTTTAGTGTATGTATGAATTTGGCATCTTCCTCTTTTGATGTGTACCAATTATGAACTTGTAAGTTTCTGATCGTAGAACAATTTAGCGTGTAAATAATTGCACGTTTGTACTTGTAAGTTTCTGATCGTAGAACAATTTAACGTGTAAATTATCGCATGTTTGTAACAATTGTATATTTTGGGATGTAAATAATGTTCGCAACTAACAGCTGACTCTTGGTAACTTTTACACCCTGCACTGCTTTGTCATATAAATATGATGTGCAGTAAATAACTATAGTAATCGCATAGAATTAACATTCGATGTGTAGTCAATAACGGTTGTAATCGCATATTGTGATCAATTGGTTCTCTTTGTAAATGGTGAAGGGTGAAGTTGTAGAAGTAAGGCAAATTAACGTTGATGTTTATGTTATTGCAATTGGCGTTTGGAATAATTAATCCCCTTTTACAAAAAAAGTTTTTTTTAGCTGGTGTCATTGATGAACTATATAATACTTTGACAATCGTTATCTTTATAGAATAGCAATCAATAATTCAAGCCATGTAGCGCGCACCCCTCAGTCTTGTTAAAATCATTGTTTTGAGCTTTTTGGTTTAAAATCATCGTGATTCGTGGATGGACTTGTGGGGAGCGTGCTTGAGAAATAAGAGTTGAGTCATATTTTAAGCATCTATATATATAGGTGTTTGGTCGTGTTATTTTGTGTTTGGAAATTCTTACTGTAATAAATTCTATATTCTATATATACTCATTTAGAAATTTTATGAACAGTAACGAGAGGCGATTTTATAAGGGACAAGCGGGGGCGGCCGCGCCCAGTGGATTTGCAATTTTCAATTTAAAAATTTTGGATTTTTCGACTTTGCCCCCGGTGGAATTTTTTTTTTTTTTGCCCCAAATCCTTCAAATTTTGCCTAAAGTCTCCAAATTACCCCAAAACCTTCGAATTTTGCCTACAAACCTTCAAATTTTGCCTACAAACCTTCAAATTTTGCCCCAAAACCTCCATAATTTGCCTAAAAACCTCCATTTTTTGTCCCAAAACCTCCATATCTTGTCTAAAAAGAATGCTACGGTTTTAAATTTTTTTACCTCCGGTAAAAAAAATCCTGGTAACGTCACTGACAGTAACATTCAATTGCAATTCAATTTTAAAATTGATTTTGGTAAGCTTTAAATATTAAAATCTACTAAATCATTTTTGAACGTTACTCTCAATTTTTGCAAATGATAATACTAAATAATTGATCTTTCTTTGGTATATATTATATGAGGGCCTTTAGTTCAGTTTGGGCCAAAAAGGGTCACGAGAATGAAATATAACCAAAATATTAAGACTAGAGCAAAAGTAGATGGGAGTGTACTGTGGAGTGGAGTTTGGTTGTGGGTTTTAATCACATTTTGATTAATGTATTTTTAAGAAAATCTTTAATAGATAGTAATTATAGTTTGATTTCTAATAAGTGAAAAGTTATCTGTTTGATTTTGAATAAGTAAAAAGTTATATGGTTGACTTGTAAGAAGTTAGAAAGTAACTACTCACCAATTTTTCGTTTTACTTATTGTTTTGTCGAGAGAAAAGGAATCAAATGCATCATCAATAAAATGAGACATACATCGACGATTGAGAAAACTATTTAATAAAATAAATAAAAACTATATATATATATATATATATATATATATATATATATATATATATATATATATATATATATATATATATATATATATATATATATATATATATATATATATATATGTTACGTTACTATCTATTAGACAAAAATGATGAATATTACTAAGGGTATTTTGAACTTTTCACCCTTTTTTTTTTCTTTCCCTTTTAGCTAAATTCCATTTCACCACAAACACCCCCACACTTTGTTCAAAAATTAAAATCAACCCCAAAACAGGGGGTAAAGTGTCAAATCACCATTTTCATAAAAAATCATAAATAAACTCTACTCAAATATTCAACGGGTCATATCTTCTCGCTCGCAACAAGTTAAATTTTTCCGACACCATCGTTAAACTCGAAATAATTTTACGAACACAATGTCACTAACTATACGCTAAACGGACACTTTTTAAAAACGCTAAATATTTGAGGTACTTTTCATACACGTTGATTTTTCACTCGCAGGCTCCATAACTATTTTCATCTATTAAGAACAAACACATATGGGTTTTATTATTATTTTTTAATTATTTAGTATTTTTTTGGATATATCTCAGTAAATCTCTTACTCTTAAATCATATGAAGTGTTAATATAAGATAACGAGTTAATTGCGTTAAATTTTTAAATCTTTAAAATAACATTTAAGTCTTTGACGAGTTATACCTTTTAGTTCGACTCGAGTTGTGCTTCAACGACATGATCGTTAGCTACGAAATAATTTTACAAACTAAACACAATAAAATACATTGGAATCCGAACCCCCAGCGCGAAGCGAGGGTTCGAAAACTAGTTAATAATAAAAACAACATATTAATAGTTGATTTGTAATTAGTGAAAAGTTATGTGTTTGATTTATAATAAGTAAAAAGTTATGTTGTTGATTTGTAAAAAGTGATAAAGTAATTATACACAAATTTTTTGTTTTATTTTCTGTTTTATCGAGAGGAAGGATCCACATGCCCATCCATAAAGTGAGGCGTACAACGAAGATTGATACAAATCATTTAATAAAAAACTGTATAATAATAATAATAATAATAATAATAATAATAATAATAATAATAATAATAAATGAATGATAATAATAAATAATAATAAAAAACTAGTTAATAATAAAAACAACATATTAATAGTTGATTTGTAATTAGTGAAAAGTTATGTGTTTGATTTATAATAAGTAAAAAGTTATGTTGTTGATTTGTAAAAAGTGATAAAGTAATTATACACAAATTTTTTGTTTTATTTTCTGTTTTATCGAGAGGAAGGATCCACATGCCCATCCATAAAGTGAGGCGTACAACGAAGATTGATACAAATCATTTAATAAAAAACTGTATAATAATAATAATAATAATAATAATAATAACTGGAATGAATGGTTATTAAAAAGTAAAAAGTTATGCGGTTGCTTTGTAATAAGTGAAAAGATTAATGAATGATAAAGTGGAAAGTTATCGGATTGAATTGCAAAAAGTGTGAAAAATTTTATGATTGATTTATAAAGAGCGAAAATTTTTGTGTTGATTTAAGTTATGTGGTTAATTTGTAATAAGCGAAAATTTTTGTGGTTGATTAGTAAATAAAAAGTTATTTAAGTTATTGGTTGATTTTTAGTAAGTGAAAAATTTTGTGGTTGATTTAGTAAATGAAAAGTTTCGTGATTAATTAGTGAAAAATGGGAAAATGTGGCAATTTGTAAAAGTTTGTAAGTATATTATTCATAACTTTGAGTTTTAGAAGAAGGGGGTAATTTACATATATGTTGGGATGTGTTATATGTTATATGTTAATAACTAGTTGTGGAGCCCTCGCTTCGCGCTGAGGGCTCCGTTTTGAATGCGAGTTAAAAAAGGAAAAGTCTTGATCTATTTTGTAAAAAAGAATTTTTTTTCGACATCTAACATTGAAGGGTTGTTCCTTTTGTGAAAGTTACTTCTTTTAGCGTTCGTTTTTTTTTTGTTTTTTTTAAAAGTTAGTTGATCTATTTTGTAAAAAAGAATGTTTTTCGACATCTTTTAGTAGGATTGAAGGGTTATTCCTTTTATGAAAGTTGTCTCCTTTATCGTTGAGGAAGAAAAGGAAAATAAAAAAAATAAAAAATAAAAAGGTTAGTTGATTTTTTTGGTAAAAAAGAATTTTTTTCGACATCTTTTGGTAACATTGAATGGTTGGTTCTTTTATGAGAGTTGCTTCTTTTATCGTTGGAGATAAAAAAAAAAGTGAAATGACGAAAATACTCCTAGTTACTATTGATGAATAGTACTACAGGATTTTGTCTATTAGATATATAGATAATTAGTGAATAACTTATTTTATTTTAAATGTGATCATGCATATGACGTATAAGTCAGTAGTTTATTATATGTATTCGTATATAAATGAACATCGGTTATTGTTTGTTTGATTGACTTGAATGCTTTACATGGCTATTGTGTTGCAAGTTAATGAAGTTTAAGTTTGTAAAAGTTAAAACTGTAGTGACCCGAACTTTTCCATGTTTATATATATTAAATGAAATTGATATTTACATGATTAAGTGTTTCCAACATGTTAAGCAATCAAACTTGTTAAGACTTGATTAATTGAAATAGGTTTCATATAGACAATTGACCACCCAAGTTGACCGGTGATTCACGAACGTTAAAACTTGTAAAAACTATATGATGTCATATATATGGATATATATATAGTTAACATGATATTATGATAAGTAAAAATATCATTAAGTATATTAACAATGAACTACATATGTAAAAACAAGACTACTAACTTAATGATTTTGAAACGAGGCATATATGTAACGATTATCGTTGTAACGACATTTAATTGTATATATATCATATTAAGATATATTAATACATTATAATATCATGATAATGTAATAATTTAACATCTCTTTAGATATAATAAATAATGGGTTAACAACACTTAACATGATCGTTAACCTAAAGGCTTCAAAACAACATTTACATGTAACGACTAACGATGACTTAACGACTCAGTTAAAATGTATATACATGTAGTGTTTTAATATGTATTCATACACTTTTGAAAGACTTCACGACACTTATCAAAATACTTCTACTTAACAAAAATGCTTACAATTACATCCTCGTTCAGTTTCATCAACAATTCTACTCGTATGCACCCGTATTCGTACTCTACAGTACACAGCTTTTAGATGTATGTACTATTGGTATTTACACTCCAATGATCAGCTCTTAGCAGCCCATGTGAGTCACCTAACATATGTGGGAACCATCATTTGGCAACTAGTATGAAATATCTCATAAAATTACAAAAATATTAGTAATCATTCATGACTTATTTACATGTAAACAAAATTACCCATCCTTTATATCTAATCCATATACCAACGACCAAAAACACCTACAAACACTTTCATTCTTCAATTTTCTTCATCTAATTGATTTCTCTCAAGTTCTATCTTCAAGTTCTAAGTGTTCTTCATAAATTCTATAAGTTCTAGTTTCATAAAATCAAGAATACTTCCAAGTTTGCTAGCTTACTTCCAATATGGTAAAGTGATCATCCAACCTCAAGAAATCTTCCGTATTTACAGTAAGATATCTTTCTAATACAAGGTAATACTCATATTCAAATTTTGATTCAATTTCTATAACTATAACAATCTTATTTTGAGTGGAAATCTTACTTGAACTTGTTTTCGTGTCATGATTCTGCTTCAAGAACTTTCAAGCCATCTAAGGATCCTTTGAAGCTAGATCTATTTTTCTAATTTCCAGTAGGTTTACCTACTAAAATTAAGGTAGTAATGATGTTTATAACATCATTCGATTCATACATATAAAACTATCTTATTCGAAGATTTAAACTTGTAATCACTAGAACATAGTTTAGTTAATTCTAAACTTGTTCACAAATAAGGTTAATCCTTCTAACTTGACTTTTAAAATCAACTAAACACATTTTCTATATCTATATGATATGCTAACTTAATGATTTAAAACTTGAAAACACGAAAAACACCGTAAAACCGGACATACGCCGTCGTAGTAACACCGCGGGCTGTTTTGGGTTTGATAATTAAAAACTATGATAAACTTTGATTTAAAAGTTGTTCTTCTGGGAAAATTATTTTTATTATGAACATGAAACTATATCCAAAAATCATGGTTAAACTCAAAGTGGAAGTATATTTTCCAAAATGGTCATCTAGACGTCGTTCTTTCGACTGAAATGACTACCTTTACAAAAATGACTTGTAACCTGTATTTCCGACTATAAACTTATATTTTTTCTGTATATATTTATAAACTTAAGTTCAATATGAAACCATAGCAATTGGATTCACTCAAAACGGATTTAAAACGAAGAAGTTATGGGTAAAACAAGATTGGATATTTTTACTTGTTGTAGCTACGTGAAAATTGGTAACAAATCTATATTAATCATATCCTAGCTAACTCATATTGTATTATACATGTATTCTAATATATTATGTAATCTTGGGATACCATAGACACGTATGCAAATATTTTGACATATCATATCGACCCATGTATATATATTATTTGGAACAACCATAGACACTCTATATGCAGTAATGTTGGAGTTAGCTACAGGGTTGAAGTTGATTCCAAAAATATATATGCTTTGAGTTATGATCTAGCCTGAGACGTGTATACACTGGGTCGTGGATTGATCCAAGATAATATATATCGATTTATTTCTGTACATCTAACTATGGACAACTAGTTGTAGGTTATTAACGAGGACAGCTGACTTAATAAGCTTAAAACATTAAAACGTATTAAAAAATATTGTAAATATATTTTGAACATACTTTGATATATATGTACATATGTGTTATAGGTTCGTGAATCGACCAGTGGTCAAGTCTTACTTCCCGACGAAGTAAAAATCTGTGAAAGTGAGTTATAGTCCCACTTTTAAAATCTAATATTTTGGGATGAGAATACATGCAATTTTATAAATATTTTACGAAATAGACACAAGTAAATGAAACTACTTTATATGGGTGAATGATCGAATCCGAATATGCCCCTTTTTAGCTTGGTAGATTAAGAATTTGGGAACAGACCCCCAAATTGACACGAATCCTAAAGATAGATCTATCGGGCCCAACAAGCCCCATTCTGGTATTTGGAATGCTTTAGTACTTCGATTTTATCATGTCCGATGGGTGTCCCGGAATGATGGGGATATTCTATATGCATCTTGTTAATGTCAGTTACCAGGTGTTCACCGTATGAATGATTTTTATCTCTATGTATGGGATGTATTGAGATATGAAATCTTGTGGTCTATTATTATGATTTGATAATATATAGGTTAAACCTATAACTCACCAACATCTTTGTTGACGTTTTAAGCATGTTTATTCTCAGGTGATTATTAAGAGCTTCCGCTGTTGCAAACTAAAATAAGGACAAGATTTGGAGTCCATGCTTGTATGATATTGTGTAAAAACTGCATTCAAGAAACTTATTTTTGATGTAATATATTCTTAATGTAAACCATTATGTAATGGTCGTGTGTAAACGGTATATTTTAGATTATCATTATTTGATAATCTATGTAATATTTTTTAAACCTTTATCGATAAAATAAAGGTTATGGTTGTTTTAAAAATGAATGCAGTCTTTAAAAAACGTCTCATATAGAGGTCAAAACCTCGTGACGAAATTAATTAATATGGAACGTTTATAATCAATATGAATTGGAAATTTTAGTTGGTATCCGAGCGTTGGTCTTAGAGAACCAGAAATTTGCGTTAGTGTGTCTTATCGAGTTTGTTAGGATACATTAGTGAGTCTGGACTTCGACCGTGTTTTCTTTAAAAACGATTGCTTAACACTTTTGTTGGAAACTATATATTATTAACATGTAAATATTATGTGATATATTAACCTCTTAATGTGTTTGATATTGTGTGATAGATGTCTACCACTAGTACAAATCCCATCGACTCACCTAATAATAATGAAGAGTCGAATATATTTTGCGAAGATTCACAAATTCCCGAAGAAGAACCGGAAGAGGAGGAATCGGAAGAGGAGGAACCGGAAGAAGAAGAACCGGAAGAGGAGGAACCGGAAGAAGAAGAGGTTCCGGAGGAAGAAATATCGATACCTACAGTAATTCGATTAAATAAAAGAAAATCCTCAACCAACGGACCAAAGTTAATAATGGTCAATGGTGTTTCCGCCAAGGAAGCAAAATATTGGGAAGATTACCAATTTTTCGATGAATCGGATCCCGATGAGGATTTCGATGATGTTATAGAAATTACCTCGACCCAATTTAATAAAGCGAAAGAAAATAATAAGGGAAAAGGTATAAAAATAGATAAACCCGATTCCAACCCCGATGAACTTTATATGTATCGGCAACATCCGTATTTCCTAAAATGTAACAATGACCCGGGAACCTCTAAACCATCAGGTTTTTCTAAACCATTGTGGAAAACGACGGCTCGTATTAGAGGAACACCATATATTCCTAGAAAATTAGGAAAACGAACCAAGTCTGAAGAAGAAGAAACCAGTGATTCAGATTAGAGGGTTGTAATCATGTTGTGTATTATATGTATTGTAGTGTGCTTGTACTTTTATGTTCTATGTAAAAATTGCTTGTATTGTTTGTTAATTATCTTTTACGAATCTAATCCTTGTCTATTTTACAGTATAAAAACAAAATGGACATTAAGGGTAGACAACCAAATATTTTAGAAGACCTACCAGAGGATATGATTGAGGAAATCTTGTCTAGAGTCAGTCAGAATTCATCAGCACATTTAGTTACTATGAAATTAACTTGTCAAACATTTGAAAGACTTTCCAGAAATGCCTTAGTTTATAAAAGGCTTTCCTTTGATAGGTGGGGTATATCACATTAGGGAGACCGTAAGTTACGCCGTGTTTTCTTTAAAGCGTTAAATGCGGGGAACGCAAATGCAATTTTACGCTACGGGTTAAGAACCTATTTTGACTCAACATATTCCAACATAAGATTTCGTGAATTAGAAAGAGCTTCTAACATGCAACATAAAGAAGCATGTTATGCTTACGGGTTAGTGATGTTCGTTTCTTACCAAAGTGAGAAAAAGAACATCGGATTGCAGCTTTTAAATAAAACCTTCCCACAAGTGACGGATTCAGTAGTTGGGGTGAGAAACAAGGTTTTTAGATTATTACGGGGCTGTTGGACATTACGAAACCCTCGTCCTTTTGACGACATTACAACATGCTGCCTAGCCAATGGTCATAACGGTTATTTTTCACAAGACCAAGGATGGGAAGTCGTCTTAGTAAAACCAGAATGCATGACTTGTTTCTGGACTTATGAATTACGTGTCTTTATTTCCTTTGCTGAACAACTTGCGTATTAACTAGATTTATCTTCAAAATTGTCCTGTATCAAAGTGTACTATATTTCATGTTATATGTAATATAGTGATGTTGTAAGTTTGAAGAATATTTATATGTGATGTATTATTATAATTCGTTTTTCATATGGAATTGTAGTAGTTGAATTGTATATTAGCTACAAAGTATGAACTTAACGGGTAGGTAGTACCCGAATTTAAACTTATAAAACGCTAATATGAAGAAAAAACTTTTATAAATGAGTTCATATTATGCTACGAAATACTATTGACTACTCTTAAATTCTATATGATTAACTCAATTCTTTTGGCTATTTTTGAAGGAAATAGCACCGGCGACTCGTCAGAATTTGAACATGAGTGAAGAAGACTTCCGTGTTTTCCTTGCAGCAAACATAGCCGCAGTACAGGCTGCGATGCAAAATAACAATAACTCTGGATCTAGCAGTGGAACTAATTTCACAAGAAATCGTGTAGGATGCTCTTACAAAGAATTCACTGCCTGCAAACCTTTGGAATTTGATGGAACTGAAGGACCAATTGGATTGAAATGGTGGACCGAGAAAGTCGAATCGGTGTTTGCCATAAGTAAGTGTACTGAAGAGGATAAAGTTAAGTACGCTACGCATACCTTCACAGGTACTGCGTTAACGTTGTGGAACACCTATCTTGAACAGGTAGGACAAAATGCTGCTTTGGCACTACCGTGGTCGGCATTCAAGGGCAATTAATGAACGAGCAGTACCGTCCTAGAAACGAAGTCAATAAGCTCAAGGCAGAACTTAGAGAGTTACGAACACATGGGTTCGACGTTACCACGTATGAACGACGATTCACAGAGTTGTGCCTATTGTGTCCGGGAGCTTTCGAAGATGAAGAAGAGAAGATCGACGTATTTGTAAAAGGGTTACCAGTAAGGATTCAAGAAAATTGAGGGAAGAATTAAAGAGCAGGCGGCCGAAGAAGCCAACACGAAACTACTTAAGAGAAAGTGGGAAGAAACTAGTGACAAGGGTCACCAATACAACAACAACAATTACAACCACAACCGCAACAACAATCGTAACAATAACCGCAATCCTAACAATAACTACAACAAACGTCCCAACAACAACAACAACTACAACAACCGTTCCAACAACAATAAGAATCCCAACAACAACCTCAATAACAACAACGGCAACAAAAACTAAAAATGCCAAAGGTGTGAAGAGTACCACCAGAATGGGTTCTGCACGACATTTTGCACCAAGTGTAAAAGAACTAGCCATGGTGCGAAAAAGTGTGAGGTCTACGGACCAAAGTTTAACAGAACTAAAGGAACAAATAGTGCGAAACAAGTAATGCCGCCTTTGTTTGTTATGGATGTGGAAAACCGGGCCACATTAGAAGTAATTGCCCGAATCAGGCGAATACTAATGGGCAGGGTCGCGGAAGAGTTTTCAATATTAATACGGCAGAAGCGCAGGAAGACCCGGAGCTTGTTACGGGTACGTTTCTTATTGATAATAAATCTGCTTATGTTTTATTTGATTCGGGTGCGGATAGAAGCTATATGAGTAGAGATTTTTGTGCTAAGTTAAGTTGCCCATTGAATCCTTTGGATAGTAAATTTTTACTCGAATTAGCAAACGGTAAATTAATTTCAGCAGATAATATATGTCGGGATAGAGAAATTAAACTGGGTGATGAAACGTTTAAGATTGATTTAATACCAGTCGAGTTAGGGAGTTTTGATGTAATAATTGGCAAGGACTGGTTAAAGAAGGTGAGAGCAGAGGTCGTTTGTTACAAAAATGCGATTCGCATTATGCGTGAAAAGGGAAAATCTTTAATGGTGTACGGAGAAAAGAACAATGCGAAATTAAATCTTATTAGTAGTTTGAAGGCGAAAAAACTAATAAGAAAAGGTTGTTACGTCATTCTAGCACACATCAAGGAAGTTAAACCTGGAGAAAAGAACATCAGTGATGTTCCCGTCGCAAAAGAATTTCTCGATGTATTTCCGAAAGAATTACCGGGATTACACCCACATCGTTCCGTTGAATTTCAAATAGACCTTGTACCAGGAGCTGCACCAATAGCTCGTGCTCCATACAGACTCGCGCCCAGCGAAATGAAAGAATTACAAAGTCAGTTACAGGAACTTTTAGAGCGTGGTTTCATTCGACCAAGCACATCACCATGGGGAGCTCCTGTTTTGTTTGTCAAGAAGAAGGATGATACATTTAGGTTATGTATCGACTATGGAGAGTTGAACAAACTTACCATCAAGAACCGCTACCCACTACCGAGAATCGACGACTTATTTGATCAACTACAAGGCTCGTCGATTTATTCGAAGATTGATTTACGTTCTGGGCATCATCAAATGCGGGTGAAGGAGGATGATATTCCAAAGACTGCTTTTAGGACGCGTTACGGTCATTACGAGTTTATGGTTATGCCGTTTGGGTTGACTAACGCACCAGCTGTGTTCATGGACCTCATGAACCAAGTGTGTGGACCATACCTTGACAAGTTTGTCATTGTTTTCATCGATGACATACTTATTTACTCAAAGAATGACCAAGAGCATGAAGAACATTTGAGAAAAGTGCTAGAGTTGTTAAGAAAGGAAAAACTGTACGCTAAGTTTTCAAAGTGTGCATTTTGGTTGGAAGAAGTTCAATTCCTCGGTCACATAGTGAACAAAGAAGGTATTCAGATGGATCCAGCAAAGATTGAAACTGTTGAAAAGTGGAAAACCCCGAAAACTCCGAAACACATACGCCAATTTTTAGGGCTAGCTGGTTATTACAGAAGATTCATCCAAGATTTTTCCAAAATAGCAAAACCCTTGACTGCATTAACGCATAAAGGGAAGAAATTTGAATGGAAGGATGAACAAGAGAAAGCGTTTCAATTATTGAAGAAAAAGTTAACTACAGCACCTATATTGTCATTACCTGAAGGGAATGATGATTTTGTGATATATTGTGACGCCTTAAAGCAAGGTCTCGGTTGTGTATTAATGCAACGAATGAAAGTAATTGCTTATGCGTCTAGACAATTGAAGATTCATGAGCAGAATTATACGACGCATGATTTGGAATTAGGCGCGGTTTTTTTTGCATTAAAGACTTGGAGGCACTACTTATATGCGGTCAAAAGTATTATATATACCGACCACAAAAGTCTTCAACACATATTTAATCATAAACAACTGAACATGAGGCAGCGCAGATGGATTGAATTGTTGAATGATTACGACTTTGAGATTCGTTACCACCCGGGGAAGGCAAATGTGGTAGCCGACGCCTTGAGCAGAAAGGACAGAGAGCCTATTCGAGTAAAAGCTATGAATATAATGATTCACACTAACCTTACTACTCAAATAAAGGAGGCGCAACAAGGAGTTTTAAAATAGGGAAACTTAAGGGATGAAATACCCAAAGGATCGGAGAAGCATCTTAATATTCAGAAAGATGAAACCCGGTATAGGGCTGAAAGAATTTGGGTACCAAAATTTAGAGATATGAGAGAATTGGTACTTAGAGAAGCTCATAAAACCAGATACTCAATACATCCTGGAATGGGAAAGATGTACAAGGATCTTAAGAAACATTTTTGGTGACCGGGTATGAAAGCCGATGTTGCTAAATACGTAGGAGAATGTTTGACGTGTTCTAAGGTCAAAGCTGAGCATTAGAAACCATCAGGTCTACTTCAACAATCCGAAATCCCGGAATAGAAATGGGAAAACATTACCATGGATTTCATCACTAAATTGCCAAGGACTGCAAGTGGTTTTGATACTATTTGGGTAATAGTTGATCGTCTCACCAAATCAGCACACTTCCTACCAATAAGAGAAGATGACAAGATGGAGAAGTTAGCACGACTGTATTTGAAGGAAGTCGTCTCCAGACATGGAATACCAATCTCTATTATCTCTGATAGGGATGACAGATTTATTTCAATATTCTGGCAGACATTACAGCAAGCGTTAGGAACTCGTCTAGACATGAGTACTGCCTATCATCCACAAACTGATGGGCAGAGCGAAAGGACGATACAAACGCTTGAAGACATGCTACGAGCATGTGTTATTGATTTCGGAAACAGTTGGGATAGACACCTTCTGTTAGCAGAATTTTCCTACAACACCAGCTACCATTCAAGCATTGAGATGGCGCCGTTTGAAGCACTTTATTGTAGAAAGTGCAGGTCTCCGATTTGTTGGAGTGAAGTGGGGGATAGACAAATTACGGGTCCGGAGATAATACAAGAAACTACGGAGAAGATTATCCAAATTCAACAACGGTTGAAAACCGCCCAAAGTCGACAAAAGAGCTACACTGACATTAAAAGAAAAGATATAGAATTTGAAATTGGAGAGATGGTCATGCTTAAATTTGCACCTTGGAAAGGCGTTGTTTGATTTTGTAAACGAGGAAAATTAAATCCTAGGTATATTGGACCATTCAAGATTATTGATCGTGTCGGACCAGTAGCTTACCGACTTGAGTTACCTCAATAACTCGCGGCTGTACATAACACTTTCCATGTCTCGAATTTGAAGAAATATTTTGCTAAAGAAGATCTCACTATTCCGTTAGACGAAATCCAAATCAACGAAAAACTTCAATTCATCGAAGAACCCGTCGAAATAATGGATCGTGAGGTTAAAAGACTTAAGCAAAATAAGATACCAATTGTTAAGGTTCGATGGAATGCTAGTAGAGGACCCGAGTTCACCTGGGAACGAGAAGATCAGATGAAGAAGAAATACCCACACTTATTTCCAGAAGATACGTAAACACCTCCAACTGCTTAAAATTTCGCGACGAAATCAATTAATATGGAACGTTTATAATCAATATGAACGGGACATTTCAAAAACCTATGTTCCGCATCATCTGTAAGGATGAGATTTTCACATGTACGGATGACTCTCATCTATATGGATGAGTGAGACATCCGTACGAACAAGAAACATGTCCGTACAAATGGAGATAGGGTCCTATAAATAGATGGTTACAAGATTCACTCAAGGGAGACTCACTTTTGCAAAACTCTAACTGCATTCACTCTTGATATGCCCGAATCGGACGGTTTATTTATGCGATGTTGTTAGGTCGCAAAACGTCAATTCAGGATATCAACAGAAGAAGTTGATTATTTAATTTATAAATGCTAGGCTTAAATCTATTATTCCTTCCTATGGGTTAGCAAGGGCAAATATGACCTACGGTCGAATTTGAAACGGAGCTTATTCAGATAATTCAGTAATTAAGATTTGGTTTGTACACAATTTAATATCCAAGACTAGTGGCCAGGTACACCTTGTGTGGAGAGGCAGGATCCTTTTGGTCCCAATAAATTGGCGACTGTTCGGAAAATCCAACAATCAAGTCCAACCGGTTTATTCTAGACACCACTTTATCCGGAATATCAAATTGTGTAAAGAAAATAGTTGAGTTGATTTGATTTATAATTGTAATTAAGATATTAAAGCAATATAATTAAAATAAGCAAGCTAGCATGCAACAGCTAAGGACAGAGAAGACGTGGTTCACCATGATTTAAGATAACGTAGTGTCGGGATGATTGCGAGACACTCATTGGTTAGATATACCTTGGTGTAAACACTAGATTCCATACTAATTGATTTCTCGATTAGCATGTCACGAGGAACTAGGCTATCGTGATTCTGATCGGATGGACTATGCTCAACTCCCGACGCTTTATCCGGTTTTAGGATATAAGCGAACCATCTTGGATGCAATGCATACCTTGGGTGCACGAATAAAGTAGCATAGTCTTATATAGATAATATACAACCTTTCTTAACACCTTAGTGTATCACCCAAGTGAGTGGCTATGATTGTGTTTCGAATTCCTTTCTGTCAATGGTTTGGTAAAATCTAAGGGTTTGTAGACAAATTAGAACATCTGATAGTTCTCAGTCATCCTTAAAGATTTATAAGCTTAGTTTGTATTGTAGTGCGTTAAACTCCCATTTATGACTTAAACCAGCCCTTACTTAAATCTACCCAATAAATCTCTTAGTTATCTACCACGTATTAGACTTATAGTGGTTCCATAGCTTCTAACCTTGACCATGCTCAAGTGGTCCTATAGTACATCAACACTGTACTCTAATGTAGCAACAGTATTTTCTCGAGTCTTATACTCTTGACCAATGTTTTTATCTGGTCCTACGATAATTCCCCATGTACTTTATAGTATTTCTGATGGTTCATACCTTGACCAATGTATAAACACAGATAATTAATTACTTAATAATTGTCGACTTTATAAAAGGTTTTAATCACGTTTATTGGTGGAAGGACAATAATAACGAGGTTTAATATCATAGACAGAAAGTGAGTACAAAACGATAATCATCCCTAACTAACTTTATTAAATCATGACAAACAATCAAGCAATTACTCACACATCATGGCAACAAGCATTTCTAATATTAATAAATCATAAACATCAAACAAGAATATTATAATAAATTAATTAAAGAAAGGATAGATAATACCGAGTAATGTCGGCAGAATAACACTTGTATTTTCTCATAATATCCATAGCGTTACAGTGCTCGATAGCTTCTACTACTAACTACATACTAATCTCCTATTGATCACTAGAGAGCGATAATAGAGAGATAATTATTTTCCTAATCTCTGCACTTTTCTCTCTAGAAACTAGAGAGAGAAAGTAGAGAGAGAACTAATCTCCTATAGATCACTAGAGAGCGACTATAGAGAGATGTTTTAGAGAGAGAAGTGAAAAATGGTGTGTGTTGAAATGGTGAGATAAAAACCCCATTTATAGGAAATGCTTGGTGGCAAAATTATAATTAAATGGCTGAAAAACCCCTGGCAGACCGTTTGGCAAGCCGTTTGCCAAGGCTGTTTTCGATGCCCGTTTTCTAAGGCAAGCCATTTTTTGTGCCTGTTTGTTGACAGGCCGTTTTTCCTTATGGCAAGCCGTTTGCTGGATCGTAACTTGTCTTTCACCGTTTTCGCTCTAGAATCTTCGTTTTAGCTCCGTGTTTGACGATTCTTGCACCCACGCATTCGTAATTAAATATCCTAAATCATGAGATTAAGTAAATAAACTTTTCCAAAAATTATAAAATAAGTTATTTAAACGCGAGTTAATCGTCTTAGCCAGTTTTGCTTGTTTTTCCTCGTTTTTCATCCGTTTTTAGTGATTCTTGAAACATAGCCTTTGTAATGACATAATCTACCAAATGAAGCAAATAAATGCTTATTTAGATGAAAAAGTCAATTACTTTATCATAAATGGGGGCTAATATCGGGGTAAAAACGTGACTATTTAGCCGATATTAAATATCCCACACTTAGACTTTGCTTGTCCTCAAGCAAACCTCTTTTTTTTTTTGAGTTCAAGGGTGCTTCTGAGGTTTTCGTTCTATTATTCAAGTGGCTTTTCATTTATTATAAGAGCAAGATCAGACAAACCATCTTCTAAAAGGGTAGAAACTATCTCTGCAAGCATGAGGGGAGGTTACATGACTTGAATTCCTTATACGGGTCACTCAAATCACTCAAGTGTTTGGGATTCCCTATCAATCTATGAAATGAATTCTCTCATAGCCAGTCATGTTGCAAGTATTGTCATAGGCTTGACCAAGAATCAAATCTCCACCGGTTAGATAAGGACGGCACTGATCTTCTCCTTAATCATTCTTTCAAGAGGAAGAATGGTTTTAAAGGTTTTTGCGGAGAAAAGCGAAGGTTTTGATATGGCGAAATGGG
The DNA here is from genome assembly GCF_046630445.1 of Rutidosis leptorrhynchoides. NCBI lineage: Eukaryota > Viridiplantae > Streptophyta > Magnoliopsida > Asterales > Asteraceae > Rutidosis > Rutidosis leptorrhynchoides. The sequence goes on from NC_092334.1 coordinate 13,406,688, forward strand.
TGATTTCGAATCATTGAAATTTAGAGAGATTTGATAAATTTTGGTTTCATGAGGATATACTTTTTCTAGGAAAGATAGTACTCTATTTTTGTTGAAGAGTTCCTTTAGAGGGTGCTGAAGACTTTACTTTTTTTCTGCAATCCTCCTGGGTCACAATTTTCATTTTCTTGGGGATATATGCTTTTATTTGAAGATTTTTCTCTTCTTTATTTTTGAGACTTTGCTCATCAATTTTTTTTATATTTTATTTTTATTTTTTTATATCCCATCTTTATAACTTTGTCTATTTCTTCTTGTGCCTAGAGAGAAAGGTATTTCACCAGAAATTGGTCTTTTTGACCTATCAAAAACAGTATGGAATTTTGAAATTTTTCGACAAGTGTTTGAAATAAACTTGGTCAATCTATATCTTTGAATTTTTAGATTTTGGAAATGAGAAAGGAAAGAGGGTGGAAAGGTTAACGTATTTGATAGTGATTTTAGGGGTGAGTATTTTCTGATTCATCAACTCTTTGGTGTGAGTTGGTCGGTTTAAATGCGTGGAGTGGAAACGGATGGTTTTTGTCTTCTCTATTCAGAATGATTTTAGAAGGAGTATCGCACCTACACCACGTATGATGCTTACTAACCATTGGCCTCGAAATGTATGTCAAGGTCAAGTTCTAACTCTAAATGCTAACATCGGCATTCTCAACAGAAAAGATAGTGAAATATTAAAAATGAATGCTTATTGGGCCATTTTTGGAGTGCCTCACAGCAATTATATTGGGTCGACAATGCTTAGTCATGCAATGCTCCTTTATAGAATTTGTTCATCCTTAAGAAAATTTATGTCCTCATTTGTCTTAATTTTAGAACAAACACGTTTGATTTACGAAAGTACTTTTTCAGAAAGTATCATTTAGTCAAAATTTTTGAAAAATTTACGTTGAAGACAAAGAATCTAAATAGTAGGTATACTCGAAAATCTTAGTAAAATTTTAAGTTAAGAACATTTTCCGAGCATCCCGTAGCTAATTACGGTGTACTATACCGCTATCCCACACTTTGAGGAACATTGTCCCTAATGTTCATTCTTAGATTTTAGGAACCTAAAATCCCACACTTAGAGTTTGAACATGTCAGAAAATGTATCTAAACTCAATATTGGGTTGGAATCCCACACTTAGTGATAAGTTTGGGATTGGGTATAGTTTAAGGATATAATGATGCAAAATACACGAAGAGAAAGAAACAAAATACTCCCTTTGGGTGCGGTTGTGAGCTGAGGATCTGAAGATAGACAGAGTCGGAACCATCTTCTGCTGGATTCAAATCGGTCTTCTTGAAGTGTACTCGAGCTCATTAGGGTGTTCTCATCCTCCATACAACATCCACCAATACTTGAAATGAAATAATCAACGAGTTTTCTTGTCGTTTCATCATTATTCAAAGAGTCTCCACCACAAGCATCAATAACTGTCTGTTACTTGTAAAAATGGAAAAGATCAAATCTAGACAGGTGATTAAGCTTTTAGGCCATAGACTCACTGATTTACATTTTGATGAAAAAGTAATTGAAAACTTGAGGGTTTCAAAATTAGGTTTTGAAAATTCAACAAATCAGTGTATGACTAAAAAGCTTAATCCCACACTTAAAGTGTCGACTGCCTTTAATTTTAAGACTTTTGAAATAATGTAGCAAATAGTGCATTTAAGCTCAAGACAAGTAGGAGAAGTGAATTCGTCCTAAGAAACGTTGAAAATAATATTTTAAGTTTCACTTTTCACTTATTCAATTAACCTTTATTATCCTAATCTAACTACTACTAAAGCTATAGAAAAATAAACACACGGGTTGCCTCCCGAGAAGAACTTGTTTTTGTTCGAGTCTCGAGCCTGACTCTAGCCTTATTTCTCAGGAAATCTAGGTGGCTCCCTTGCATCCATCAGTAGACACAAGAGGTAATATTGGAACATACCAATGAGATTGAAGCGGACATAGAATAAGGTACGTCCAATGAGAGGAGAGGGTGGTTTGAAGTGATTGCTTTATTTAACTTGAGGTATAACAAAGCTATCAACTTCTTTTACCTCCTTGATTGGTGCGGGTTGGTCAAACGGGTCCTCATCACTCCATGATGTGTATGTCATTATGTATTTGAGTGATGGTTTATAGGGTAGACCTGACGCAAAACCCGTCTTTCTTCTTTGTGACTTCAGGTTGGTCGTAATGTTGTACTCTGAGGATGGAGGTGGGACGATGTCCATTGACGTCTCCAATATGGTAGCAATATTAACCACTACTTCGGTGCTAGAATCCTCCATCTCTTTCTTCTCATCCGGGCTTTGTATTTCAATTTCTTCATCCACCTCCTCGTCACTCCAGTCGGGAGCTTCAAGTATAATTGGTTCAGAGAGTTCTTCTAGAACGAAATCCTCTCAAGTCATTAAAAGATCAAAATAAAGTGGGAGTGAAGATTGGGTTAGTGTGGAGTGGTTATTCTTCTTGTCTTCTACTTCTATCTTCTTCTCTTCATTCTCGGAATAGAATGTGACTTTCCTAGTGGAGATGGTATTTACTTTGGCATTCCCATCAAAAGGACATACAGACTCGTTGATCGTGAAAGTGACTTCTTCTCCACGGGCTCTCAAGGTGATAGTCCGTGAATATACGTCAGCGATCGGTTTGGCTGTATTCATGAAAGGCCTTCCTAAGATGATAGGGGTTTTCATGTCTTCTTTATAGTCCATAACCACAAAGTCAGTCAGAAAGAGAAATTTGTCGACCTTAACCATGACGTTCTCAGCTATTCCCTTAGGATATCTAGTGGATTGGTCTGCTAGCTGGATGCTCATTTTGGTAGGGTTAAGGTTTCCAATTTCGAGTCTCTTGAAAAGTGAGTAAGGCATGAGATTGATGCTGGCACCAAGGTCAGTGAGAGAATAGATAATACCAGATTGGTAGATAGAACAAGGAAAGGTAAATCGTTCAGTATCCCCTAGTTTTTCAGGAAGTGTATTTTAAGAGAATGGCTGAATAATCCGCGTTCAGCGGGACATTGGGTACTTCGGGTACCTTATCCTTGGTTGATAGGAGTTTCCTAAAATACTTTTTACTATGAGGATTTTTAGACACAGTGTCCAAAAATTTACCATCAAGCTTGAAAGATTTCATCTTGTTATGTCTTTGCTTGAGACGGCCCGAAAATGGAATGGGTATTTTCCTAGTAGGTTTAGGTGATGACTAAATTACTACTACCGAACTGGTATTAGTTAGTTTCTTCTCCTTAAAAGAAACTGAAGGTTGGCTATGTGCCACCTTTGATGTGACAACCCGGAAATTTCCGACCAAATTTAAACTTTATCTATATATTATTCCGACACGATAAGCAAAGTTTGTTAAGTTAAATCTCAAGAATTTTAAACTGTGTGCATACATTCATTTAACCTCGACCAAATTTTGACGATTCACGAACCATTATATAATTGAATATGAATATGTATATGTATGTATATGTATATATATTATAACTTGAGAATGTTAACAAAGTATTAAACGTATAATACTTTACATGAACGTATTTGTTTCAATATGATTATCGATGGAATTAGAAGATAATATCAAATGATTGATTTATCAGATACATTGTATGATTACGAGTCTCTGTTGAGAGGTCCACTTTGATTTAGGAAACCTTTCCTTTTTAACGGTATTTGGAATAAATGGTGAAGTAATTTACATGTAAGAACAAATGTGTCAATTAACGATAACTGGACAAAGGTTAGTGGAGATTCCTGCTTAACTTTCAATGCAATAATTGCCTCGTGTCTTTTGATAAGATAATTATTTAGTTTTCATAATATTGAAAACGTTTTATGATATAGATGAAACCTTTTAAAGAATAAATTTGAATATATACATAAGACGGAATGTTATTTGTTAGAACTAATTATGTAAATAACTTGCAACGTGTATTAAAACGTGTTTATGCATATGATTTCAAATTAGTTAAGAAAATGATAGTAACATTGGTTATTTGATTCAATTGATATTTAGATAAAAACTAACACATAAATGAATAATATCAGATTAAGTTTTAAAGTGTAAACGTTATGTGTTATGATATTTTTCTAAACGATTTTAAAACAAACTTTAAAATATAATTAGTTTTGAAAAAAACTAAATATTATATTATTAAATAAATATTTCAATTACGTACAATATGTACAAATTTATATTTTTAATGAATATATATATATATATATATATATATATATATATATATATATATATATATATATATATATATATATATATATATAACAAAAATGATAAAAATAATAACTTAGTCATAAAACGTTTGATTTAAAATATATATTTTGATAACCAACGAGACATTGATTTATAGAAGCAAATGAAAAAAAACACTCAAATGTTTAAGATACATCTTTAGTGATATAGTTATTAGTAATCTAAGTTTATATTTTGACAAGGGTACGAGTCACGAAACATAAAGTACTAGTTTTCTCAGCGTACAAAACGTCGTTCGAAAAACCAGAGCTAGGACCTAAGTCGGGCTTCAACGTACAAGATTTCGGAACAAAAATTTCAAGTTAACCATGCACATGAATATTATATAATATATAAATAATTATATAAATTATTAATATATATATTATTTAATGATGTCGGCAGCCATCAAGAAGTGGGAATGAGCTGGCAGAAGAGGTCATGCGATTGTATGGCCATGGAGCCTAAATCCCATGCGATCGCATGGGAAGGTTTGGTGGGAAACATCTATAAAACGCGAACAATTCAGTTTACTAAACACACTTATACATTCATCTATCTATTACTCGTATATAATTATTATTTATATTATTATTATTATTATTAATAAATATTATACATAAAATATTACGACGGGGTTATGAACAAGTTATTTCAAAATGGGTTTTCGAGCGGGTTAGAGCTAAGGAAATTATGGGTTATAGCTAAGGAGATTATAGGTATAGTTCGGGGGTTATGCTCTTGAGTCAAATCTAATGTTTATCATCTCCGTTGCGTCTACGTATTTTCCTGCAATATTGAATCTCAATATTGATACTTGAGCACTCGTATCTTATCTTTTACATATTAATAGTGTATCCCTGACTAGTGCTCGAGTATATAGGATTATGCATACTTGTATGTTTAATTTCATCGTTAGATAGTTTATGATGAAACCTGAATTTGATACGTATGTTGCTGAGATAGGATATATGATATGCATGTCGTTGGAAAGCTGGCGAAAAACTATAAACTTTTCATTTAGATATCGTATGGTTTTGATGAATAGATTAAAAGTTATAGCCAACTGAATTATTATTAATTTTATTATTATTATTATTATTATTACATCATCATTATTATCATCATTATTATTATCTGATTATTATTATTATTATTATTATTATTATTATTATTATTATTATTATTATTATTATTATTATTATCGTTATCAACATAGGTATTATCACAAAAATTGTTATTGTTATTATTACAATAGTTATTATTAAAAGTTTAACATTTTTATAAAAACTATTATTTTATTATTTTTATCATTATTATTATTAAAAGTATCATTAATATAAAAATTATCATGTTTGTTTGAAAATATCATTATAAATCTTAAAACCTATATTTTTATTAAAATTATCATTTTTATTAATATTATTAATAACAACAATATTATTATTATTGTTATTATCATTAACATGAATATAATATTTTTATCAGAAATATTATTATTATTATTATTATAACATTTGTATTACTACAAAAGATTATTATTTATTATCAAGATTATTATTATTATCATTAGTAAATATAAATATTGATATTATTATTATTATTATTATTATTATTATTATTATTATTATTATTATTATTAAAAATAATTAATATTATTATTATAAAATAATACAACTTTACTTATTATTATTATTATCAATATTATTTTATAAATATGTGATACAGAGATATTCTTACCATACGTAATATAATTACATTAATAGTACATACCACTATATATTTATGATTTTGAGTAAACTGTATAAATTTTATTATTTGAGATATATAAAAAGTATATTTTTATCATATATAAACTTTAATATAAATTTTTTTAATAAATGGTTTGTATTATTTATTATAATAAAATCTGATATATATATATATATATATATATATATATATATATATATATATATATATATATATATATATATATATACGACTATATTTAAGTTATATAATAAACATGTGTAGTTTTTGAAAGTTATTTTGGGTCAAATTGACTTTTGTTGACTTTTGCATGATAATCTCGAGCATTAGGATTTTGATACACTACGACTTGACCTAAATTATTAGACAGTTATTGACCAACATATAAATATATATGCTTAATATAGGTTCGTGAATCTGAGGCCAACCCTGCACTTGTTCAATGCCATCATATGCATAATTACTACTAAATACAGTATTGTGAGTTCATTTGACTCCCTTTTACTCTTTACATTTTTGGGACTAGGAATACATGCGCTGCTTTTATAAATGTTTTATTAAATGCTTTTGAGATATATTTTTGAACTGAGAATACATGAACTACTTCTATAAATGTTTGACGATATAGACACAAGTATTCAAAACTACATTCTATGATAGAATTATTTGGATTCAGAGGTTCAATTTCTATAAAGATTGCATTATCGACCATCGGTGAGATATTTTTGCATTGCACGATGCATTAGTTGCCGAAATGGTTCGATTTCTATAAAGATTGCATTAGCTACCATCGGTGAGAAATTTTTGCATTGAACGACGCATTAGCTACCGATTGGTGAGATTATTTTGCATCTTGATTATTGGTTCGATTTCTATAAAGATTGCATTAGCTACCATCGATGAGAAATTTTTGCGTTGCACGACGCATTAGCTATCGATTGGTGAGATTGTTTTGCATCTTGGTTGCATTAGCTACCCTCGGTGAGAAATTTTTGCATTGCATGATGCATTAGCTACCGTTGTGGTGAGATTGTTTTGCATTAGCTACCCTCGATGAGAAATTTTTGCATTGCACGATACATTAGCTACCGTTGGTGAGATTTCGGTGTTTTTCATATGAATGATTTTACAGCAGTGAGCAGACCTCCACAGATTATTTTCGAAATATGAGTATCTTGTGGTCTATTATATTATTGGAAATGATTGTTTTTGATAAACTAATGAACTCACTAACCTTTTGGTTGACACTTTAAAGCATGTTTATTCTCAGGTATTAAAGAAATCTTCCGCTGTGCATTAGCTCATTTTAAAGATATTACTTGGAGTCATTCATGGCATATTTCAAAAGACGTTGCATTCAAGTCGTTGAGTTCATCAAGACTAATAATAAGTCATTCATAGTTTGGATATATTATGAGATAGTATGCATGCGTGTCAACTTTCGTTGTAATGAGAGTTTGTCTTTTAAAAACGAATGCAATGTTTGTAAAAATGTATCATTTAGAGGTCAAATACCTCGCAATGTAATCATATGTTAATGTATTTGTCCTTATGGATTAGGACGGGTCGTCTCATGTGGTATCAGAGCTGGTTTAAGCTGTCTCGTCGGCTTAATCATAGAGGGGGTTCTCACAGTGTTACCTGTGACGAAGCATTGGCTCTTACTCCTCGCGGTCCGATTATGGTTGGCTTTGCCGAGAGGCAGGGCTGTAAAATCAGTGTCTGAGGTACGCTCAGTGGTCACCAGGCGGTTAGCTGGGAAGGCACTGATTGGGATGCGTCCCCACATGTATCATGTGGTATCAGAGAGGTGGTCTTAGCGAACCAGGTCTTGCATTAGTGTGTCTAACCGATAGTTGTTAGGATGCATTAGTGAGTCTGGACGTCGACCGTGTCTGCATGTCAAAAATTTTTGCTTATCATTCTTGTCGGAAATTACATGCTTATCATTCTTAGTCTAGACACATCTTACTGCATTAATTGCATAAATAGTGTATAGACAAAATTCATATCTTAGGGTATCTGTTACTATAAACTTTGCCTGACATATTCCGTAAATACCTCCGTAATCTACGAAATCTTTTGTTTTATATACATATAGATATTCTATGTAATTAGAATACCATCCGATAGCCAGAAATCAGTTCATATCGAAAAATCCTTTATTCAATCGTACGAAATGGAACTCACCACTAGTTCAAGTTCCTCGGATTTCGATATGGAGTTTCACTCGAGCTCTGAAAGCAGTGTGACTGGAATGGATCAACCAATTAGCCATCATCTATTCTGGATGAATTGGGGATGGGTTCGTAGTCTACTTAATCATTGGAGACAAGAAGAATGCGATCCCTTCCATTCACCACATTGCCCACTTGGCGAAGAACCTGAAGCGCTTGCCGGCGAACTTGTCCGAAGCACCATTTTCTCTCTCATTTCCAGAGTGTCTCATCACGATTATATACTATCTCACATTCTAGATCTTATTCACCCTCTCGTCCGAACCACCAATCATCCCGGAGTAATAGAAGAAGTCAACGAGCTTCGCGCTCAGGTACTGGCTTTGGAGAATATGGTGCAAAGGTTACAAACACCAGCAGCGGCACCGGCAGCAACAGTACCACCATCATCAACATCAACAGAATCATTACCACCACCAACAACACCCGCATCCCACACCTCAACATCATAAATCTGTACCTCAAGCATCAACATCATACGCACCGTAAATACCAAGATGTACCAACAACAACAAACGATGAAGTATTGATTCATAACTTCATCGAGGAAATACTCTGCAGAGAATATGTAATTTCTAAAAGTTTTAGAGATTACTTATTCTAGTTCTAACCGTAAATCAAACGAGTGAATGAATGATGATGATAGAAGGGAGAGTATAAACCCACAAAAGAATGATGCGCGATTTACAAAGCTAGACTTGTTATACAAACAGCACCGGCAGTACCGTCAGCATCATCAGCACTAGTAGCACCTATAACATCACAAGCTCTGCCAGTTCAAGAATCACTGTGGGCATCATTACGAATCAACAACGATTATATTGTATCAACAAATTATGAAGTACTAACTTAATTCCTCTGAAGAATTTATATGTATACCTTATATATATAAATTTTGAAACCATCATAAATCTTTTCGTACTAAGCTATTATGTATGAATTGAAAAAGGGTAGGTACTACCCAGTTAAATTCATAATACTAATATGCTATAATCCTTCGATTAATGACTTAACTATCATTAACCACAATCTCTATTTCAACTCAATGAATTCCGTTTCATAATAATCCAAGTGTATTATTCAATTACATGTTTGATTTTACACTTTCGATATACTCCAAACTTACTAGAAAACATCATTCGTACCTTGCGAAGTTAGCAAGAGTTCTATGAGCATCAACATGATTCACTAAGGAAATATTCATAAGAATAAATAATGAAGTATTGATCACAGTAGTGAAATACTCTGTGAAGATTATGTAATCTCTAATGATAGAGATTATTCATTTCTAATTCCAGCCTAAGATCAAATGAGCTTAATTTGGAATTAACTCATCAAATCTATATTACATCTGAAGAGAATATACATATATTTTCATAAATACTGTAATAAAATTCTCTTGTACAAAACATTACTTTTGAAACTTTTAACGGGTAGGTAATACCCGAGAGATATATAAAAATTCACAATTAATATGTTACATTCTCCGATTCTGATCCAGCAAATCTTCAACTATACTCACTACTTTCACAACAATGTACATTCTTTCATAGAAATCAAAACAACCACATCCATCCAAATTTGATTAAATACTCTGATTTTGACAAATCAAAATCCAAGTCAAGATTTAACAAGAAGACATCACTCTTAGATTTCTACATCTTTCAAAGCTATACTTTGACTTCAAAACTGTGCTAGAACATCAATTCTATTCATAGAACCCAGAAAAAAAAATTTGTATCATCCTAGAACATCATATGAATATTAATGATTACAATCTATGTTCAAACCCTTCAAAATTCCTGAAGACACTTCAAATAATGAACAATCGAGATGATGATCCAATCACATGTTACCCACAGTTATGTACCTGAAAAACTCTTGAAACCAAAGTCATAGTTTAACACGTATCCATGTCAGACCCTTTGGCATTTGTTAGCTAAAATAACTTTTCAATCCCTCCTAAAAAAAATAGACAGTTTTGTCACAGCTCGAGCAAACCAACTTCAATTGTTCATTCGAATAAGCCTTATTATAACGATTACCCTTTCATCATCGTTACCATGGAACCTTTTATATCTCGCCACATTAGCAGTAAACTTACCAACAACTACATTGATCTTCAAGCCTCTCCGAACAATCACTATATTTATTCATTGAAACCCTATCATGTACTCATCTGCATCTTGTAAAGGTAATTGCCATACCAAAAATCTTGAATCATTATTCTCGAATTTCGCAGCAATTCCACGCCAACAGTTATATATATATATATATATATACAAATAACATCTATCTCCAAGACTTACATACTTTGAATGTGAAGTTTCTGAAAAATGCCCTAAACTGCGAACTAGTTCTCCGAATTTAGAAAAAAAACTGAATGAAGCAGCATAAACTATAGATAACCGTAACTGTCAAAAGTTTGATAATAAAGAATAATGTGTTAGAAAAGCTCAGAAAAAGAGAAGATTCGGAACTGAAAAACGGATTGAACAGACCATGAAGGAGGCTGTGGATAAATCACAAATATTAAACCTACCTTCAAATAATCTAAATGATTCAGTATCTGCTGAAGTCATTAACGAATACCTTGCTCCTGACTCTAAACCCTTACGTACAATATTCTTCATCATCCTCTTATCTTAAATATTCTATGATATCATCTTATCTTTCATTATAAATATCCTCCATATTTTTGAAGATATTTACATAACTATTCTTATCTGAAATCTTTTATCTTTTCGCGCTATCTGTGTTACATCATAAAAGAAACTGTTTTAGTTTCTAAATTCTGAAACTTTTGAGATTTAAAGTATGAATGTTTTGAAGCAGTGTTGGGAACTGAAGCATGATTTAGTATAATATAATGACACTTGATCAACGTGATTATATTACAGTAAGTCATGCTGAGTTCTAATGGAACGTAATGATTCACATATCATAACGTCATCATGTGCCATGTTACACGACTTTTGAATTCTACTTAAACTCTAAACATATCAAGAGAATATTTTTCTTGATGACTCGGTCTTTTCAGAGGTATTCTGGTAATTTGACGTTGCATTCAAGTTGTTGAGTTCATCAAGACTAATAATAAGTCATTCATAGTTTGGATATATTATGAGATAGTATGCATGCGTGTCAACTTTCGTTGTAATGAAAGTTTGTCTTTTAAAAACGAATGCAATGTTTGTAAAAATGTATCATTTAGAGGTCAAATACCTCGCAATGTAATCATATGTTATTATATTCGTCCTTATGGATTAGGATGGGTCATCTCATTTGAGTCATTTTTATGACAACCTAGAGAATCGAGACATTGATTTAGCTGGCTTATTTGATTTTCAAGACTATTCAAGTGATTAGTCATGACTAAGTCAGCTGCATCTTGTCTTGTTGTGATCATGTGGATGATTCGCAATAGGATATCGTCTAGAATTGTCTCTGGTGGGGTAGTGGGTTTAGTGGGTGGGTTGTGTGGATGAGCTAGGATCTTATCGAAGTAGACAACAGAGTCCTCACATTCAGCCTCGTATACCTTGGCCGGATGTGGTTTAGTACAATTCTGGCATAATTGCACTTGAGACACATGTTGCGGGAGTTTCTTTAGCTCTCCAACTTCTTTGGTGAGGTTTTCTATTTAGTCCGAGAGAAATTTGATGGTTTTATTTTCGATAGGATCAGAGTCATAAAGCGGTGTTGCTAATGAAATGTGCTCTTCCGTGTTCCAATTGTGATGGTGCATGCTCATCTCCTCGATCAATCTCCAGGCCTCGTCAGCAGTGAATTTCATGAAGTTACCTTGAGAAATAGCATCAAGAGTAGACTTGTTGTTCTGATTTAGACCATCGTCAAAGGTCAAAATTTGAACAGAGCTCTCAAGAAGGTGGTTTGGGCATCTTCGAAGCAAGTGTTTGAATCTTTCCCATGCAGTGTAGAGTGATTCATCGTGTGCTTGTTGAAAGTTTACGATATCAATCCTAAGTCTGATTTGTTTTGATGGTGGAAAGTACTTGATTAAGAAATTTGTTGCCATTTCCTCCCATGAGGTGATAGAGTTGTGTTCTAACCCCTCGAACCAGGTTTTTGCATGAAGAGTTAAGGAATAGTGGAACAGATACAGACTGTAACAGACTGAAACCCGTGCTAGTTGTAAGTTGTCTATTTTGCCCTTAGGGTTTGTGCTTAAGTTTTAAGTGCTTTAATTTTAATTATTTTATCAGTGTTTTATTATACTTTTGTTGTGACCAGATTGTGATAAGGGTCCCAGATCAGGTTTGTTTATTTTAAATGGACCTCGTTTGGGTTACCTAATCTTGTGCGAAAGATATCAGATAACTGATAAATACTCGTGTGTTGTGGGGTATGGGGTTTTAACCCCAAATAAGTGTATTGTGCTGCCCTTTCCTCTCATTTTCTTCCTCCCTCTAGAAATTTCCTAAACCAAACCGTACCCAGTTCATCTCCTATCTCTAACCCTAGATTCCTAAATTGTGTTCTAGAGCTCAATTGTTCATACTATCTTGTTTCTTACAGATTACTGAGTCTATCAAGGTAAGTAACATGTGTTTTTGTGTTCAATTTGTTGTTAAATTCATGGTTTTGTGTGAGTTTTGTAAAAATCTTGAATTTGTGTCAAAACAAGTGATTTAAGTGTTGTTATGGTCAAATTATTGTGGGTTTTGAGTCTATAACAAGTAGTGAACAAGTTGAGGTTGATTTTGGTGTTTAAAATGAGCTCTAGATCGAGATTTGAGGATTTCATCGTGAAGTCCGTAGCCTTTGTTTAGTTTCTGAGGAAGATGAACACAGTCGGCTGACTGTCGGTCGACAGTCGATCGACTGAGGGTGAACCGACCGATTGTTGAGTGAACCAACCGACTGAGATTTACCACCGACCGATTGATGTAATACCAAGTGAATCGACCGACTGGTAAGGTCAGTCGACTAGTTATGTCGACAGTCGACCGACTGTCAGTGTCAGTCGACCGACTGTGTGTCCAGGGCAGAATGTTTTACCAAAGTGCCTTTTTCTAGCCGTTATGCTGCCCGTTTATATTTTGGTGTTCAGGATGTAAATTTTGAAAGTTGTAAATTTTGAAAGTGCACAAGTGTTAAGCATGAAAATTTTAGCGGACGCATTTTTTTTACTAATTTGCTATAATTCTCTATTAGTGTGTCTAATCTTGATGGGAACACTATTCTAACTTGGTTTTGCTGTTCTCAGGAGATAAGGACAAGGAGGAAGCTCAGAAATAATAACTGAGCAGTTGCTGGTAATTGGTGAGTGGTTCTATCTCCGGATAGAGTTTAAGTAGCATATCATGCTATTGTGATTGACTCCTTTACCATGCATAGTGTAGAAATTGCCATGTAGTAATAATATAGTAGGCCTAATGTTGTATGTGAATTATGTGTACACTGTGTGAATGGCACCAGTCGGGCCTAGGGAGACTGGGGACTCGAGACCGTGCCTAGGAGAGGTTAGAGTCCGTATGAGGTCAACCGTGCCTAGGGGAGGTTGGGTCCATAGGCTACTGATTGTGAAGTATAGTGTGAATGATGCATCCCCTGCATCTGGATAACTATACTGTGAATTGAGTAGCAGGGACTATCGGTAGACTCAGGCCCGATCAGCTGAGAGTCGTGTGCTCGTACAAGCCGCCGATCCTCGTATTGTCTTATTGTATGCTAGTTGGTAGTTAGCAAGTGTTGTTGTTAGTATATAGCTTGTGTGTGGCTTAAGTTATATCTATTAGATAGATTCCATTCACTTAGCGGTGCGCTAATACCCCACATATTCTCCCCTTGCAGGTTTAGGTACTGCTAGTCGGGATGGGTGCGGATGCAGAAGACATGTTTGACAACCCAACTCTGATGTGGACTTTTGTATAAATAATGTTTTGTAATAACGTAACACCATTGTGTAAACTTAAACGTAATTACACGGATTAATGTAATGACGTGACATATATTGTGTTTGTAAATAAAGTCTTCCGCTGTGTGTTTAAAAAAAATGGCCGGTATTACAAGTTGGTATCAGAGCATGGTTTGGCAGCAAGTACGTGCGCGTGTTTTGTTCCCAAACCCTGAGGCAAGTCAAAAATGTCAGTGGGAGTGGGGGCTAAGTGAAAATAGGATATACGTGTGTTAGTTGTGATTGAACTAACTGTTATCCACTAAGCTTTTGTGTAAGCTGTTTTGTAGCACAGGTATGGCTGATAGAAACGCAACTGGCCCATCCAACCCCAGAACATTTAGAGGACCAGAAGAGGGTGTTGAGTCTGATGATGATCAGAATAGTTACATCCTTCAGTTAGAAAGTAAGCTAAAAGAGGCTGAAGACAAAATTAATGAGCTTGAATTAGCGAGGCATTCTGGAAATGATGATACACCACCTGGATTCCCAACTGCGCAATCCCAAACGATATCTAATGTGCACCAGAACCAGTTTCAGAATCAAATACCTAACCAATACTATATGCCACCACAAAACACTTTTACTTACCAAAATCCCATGATGATGAACCCGTACCAAATGCAAATGTTTCAACAACATTACATGCAACCACCTAAAAAGTGTATTTATAAGAACTTCTGTGATTGCAAACCCTCCGAGTTTTCTGGAAGTACTGATCCGACTGTAACTCTCAATTGGTTGCGAGAAATTGAAAGGGTATTTGAAGCGTGCCAGTGTGAACCTGAGCTGAAAGTGACATATGCTATTCGATTGTTGAAAGGTAGGGCTATGATTTGGTGGGATTCTTTGATTTCCAGTATACCAAAAGAGCAAGTGAGTATGATCACATGGGAGCAGTTTCATGGGAAGGTGTGTGAACAATATTGTAATCCATTTGATATGAACCGAATCAAGACTGAGTTTCTTGAAATGAAGATGACACCTCAAATGATGATCGACGAGGTAGTAGAGAAGTATATGGATAAACTGAGGTTTATACAACAGTGGGTGCCAGACGAAGCGTCTCGTATACAGCATTTTGTTAATATCATTTTGCCAGAGTACCAAACAACTATTAGAACGGCTACATGGTTGTCTCAAGCGGTTGTGATGGCTAAGATGGTAGAAAGTGATGTTCAGGCCGCCAGAAACAGAATGTTTGGTAATGTGCTACAACAAGGTGGGCAAGTATCTGGTCAATCAGGATCTAAATCCAAGAAGTCTAGTGGGTTTAAATCGAAGGGTAAAAGTGGTCAGAGTAGTTCTGGGTTTGGATCAGGTAAAGGGAATTGGTGTCACACGTGTCGATCTTCTCACAGTGGTCAGTGTTCTGAGGCTACAAGAAGATGCTTAAAGTGTAGTGTTTTGGGCATGAGTCTTCAGCGTGCCCGTATCCGAATAGTGTGTGTTGGAGTTGTCACAAACCAGGGCATCGTGCAATTAGTTGTCCGTCCAAGAGTGGTAGTTCCGGGGTAGGTTCAGGGGCGCATTCGGCATCAGCCGGAGGGTCAACTGCCTCGAGTGGGCAGAAGAGGAAGAACCCTCCAACAGCAGAGGCTAGAGCTTTTCAGATGTGGGTTGAGAATGCTGTGGCAACCGACAAAGTGATCACCGGTATGTTTCTAATCAACTCAATACCTGCTCGCGTATTGTTTGATTGTGGTGCCAATAGATGTTTTATGTCCCTAGATTTCTGTGCTAAGTTGAAATTACCAGTTACTCTGTTACCCAAGCCGGTTAGTGTAGAAGTAGCCGATGGTAAGATCACACCCGTCACAACATATGTGTCTGGGGTTTGTATAGAGATTGAAGGGAAGTCTTTCCCGGTGACTTGTTTAGTGTTACCTATTCCTAGCTTTGATGTAGTATTAGGAATGGATTGGCTGAACTCGCTTAGGGCTAATATTAAGTGTGATAGGAAAATGATTACCTTTCGTTCGACCGATGGAACCCGTGTTGTGGCCCGGGGGGAGCGGGGCGGGTATAATTTTTCGTTGATAACCGTGATGAAAGCAAAAAAGTCGATGGCAAAGGGTTGTGATTCGTTTCTTGCGTATGTGATCGATGCGAAGAAAGAAAAGAGAACAGTGGCCGATATTCCAGTAGTATCAGAATTTCCCGAAGTGTTCCCAGATGAGTTACCAGGCCTGCCGCCGGTAAGGGAAGTTGAATATAAGATTGAGTTGGTTCCTGGAACAACTCCAGTTGCAAAAGCTCCATACCAATTAGCGCTGTCTGAAATCCGTGAAATGATGTCACAGATTCAAGAGTTATTAGATCGTGGGTTTATCCGACCGAGTTCTTCACCGTGGGGTGCTCCGGTATTGTTTGTTAAAAAGAAAGATGGGTTAATGCGTATATGTATTGATTATCGTGAATTGAACAAAAGAACAGTGAAAAATAAGTATCCATTACCTCGAATAGACAATTTGTTCGATAACTTATAGGGTGCTTCATTCTTTTCCAAGATAGATTTACGATCCGGGTATCATCAGGTTCGTGTTGCTGAATCAGATATACCGAAAACAGTGTTCAGTACTAGGTATGGTCATTATGAATTTCTTGTCATGCCGTTTGGGTTGACGAATGCGCCAGCAGTCTTCATGGATTTAATGAATAGAGTGTGTCGTCCGTTCTTAGATAAGTTTGTGATTGTGTTCATAGACGATATACTAGTGTATTCAAAGACAGAGAGTGAACATGCTGAACACCTGAGACAGGTTTTGAACTTGTTGAAACGTGAGCAACTATTTGCAAAATTTTCAAAGTGTGAATTTTGGTTACGTGAAGTGCAGTTTTTGGGTCATGTGATTTGTGCTGAAGGTATAAAAGTTGATCCGACAAAGATAGAAGCGGTAATGAATTGGAATTCTCCGAAGACTCCGATTGAGATTAAGAGTTTTCTGGGATTGGCTGGTTATTATCGCAGGTTTATCAAAGATTTTTCTAAAATAGCGGGTCCGTTGACTAAGTTGACTCGTAAAGATGTAGCCTTTCGATGGACGGATGAACAGGAAAAGGCTTTTCAGATTTTGAAACAGCTACTGTGTCAGGCACCAGTGTTAGCTTTACCAGAAGGTTCAGACAACTTCGTGATATATTGTGATGCGTCATATGCTGGATTGGGTTGTGTATTAATGCAAAGAGATAAAGTAATCGCCTACGCCTCGTGATAGTTGAAAGTTCATGAGAAGAATTATCCAGTTCATGATCTTGAAATGGCTGCAGTAGTGTTTGCTTTGAAACTGTGAAGACATTATTTGTATGGAACTCATTGTGTTATTTGTACAGATCATAAGAGTTTGCAATATATCTTCTCACAGAAAGAATTGAATATGCGTCAGAGACGGTGGTAAGAGTTGATCAAAGATTACAATTGTGAAATTAAATACCATCCGGGTAAGCCAAATGTGGTTGCAGATGCGCGAAGTCGTAAAAAGTCAAGTGAAAATATAAAATTCCTTCGTTTGAATATAACTCCAGATTTGATTAACAGCTTAAGAACCGTTCAGGCCTGTGTTTTGAAGGACGAACATATTAAATCTGAACAAATGATCAAACGAAAAGTGGACTTAATTGATGACTCACGTGGACTAAAGACCTTAAACAATCGTGTTTGGGTGCCTAAGCTTGGAGATTTGAGGGATTTAATCATGACGGAAATTCACAAATCCAGATTGACAGTACATCCGGGTAGTAATAAGATGTATCATGATTTGAAAACAGTGTATTGGTGGCCAACAATGAAATCAGATATCCCCCGTTATGTCGAAAAGTGTCACATTTGTGCTCAAGTGAAGGCAGAACATTAGAAACCTTATGGTTTGTTACGTCAGTTACAGATTCCAGAGTGGAAATGGGAACATATAACGATGGATTTTGTGACCAAATTACCTCGAACTCAGAAAAGACATGATATGATTTGGGTAATAGTAGATCGTCTAACTAAAAGTGCTCATTTTCTTGCTACTCGTGAGACAACTTCGTTAAGTTAGTTAGCCGATTTGTATGTGAAGGAAATAGTTAGTCGACATGGTGTGCTGTTATCGATCGTTTCAGACAGAGATTCCAGATTTGTGTCAAACTTTCGGAATAGTCTTCAACAGAATGTGGGTACACGTGTGAATTTAAGTACAGATTATCATCCTCAGATAGACGGTCAGAGTGAAAGAACGATACAGACTTTGGAGGATATGTTAAGGGCTTGTGTGTTAGAATACGGTGGTTCGTGGGATACACATTTACCGTTGGTCGAATTCGCGTATAATAATTCATATCATTCGAGTATAGGGATGCCGCCTTATGAAATGTTGTACGGTCGTCGTTGCAGAACTCCAACTTGTTGGTTAGAAGCCGGGGAGAAATAGTTTGCAGGTCCCGAAATTGTTCAAATGATAGCTGAAAAAGTTGCAATTGCGAGAGAAAAGTTAAAAGCCGCTAGAGATAGGCAGAAAATGTATGCTGATCCGCGTAGACGTCCGGTAACCTTTCATGTGGGTGAACGAGTGTATCTAAAAGTTTCGCCGTGGAAAGGGGTTATCAGATTCGGTAAACGTGGTAAGTTAGCACCAAAGATTTATTGGTCCATTTCCAATCAGTGAAGTGTTGAATGATCAGACTGTGGTGTTAGATCTTCCGCCAGAGTTAGCCGGTATTCATAATACATTTAACGTGTGTTATCTTCATAAGTGTAAAGTCGATGATGAAATGCAACTTCTTCCTTTAGAAGATTTAAGGGTCGATTTGAATAAGAAATTGGTGGAAGAGCCGGTCCGTGTAGTTGAACGAAAGGTGACTAAGTTGAGAAATAAAGAGATATCGATGGTGTTGATTGAGTGGAAACATAGTTTGGGTTCTAATCTTACATGGGAAATGGAAGAGTTGATGAGAAACCGCTACCCTCATTTGTTTGACCAAGACCAGATTCCGAGGACGGAATCTCCTTAAGGGGAGTGGATTTGCAACAGACTGAAACCCGTGCTAGTTGTAAGTTGTCTATTTTGCCCTTAGGGTTTGTGCTTAAGTTTTAAGTGCTTTTATTTTAATTATTTTATCAGTGTTTTATTATACTTTTGTTGTGACCAGATTGTGACAAGGGTCCCAGATCAGGTTTGTTTATTTTAATTGGACCTCGTTTGGGTTACCTAATCTTGTGCAAAAGATATCAGATAACTGATAAATACCCGTGTGTTGTGGGGTATGGTGTTTTAACCCCAAATAAGTGTATTGTGCTGCCCTTTCCTCTCATTTTCTTCCTCCCTCTAGAAATTTCCTAAACCAAACCGTACCCACTTCATCTCCTATCTCTAACCCTAGATTCCTAAATTGTGTTCTAGAGCTCAATTGTTCATACCATCTTGTTTCTTACAGATTACTGAGTCTATTAAGGTAAGTAACATGTGTTTTTGTGTTCAATTTGTTGTTAAATTCATGGTTTTATGTGAGTTTTGTAAAAAGCTTGAATTTGTGTCAAAACAAGTGATTTAAGTGTTGTTATGGTCAAATTATTGTGGGTTTTGAGTCTATAACAAGTAGTGAACAAGTTGTGGTCGATTTTAGTGTTTAAAACGAGCTCTAGATCGAGATTTTAGGATTTCATCGTGAAGTCCGTAGCCTTTGTTCAGTTTCTGAGGAAGATGAACACAGTCGGCCGACTGTCGGTCGACAGTCGACCAACTGAGGGTGAACCGACCGATGGTTGAGTGAACCGACCGACTGAAATTTACCTTCGGCCGATTGATGTAATACCAAGTGAATCGACCGACTGGTAAGGTCAGTCGACCGGTTGTGTCGACAGTCGACCGACTGTCAGTGTCCGTCGACCGACTGTGTGTCCAGGGCAGAATGTTTTACCAAAGTGCCTTTTTCTAGCCGTTATGCTGCCCGTTTATATTTTGGTGTTCAGGATGTCAATTTTGAAAGTTGTAAATTTTGAAAGTGCACAAGTGTTAAGCATGAAAATTTTAGCGGACGCATTTTTTTTTTTACTAATTTGCTATAATTCTCTATCAGTGTGTCTAATCTTGATGGGAACACTATTCTAACTTGGTTTTTGCTGTTCTCAGGAGATAAGGACAAGGAGGAAGCTCAGAAATAATAACTGAGCAGTTGCTGGTAATTGGTGAGTGGGTCTATCTCCGGATAGAGTTTAAGTAGCATATCATGCTACTGTGATTGACTCCTTTACCATGCATAGTGTAGAAATTGCCATGTAGTAATAATATAGTAGGCCTAATGTTGTATGTGAATTATGTGTACACTGTGTGAATGGCACCAGTCGGGCCTAGGGAGACTGGGGACTCGAGACCGTGCCTAGGAGAGGTTAGAGTCCGTATGAGGTCAATCGTGCCTAGGAGAGGTTGGGTCCATAGGCTACTGATTGTGAAGTATAGTGTGAATGATGCATCCCCTGCATCTGGATAACTATACTGTGAATTGAGTAGCAGGGACTATCGGTAGACTCAGGCCCGATCAGCTGAGAGTCGTGTGCTCGTACAAGCCACCGATCCTCGTATTGTCTTATTGTATGCTCGTTGGTAGTTATCAAGTGTTGTTGTTAGTATATAGCTTGTGTGTGGCTTAAGCTATATCTATTAGATAGATTCCATTCACTTAGCGGTGCGCTAATCCCCCACATATTCTCCCGTTGCAGGTTTAGGTACTGCTAGTCGGGATGGGTGCGGATGCAGAAGACATGTTTGACAACCCAACTATGATGTGGACTTTTGTATAAATAATGTTTTGTAATAACGTAACACCATTGTGTAAACTTAAACGTAATTACAATGATTAATGTAATGACGTGACATATATTGTGTTTGTAAATAAAGTCTTCCGCTGTGTGTTTAAAAAAAAAATGGCCGGTGTTACACAGACGAAATACATCTTGTTCAACCCCGTTTTGCTTATATGAGGTGGATAAGGAGAGGAATCTATCTAAGTGAGAGTTGGGATCGTCAATTGGTAATCTATGGAATAGACAGTGATTCAGAATGAGTTGTATGATGCTATGCTTAAGCACAAAAGATGCTCCGTTAACCTCTGGAGAGAGTATTGGTCCTCCTTGTCCTTCTAACGAGGGTTTGGTGATGTCAACGAGAGTGATGCGTGTAGCCATCGTCGAACTATCGGCAGATAAGTGTGGATCTCATCGGATGGGTACAATATATGATATCGGATAGAAGAAAGGATGTGTCGGAAGAATTCTTAGAAGTCTAAGTAGGTTAAACCATCCTAAAGGCTTACTAATAAGGAAGAACTTCTGACAAAGCTAGTCTTAGTGAAAAGGGTCTCTTAAAAACTAACTAATCTAAACAGGCTCCAATTCGTACTACCGCTCCCCGGCAGCGGCGCCAAAAATTAACTACTCCTATGATATGCCCGAATCAGACGGTTTATTTATGCGGTGTCGTTAGGTCGCAAAACGTCAATTCAGGATATCAACAGAAGAAGTTGATTGTTTAATTTATATATGCTGGGCCTAAATTTATTATTCCTTCCAATGGGTTAGCAAAGGCAAATATGACCTAGGGTCGTTCCTTGAGCGATCGAATTTGAAACGGAGCTTATTCAGATAATTCAGTAATTAAGATTTGGTTTGTACACAATTTAATATCCAAGACTAGTGGCCATGTACACCTTGTGTGGAGAGGCATGATCCTTTTGGTCCCAATAAATTGGCGACTGTTCGGAAAATCCAACAACCAAGTCCAACCGGTTTATTCTAGACACCACTTTATCCGGAATATCAAATTGTGTAAAGACAATAGTTGGGTTGATTTGATTTATAATTGTAATTAAGATATTAAAGCAATATAATTAAAATAAGCTAGCTAGCATGCAATAGCTAAGGACAGAGAAGACGTGGTTCACCATGATTTAAGATAACGTAGTGTCGGGATGATTGCGAGACACTCATTGGTTAGATATACCTTGGTGTAAACACTAGATTCCCTACTAATTGATTTCTCGATTAGCATGTTACGAGAAACTAGGCTATCGTGATTCTGATCGGATGGACTATGCTCAACTCCCGACGCTTTATTCGGTTTAAGGATATAAGCGGCCCATCTTGGATGCAATGCATACCTTGGAAGCACGAATAAAGTAGCATAGTCTTATATAGATAATATCCAACCTTTCTTAACACCTTAGTGTATCACCCAAATGAGTGGCTATGATTGTGTTTCGAATTCCTTTCTGCCAATGGTTTGGTAAAATCTAAGGGTTTGTAGACAAATTAGAACATCTGATAGTTCTCGGTCATCCTTAAAGATTTATAAGCTTTGTATTGTAGTGCGTTAAACTCCCATTTATGACTTAAACCATCCCTTACTTAAATCTACCCAATAAATCCCTTAGTTATCCACCATGTACTAGACTTATAGTGGTTCCATAGCTTCTAACCTTAACCATGCTCAAGTGGTCCTATAGTACATCAACACTGTACTCTACTGTAGCAACAGTATTTTCTCGAGTCTTATACTCTTGACCAGTGTCTTGATCTGGTCCTACGATAATTCCCCATGTACTTTATAGTATTTCTGATGGGTTCATACATTGACCAATGTATAAACACGGATAATTAATTACTTAATAATTATCGACTTTATAAAAGGTTTTAATCACGTTTATTGGTGGAAGGACAATAATAACGAGGTTTAATATCATAGACAAAAAGCGAGTACGAAACGATAATCATCCCTAAATAACATTATTAAATCATGGCAAATAATTAAGCAATTACTCACACATCATGGCAACAAGCATTTCTAATATTAATAAATCATAAACATCAAACAAGAATATTATAATAAATTAATAAAAGAAAGGATAGATATTACCGAGTAATGTTTGCAGAATAACACTTGTATTTCCTCATAATATCCATAGCATTACAGTGCTCGATATGTAGTGACCCGAACTTTTCCATGTTTATATATATATTAAATGAAATTGTTATTTACATGATTAAGTATTTCCAACATGTTAAGCAATCAAACTTGTTAAGACTTGATTAATTGAAATAGGTTTCATATAGACAATTGACCACCCAAGTTGACCGGTGATTCACGAACGTTAAAACTTGTAAAAACTATACGATGACATATATATGGTTATATATATAGTTAACATGATTTTATTATAAGTATGTATCTCATTAGGTATTTTAACAATGAGTTATATACATAAAAATGAGACTATTAATTTAAGAAACTCGAAAACGATATATATAACGATTATCGTTATAACAACGTCTTACTAGGTACATATGAATCATATTAAGATATTGATACACTTGGTTAATTATGTTAAATGATAAGTAAATATATTATTAAGTGTATTAACAATGAAATACATATGTAAAAATAAGACTACTAACTTAATGATTTCGAAACGAGACATATATGTAACGATTATCGTTGTAACGACATTTAACTGTATATATATCATACTAAGATATATTATATATCATAATATCATGATAATATAACAATTTAACATCTCATTTGTTATAATAAACAATGGGTTAACAACATTCAACAAGATCGTTAACCTAAAGGTTTCAAAACAACATTTACATGTAACGACTAACGATGACTTAACGACTCAGTTAAAATGTATATACATGTAGTGTTTTAATATGTATTAATACACTTTTGAAAGACTTCAAGACACTTATCAAAATACTTCTACTTAACAAAAATGCTTACAATTACATCCTCGTTCAGTTTCATCAACAATTCTACTCGTATGCACCCGTATTCATACTCGTACAATAAACAGCTTTTAGATGTATGTACTATTGGTATATACACTCCAATGATCAGCTATTAGCAGCCCATGTGAGTCACCTAACACATGTGGGAACCATCATTTGGCAACTAGCATGAAATATCTCATAAAATTACAAAAATATGAGTAATCATTCATGACTTATTTACATGAAAACAAAATTACATATCCTTTATATCTAATCCATACACCAACGACCAAAAACACCTACAAACACTTTCATTCTTTAATTTTTTTCATCTAATTAATCTCTCTCAAGTTCTATCTTCAAGTTCTAAGTGTTCTTCATAAGTTCCAAAAGTTCTAGTTTCATAAAATCAAGAATACTTCCAAGATTGCAA
Source organism: Rutidosis leptorrhynchoides (assembly GCF_046630445.1). Classification (NCBI taxonomy): domain Eukaryota; kingdom Viridiplantae; phylum Streptophyta; class Magnoliopsida; order Asterales; family Asteraceae; genus Rutidosis; species Rutidosis leptorrhynchoides. Next base: position 13,431,048 of record NC_092334.1, read on the forward strand.
GTTTACTTCCAAGTTTTCTAAATCCATTCCAAGTAATCATCCAAGATCAAGAAACCTTTGTTACTCACAGTAGGTTATCTTTCTAATACAAGGTAATAATCATATTCAAACTTTAATTCAATTTCTATAACTATAACAATCTTATTTCGAGTGGAAATCTTACTTGAAATTGTTTTCGTGTCATGATTCTGCATCAAGAACTTTCAAGCCATCCAAGGATCCTTTGAAGCTAGATCCATTTTTCTCATTTCCAGTAGGTTTATCCAAGTAACTTGAGGTAGTAATGATGTTCATAACATCATTCGATTCATACATATAAAGCTATCTTATTCGAAGGTTTAAACTTGTAATCACTAGAACATAGTTTAGTTAATTCCAAACTTGTTCGCAAATAAAAGTTAATCCTTCTAACTTGACTTTTAAAATCAACTAAACACATGTTATATATCTATATTATATACTAACTTAATGATTTAAAACCTGGAAACACGAAAAACACCGTAAAACCGGATTTACGCGGTCGTAGTAACACCGCGGGCTATTTTGGGTTAGTTAATTAAAAACTATGATAAACTTTGATTTAAAAGTTTTTATTCTGGGAAAATGATTTTTATTATGAACATGAAACTATATCCAAAAATTATGGTTAAACTCAAAGTGGAAGTATGTTTTCTAAAATGGTCATCTAGACGTCGTTCTTTCGACTGAAATGACTACCTTTACAAAAATGACTTGTAACTTATTTTTCCTACTATAAACCTATACTTTTTCTGTTTAGATTCATAAAATAGAGTTCAATATGAAACCATATCAATTTGATTCACTCAAAACGGATTTAAAATGAAGAAGTTATGGGTAAAACAAGATTGGATAATTTTTCTCATTTTAGCTACGTGAAAATTGGTAACAAATCTATTCCAACCATAACTTAATCAACTTGTATTGTATATTATGTAATCTTGAGATACCATAGACACGTATACAATGTTTTGACCTATCATGTCGACACATCTATATATATTTCGGAACAACCATAGACACTCTATATGTGAATGTTGGAGTTAGCTATACAGGGTTGAGGTTGATTCCAAAACATATATAGTTTGAGTTGTGATCAATACTGAGATACGTATACACTGGGTCGTGGATTGATTCAAGATAATATTTATCGATTTATTTCTGTACATCTAACTGTGGACAACTAGTTGTAGGTTACTAACGAGGACAGCTGACTTAATAAACTTAAAACATCAAAATATATTAAAAGTGTTGTAAATATATTTTGAACATACTTTGATATATATGTATATATTGTTATAGGTTCGTGAATCAACCAGTGGCCAAGTCTTACTTCCCGACGAAGTAAAAATCTGTGAAAGTGAGTTATAGTCCCACTTTTAAAATCTAATATTTTTGGGATGAGAATACATGCAGGTTTTATAAATGATTTACAAAATAGACACAAGTACGTGAAACTACATTCTATGGTTGAATTATCGAAATCGAATATGCCCCTTTTTATTAAGTCTGGTAATCTAAGAATTAGGGAATAGACACCCTAATTGACGCGAATCCTAAAGATAGATCTATTGGGCCTAACAAACCCCATCCAAAGTACCGGATGCTTTAGTACTTCAAAATTTATATCATATCCGAAGGGTGTCCCGGAATGATGGGGATATTCTTATATATATGCATCTTGTTAATGTCGGTTACCAGGTGTTCACCATATGAATGATTTTTATCTCTATGTATGGGATGTGTATTGAAATATGAAATCTTGTGGTCTATTGTTACGATTTGATATATATAGGTTAAAATTATAACTCACCAACATTTTTTGTTGACGTTTAAAGCATGTTTATTCTCAGGTGAATACTAAGAGCTTCCGCTGTTGCATACTAAAATAAGGACAAGATTTGGAGTCCATGTTTGTATGATATTGTGTAAAAACTGCATTCAAGAAACTGATTTCGATGTAACATATTTGTATTGTAAACCATTATGTAATGGTCGTGTGTAAACAGGATATTTTAGATTATCATTATTTGATAATCTACGTAAAGCTTTTTAAACCTTTATTTATGAAATAAAGGTTATGGTTTGTTTTAAAAATGAATGCAGTCTTTGAAAAACGTCTCATATAGAGGTCAAAACCTCGCAACGAAATTAATTAATATGGAACGTTTTTAATCAATAAGAACGGGACATTTCAGTTGGTATCCGAGCGTTGGTCTTAGAGAACCAGAAATTTGCATTAGTGTGTCTTATCGAGTTTGTTAGGATGCATTAGTGAGTCTGGACTTCGACCGTGTTTTCTTTAAAAATGATTGCTTAACATTTTTGTTGGAAACTATATATTATTAACATGTATATATTATGTGATATATTAATCTCTTAACATGTTTGATATTGTGTGATAGATATCTACCTCTAGCACAAATCTCATTGACTCACCTAATAATAACGAAGAGTCGAATATATATTGGACTGATTCACAAGTTCCCGAAGAAGAACCGGAAGAAGAATCAGAACCGGAAGAAGAATCAGAACCGGAAGAGGAGGAACCGGAGGAGGAAATAGAACCGGTGGGGGAAATAATAAAACGGTTAAGTAAAAGAAAATCCTCAACCAACCGACCAAGGTTAATTATGGTCAATGGTGTTTCCGCCAAGGAAGCAAAATATTGGGAGGATTACCAATTCTCCGATGAATCGGATTCCGACGAGAATTCCGATGATGTTATAGAAATTACCACAACTGAATTTAAAAAGGCAAAAGAAAATAATAAGGGAAAGGGCATAAAAATAGAGAAATCTAATTCCAACCCCGATGAACTTTATATGTATCGTCAACCCCCGAAGCCCTTAAGTTGTAACAATGACCCGGGAACCTCTAAACCACCAGGTTTTTCTAAACCGTTGTGGAAAACGACAGCTCGTATTAGGGGAACATCATATATCCCTAGAAACTTGGCAAAACGAACCAAAATCAAAGTAGAAGAAATGAGCTAGTCGGAATAAGATAGTTGTATTCGTGTGGTGTAATATATGTAATATAGTGTGCTTATGCTTTATGATATATGTAAAAATTGCTTGTATTAATAAGTATTTTTTTTTATGAATCTAACTCTTGTCTATTTTACAGTATAAAAACACAAAATGGATAGACAACCCAATATTTTAAGAGACCTACCCGGAGACATGATTGATGAAATCTTGTCTAGAGTCGGTCAGAATTCTTCGGCACAACTATTTACGGCGAAATCAGTTTGTAAGACATTCGAAGAATGTTCCAAGAATGTCTTGGTTTATAAGAGACTTTCGTTTGAAAGATGGGGGAAAACACATTGGGAAACCCATAAGTTACGATGTGTTTACTTTGACGCATATATTGCGGGGAACCCAAATGCTATTTTACGCAACGGGTTAAGAAATTATTTTGACTCAATGTATCCGAATATAGGACTTCATGATTTAGAAAAAGTGGCTAACATGTAACATAAAGAAGCATGCTATGCTTACGGGTTAGTAATGTTAGCTTCTCACCAAAGTGAGAAAAAGAACATCGGGCTACAACTATTAAACAAAACGTCCCCACAAGTGACGGAGTCGGTAATTGGGGTAAGAAATGAGGTTGTTAGGTTATTACGAGACTGTTGGTCATTACGTAACCCTCGTCCCTTTGACGATGTTACAACACGCTATCTTATCAACGGCCATAACGGTTATGTTCCACAAGACCAAGGATGGGAAGTAGTCCTAGTAAAACCAGAATGCATGACTTGTTTCTGGACGTATGAATTACGTGTCTTTATTGCCTTTGCTGAACGACTTGTGTACTAGCTAGAATTATCTTCACAACTATCTTGTATCAAAGTTATTGTGTGCTATATTTCATGCTTTATGTAAAATAAGCGGTATTGTAAGTTTGTAAAATATTGTATAAAAGTTTGAATGCGAAATATTATTACAATCAGTTTTTCATATAGAATTGTAGTAGTTGAATTTATATTAGCTACTAAGTATGAACTTAACGGGTAGGTACTACCCGAATTTAAACTTATAAAACGCTAATATGAAGAAAAAACTTTTATAAATGAGTTCATATTATGCTACGAAATACTATTAACTACTCTTAATATTCTGTATGATTAACTTGTTCCATTTGACTATTTTGAAGGAAATGGCACCGACTACTCGACACACCGTGAATATGAATGAAGAGGAATTCCGTACTTTTCTAGCTTCAAACATAGCCGCAGTACAGGCTGCGCTACATACCAACAATAACCTTGGATCTAGCAGTACAGGAAATCGTGTAGGATGCACCTACAAAGAATTCACTGCCTGCAAACCTTTGGAATTTGATGGAATCGAAGGACCGATCGGATTGAAACGGTGGACCGAGAAGGTCGAATCGGTGTTTGCCATAAGTAAGTGTACTGGAGAGGACAAAGTGAAGTACGCTACGCATACCTTCACAGGTTCTGCGTTAACATGGTGGAATACCTATCTAGAGCAAGTGGGACAAGATGATGCGTACGCACTACCGTGGTCAGCATTCAAGCACTTGATGAACGAGAAGTACCGTCCCAGAACCGAGGTCAATAAGCTCAAGACAGAACTTAGAGGGTTACGAACCCAAGGATTTGATATTACCACGTACGAAAGACGATTCACAGAATTGTGCCTATTGTGTCCGGGAGCGTTCGAAGATGAGGAAGAGAAGATCGACGCGTTTGTGAAAGGATTACCGGAAAGAATCCAAGAAGATATAAGTTCACACAAGCCCACCTCCATACAATAGGCATGTAGAATGGCTCACAAACTAGTGAACCAGATTGAGGAAAGAATTAAAGAACAGACGGCTGAAGAGGCCAATGTGAAGCAAGTCAAAAGAAAGTGGGAGGAAAACGGTGATAAGAATCACCAATATAACAACAACAGCAATTACAATAATAATTGCAACAATTATCCCAACAATCGCAACATCAATCGCAACTATAACAAATGGCCCAACAACAACAACAACAACAACAACAACAACAACAATAACAACAGCAACTACAACAATCATCCCAACAACAATAACAACCGCAACAACAACAACAACAACAACAACAACAACAACAATCAGAAGCAGCTATGCCAAAGGTGTGAAAAGTATCACTCGGGGTTCTGCACCAAATTTTGCAACAAGTGTAAAAGAAATGGTCATAGCGCGGCGAAGTGTGAGGTCTACGAACTAGGGGTTAATAGAACGAAAGGAACAAATGGTGTCGGAACGAGTAATGGCGGAGCAAGTAGTGTCGGAGCAAGTTATGCCAATGTAGTTTGTTATAAATGTGGAAAACCGGGCCACATTATTAGAAATTGCCCGAACCAGGAGAACACGAATGGACAAGGCCGTGGAAGAGTTTTCAATATTAATGCGGCAGAGGCACAGGAAGACCCGAAGCTTGTTACGGGTACGTTTCTTATTGACAATAAATCTGCTTACGTTTTATTAGATTCGGGTGTGGATAGAAGCTATATGAGTAGAGATTTTTGTGCTAAATTAAGTTATCCATTGACGCCGTTGGATAGTAAATTTTTACTCGAATTAGCAAACGGTAAGTTAATTTCAGGAGATAATATATGCCGAAATCGAGAAATTAAACTGGGTAGCGAAATATTTAAGATTGATTTGATACCAGTAGAGTTAGGGAGTTTTGATGTAATAGTTGGCATGGACTGGCTGAAGAAGGTGAAAGCAGAGATCGTATGTTATAAAAATGCAATTCGCATTGTACGAGAAGAAGGAGAACCCTTAATGGTGTACGGAGAAAAGGGCAACATGAAGCTACATCTTATTAGTAATTTGAAGGCACAAAAACTAATAAGAAAAGGTTGCTATGTTGTTCTAGCACACGTCGAGAAAGTACAAACTGAAAAAAAGAGCATCAATGATGTTCCCGTCGCAAAAGAATTTCCCGATGTATTTCCGAAAGAATTACCGGGACTATCTCCACATCGATCTGTTGAATTTCAAATAGATCTTGTACCAGGAGCTGCACCAATAGCTCGTGCTCCTTATAGACTCGCACCCAGCGAGATGAAAGAACTGCAAAGCCAACTGCAAGAACTATTAGAATGTGGTTTCATTCGACCAAGCACATCACCATGGGGAGCTCCTGTTTTGTTTGTCAAGAAGAAGGATGGTACATTTAGGTTGTGTATTGACTACAGAGAGTTGAACAAACTTACCATCAAAAACCGTTATCCACTGCCGAGAATTGACGACTTATTTGATCAACTACAAGGCTCGTCGGTTTATTCGAAGATCGATTTACGTTCTAGATATCATCAAATGCGAGTAAAGGAGGATGATATTCCAAAAACTGCTTTTAGGACGCGTTATGGTCATTACGAGTTTATGGTTATGCCGTTTGGATTGACTAACGCACCAGCTGTGTTCATGGACCTTTTGAACCGAGTGTGTGGGCCATATCTTGACAAGTTTGTCATTGTTTTCATCGATGACATACTTATTTACTCAAAGAATGATCAAGAGCACGAAGAACATTTGAGAAAAGTGCTAGAAGTATTGAGGAAAGAAAAACTGTACGCTAAGTTTTCAAAGTGTGCATTTTGATTGGAAGAAGTTCAATTCCTCGGTCACATAGTGAACAAAGAAGGTATCCAGGTGGACCCGGAAAAGATCGAAACCGTTGAAAAGTGGGAAACCCCAAAAACTCCGAAGCATATACGTCAATTTTTAGGATTGGCTGGTTACTACAGAAGATTCATCCAAGATTTCTCCAAAATAGCAAAACCCTTGACTGCATTAACGCATAAAGGGAAGAAATTTGAATGGAAGGATGAACAAGAGAAGGCGTTTCAATTATTGAAGAAAAAGCTAACTACGGCACCTATATTGTCATTGCCTGAAGGGAATGATGATTTTGTGATTTATTGTGACGCATCAAAGCAAGGTCTCGGTTGTGTATTAATGCAACGGACGAAGGTGATTGCTTATGCGTCTAGACAATTGAAGATTCACGAGCAAAATTATACGACGCATGATTTGGAATTAGGCGCGGTTGTTTTTGCATTAAAGACTTGGAGGCACTACTTATATGGGGTCAAAAGTATTATATATACCGACCACAAAAGTCTTCAACACATATTTAATCAGAAACAACTGAATATGAGGCAGCGTAGGTGGATTGAATTGTTGAATGATTATGACTTTGAGATTCGTTACCACCCGGGGAAGGCAAATGTGGTAGCTGACGCCTTGAGCAGAAAGGACAGAGAACCCATTCGAGTAAAATCTATGAATATAATGATTCACACTAACCTTACTACTCAAATAAAGGAGGCGCAACAAGGAGTTTTAAAAGAGGGAAATTTAAAGGATGAAATACCCAAAGGATCGGAGAAGCATCTTAATATTCGGGAAGACGGAACCCGGTATAGGGCTGAAAGAATTTGGGTACCAAAATTTGGAGATATGAGAGAAATGGTACTTAGAGAAGCTCATAAAACCAGATACTCAATACATCCTGGAACGGGGAAGATGTACAAGGATCTCAAGAAACATTTTTGGTGGCCGGGTATGAAAGCCGATGTTGCTAAATATGTAGGAGAATGTTTGACGTGTTCTAAGGTCAAAGCTGAGCATCAAAAACCATCAGGTCTACTTCAACAACCCGAAATCCCGGAATGGAAATGGGAAAATATTATCATGGATTTCATCATTAAATTGCCAAGGACTGCAAGTGGTTTTGATACTATTTGGGTAATAGTTGATCGTCTCACCAAATCAGCACACTTCCTGCCAATAAGAGAAGATGACAAGATGGAGAAGTTAGCACGACTGTATTTGAAGGAAGTCGTCTCCAGATATGGAATAACAATCTCTATTATCTCTGATAGGGATGGCAGATTTATTTCAAGATTCTGGTAGACATTACAGCAAGCATTAGGAACTCGTCTAGACATGAGTACTGCCTATCATCCACAAACTGATGGACAGAGCGAAAGGACGATACAAACGCTTGAAGACATGCTACGAGCATGTGTTATTGATTTCGAAAATAGTTGGGATCGACATCTACCGTTAGCAGAATTTTTCTACAACAACAGCTACCATTCAAGCATTGAGATGGCGCCGTTTGAAGCACTTTATGGTAGAAAGTGCAGGTCTCCGATTTGTTGGAGTGAAGTGGGGGATAGACAGATTACGGGTCCGGAGATAATACAAGAAACTACTGAGAAAATCATCCAAATTCAACAAAGATTGAAAACCGCCCAGAGTCGACAAAAGAGCTACGCGGACAAAAAAAGAAAAGATATAGAGTTTGAAATTGGAGAAATGGTCATGCTTAAGGTTTCACCTTGGAAAGGCGTTGTTCGATTTGGTAAACGGGGAAAACTAAATCCAAGGTACATTGGACCATTCAAGATTATAGATCGTGTCGGACCAGTAGCTTACCAACTGGAGCTACCTCAACAACTCGCGGCTGTACATAACACTTTTCACGTCTCAAATTTGAAGAAATGTTTTGCTAAAGAAGATCTCACTATTCCGTTGGACGAAATCCAAATCAATGAAAAACTTCAATTCATTGAAGAACCCGTCAAAATAATGGATCGTGAGGTTAAGAGACTTAAACAAAACAAGATACCGATTGTTAAGGTTCGATGGAATGCTCGTAGAGGACCCGAGTTCACCTGGGAGCGTGAAGATCAGATGAAGAAGAAATACCCGCATTTATTTCCAGAAGATACGTCAACACCTTCAACTGCTTAAAATTTTGGGACGAAATTTATTTAACGAGTAGGTACTGTAGTGACCCGAACTTTTCCATGTTTATATATATATATATTAAATGAAATTGTTATTTACATGATTAAGTGTTTCCAACATGTTAAGCAATCAAACTTGTTAAGACTTGATTAATTGAAATAGGTTTCATATAGACAATTGACCACCCAAGTTGACCGGTGATTCACGAACGTTAAAACTTGTAAAAACTATACGATGACATATATATGGTTATATATATAGTTAACATGATTTTATTATAAGTATGTATCTCATTAGGTATTTTAACAATGAGTTATATACATAAAAATGAGACTATTAATTTAAGAAACTCGAAAACGATATATATAACGATTATCGTTATAACAACGTCTTACTAGGTACATATGAATTATATTAAGATATTGATACACTTGGTTAATTATATTAAATGATAAGTAAATATATTATTAAGTGTATTAACAATGAAATACATATGTAAAAATAAGACTACTAACTTAATGATTTCAAAACGAGACATATATGTAGCGATTATCGTTGTAACGACATTTAACTGTATATATATCATACTAAGATATATTATATATCATAATATCATAATATCATGATAATATAACAATTTAACATCTCATTTTTTATAATAAACAATGGGTTAACAACATTCAACAAGATCGTTAACCTAAAGGTTTCAAAACAACATTTACATGTAACGACTAACGATGACTTAACGACTCAGTTAAAATGTATATACATGTAGTGTTTTAATATGTATTCATACACTTTTGAAAGACTTCAAGACACTTATCAAAATACTTCTACTTAACAAAAATGCTTACAATTACATCCTCGTTCAGTTTCATCAACAATTCTACTCGTATGCACCCGTATTCATACTCGTACAATAAACAGCTTTTAGATGTATGTACTATTGGTATATACACTCCAATGATCAGCTCTTAGTAGCCCATGTGAGTCACCTAACACATGTGGGAACCATCATTTGGCAACTAGCATGAAATATCTCATAAAATTACAAAAATATGAGTAATCATTCATGACTTATTTACATGAAAACAAAATTACATATCCTTTATATCTAATCCATACACCAACGACCAAAAACACCTACAAACACTTTCATTCTTCAATTTTCTTCATCTAATTGATCTCTCTCTCAAGTTCTATCTTCAAGTTCTAAGTGTTCTTCATAAGTTCCAAAAGTTCTAGTTTCATAAAATCAAGAATAATTCCAAGATTGCAAGTTTACTTCCAAGTTTTCTAAATCCATTCCAAGTAATCATCCAAGATCAAGAAACCTTTCTTACTTACAGTAGGTTATCTTTCTAATACAAGGTAATAATCATATTCAAACTTTAATTCAATTTCTATAACTATAACAATCTTATTTCGAGTGGAAATCTTACTTGAAATTGTTTTCGTGTCATGATTCTGCTTCAAAAACTTTCAAGCCATCCAAGGATCCTTTGAAGCTAGATCCATTTTTCTCATTTCCAGTAGGTTTATCCAAGGAACTTGAGGTAGTAATGATGTTCATAACATCATTCGATTCATACATATAGAGCTATCTTATTCGAAGGTTTAAACTTGTAATCACTAGAACATAGTTTAGTTAATTCTAAACTTGTTCGCAAATAAAAGTTAATCCTTCTAACTTGACTTTTAAAATCAACTAAACACATGTCCTATATCTATATGATATGCTAACTTAATGATTTAAAACCTGGAAACACGAAAAACACCGTAAAACCGGATTTACGCCGTCGTAGTAACACCGCGGGCTGTTTTGGGTTAGTTAATTAAAAACTATGATAAACTTTGATTTAAAAGTTGTTATTCTGGGAAAATTATTTTTATTATGAACATGAAACTATATCCAAAAATTATGGTTAAACTCAAAGTGGAAGTATGTTTTCTAAAATGGTCATCTAGACGTCGTTCTTTCGACTGAAATGAATACTTTTACAAAAATGACTTGTAACTTATTTTTCCGACTATAAACCTATACTTTTTATGTTTAGATTCATAAAATAGATTTCAATATAAAACCATAGCAATTTGATTCACTCAAAACGGATTTAAAATGAAGAAGTTATGGGTAAAACAAGATTGGATAATTTTTCTCATTTTAGCTACGTGAAAATTGGTAACAAATCTATTCCAACCATAACTTAATCAACTTGTATTGTATATTATGTAATCTTGAGATACCATAGACACGTATACAATGTTTCGACCTATCATGTAGACACATCTATATATATTTCGGAACAACCATAGACACTCTATATGTGAATGTTGGAGTTAGCTATACAGGGTTGAGGTTGATTTCAAAACATATATAGTTTGAGTTGTGATCAATACTGAGATACGTATACACTGGGTCGTGGATTGATTCAAGATAATATTTATCGATTTATTTCTGTACATCTAACTGTGGACAACTAGTTGTAGGTTACTAACGAGGACAGCTGACTTAATAAACTTAAAACATCAAAATATATTAAAAGTGTTGTAAATATATTTTGAACATACTTTGATATATATGTATATATTGTTATAGGTTCGTGAATCAACCAGTGGCCAAGTCTTACTTCCCGACGAAGTAAAAATCTGTGAAAGTGAGTTATAGTCCCACTTTTAAAATCTAATATTTTTGGGATGAGAATACATGCAGGTTTTATAAATGATTTACAAAATAGACACAAGTACGTGAAACTACATTCTATGGTTGAATTATCGAAATCGAATATGCCCCTTTTTATTAAGTCTGGTAATCTAAGAATTAGGGAACAGACACCCTAATTGATGCGAATCCTAAAGATAGATCTATTGGGCCTAACAAACCCCATCCAAAGTACCGGATGCTTTAGTACTTCGAAATTTATATCATATCCGAAGGGTGTCCCGGAATGATGGGGATATTCTTATATATATGCATCTTGTTAATGTCGGTTACCAGGTGTTCACCATATGAATGATTTTTATCTCTATGTATGGGATGTGTATTGAAATATGAAATCTTGTGGTCTATTGTTACGATTTGATATATATAGGTTAAACCTATAACTCACCAACATTTTTTGTTGACGTTTAAAGCATGTTTATTCTCAGGTGAATACTAAGAGCTTCCGCTGTTGCATACTAAAATAAGGACAAGATTTGGAGTCCGTGTTTGTATGATATTGTGTAAAAACTGCATTCAAGAAACTGATTTCGATGTAACATATTTGTATTGTAAACCATTATTTAATGGTCGTGTGTAAACAGGATATTTTATATTATCATTATTTGATAATCTACGTAAAGCTTTTTAAACCTTTATTTATGAAATAAAGGTTATGGTTTGTTTTAAAAATGAATGCAGTCTTTGAAAAACGTCTCATATAGAGGTCAAAACCTCGCAACGAAATCAATTAATATGGAATGTTTTTAATCAATAAGAACGGGATATTTCACGATAGCTTCTACTACTAACTACATAATAATCTCCTATCGATCACTAGAAAGTGACAATAGAGATATAATTATTTTCCTAATCTCTGTACTTTTCTCTCTTTAGAAACTAGAGAGAGAAAGTATAGAGAGAACTAATCTCCTGTAGATCACTAGAGAGTAACTATAGAGAGATGTTTTAGAGAGAGAAGTAAAAAATGGTGTGTGTTGAAATGGTGGGATGAAACCCCCATTTATAGGAAATGTTTGGTGGCAAAATTATAATTAAATGGCTGAAAAACCCCTGGCAGGCCGTTTGGCAGGCCGTTTGGCAGGCCGTTTGGCGAGCCGTTTGGCAAGCCGTTTACCAAGGCCGTTTTCGATGCCCGTTTGCCAAGGCAAGCCGTTTTTTGTGCCCGTTTGCTGGCAGGCCGTTTTTTCTTATGGCAAGCCGTTTGATGGATCGTAACTTGTCTTTCACCGTTTTCGCTCTAGAATCTTCGTTTTAGCTCCGTTTTTGACGATTCTTATGCCACGCGTTGGTAATTAAATATCCTACAACATGAGATTAAGTAGATAAACTTTTCCAAAAATTATAAAATAAGTTATTTAAACGCGAGTTAATCGTCTTAGCCGGTTTTGCTCGTTTTCCTAATTTTTCATCCGTTTTTAGTGATTCTTGAAACATAGCCTTTGTAATGACATAATCTACCAAATGAAGCAAATAAATGCTTATTTAGATGATAAAGTCAATTAATTTATCATAAATGGGGCTAATATCGGGGGTAAAAACGTGGCTATTTAGCCGATATCAACTCTATTCTTTGTGTCCCAATTCATCAAGCAACTATAGGCATCATCTAACAACACAAAAACGTTCATTATATAGTGTTATATAATAAGACATTAAGACATTCAAGTGTGTAGGTCCTATTAAGGATCTTTAACAACCATATTTGAGCAAGATTAAAGAAGGAAGAGATAAACACGATGAATCAAACATAAATCAATATTATTAATATAAATGCTGAACTTACAAGATTGATTAAACAGAGAAACATTGTTGGCCAGGGGAGATCGAGCATGATCTGTGATCGGGTCATAAATACCGATCAATATTGTTATTAAGAATTGAAGTTTACGCGTATATTTGAGGTTTAAAATGCTAGTTCATAAGGTTTTTGCAACAAGTGACGATTCGAGAAAAGTACGAGAAAAACGGGGTTTAAATGAGAAAAAAAGAAGAAAAAATGGGTCCAGCCGCAAATTGCGGTGGCCATGCACAATTTGCGGCTGGCTGGTGGATTTGGATGCTGACAGAGTCAATTCTGGCACCTTTTTGCTGCCTGTTTTTGCGGTCAGGCGCAATTTGCGGCCACCGGGTGCAAATTGCGACTAGGCAAACTTCTGGATATATTTTGAGGCTGAATTTGAGGAGATTTTTGCTTTGGAAACAAGATACATGATATTTGTAAATAGAAAACCCTAGACCACGACTTAGGGACCATTCTCTACATATTTTGAAGGCAAAAACACCAACAACAACATCATTCATCATCAAAGTTCAAGGATTCAAGTGGTGTTCTTCATGCTTTTTCATCAAAAGATTAAGTTTTTCATCATCATCATCATGAGTGGCTAGTTTCTTTCTCTTTATTTCTTCTATGAACAATTAGAGCATGTATTTGTTTCATTCAAATTATTGTGTGGTTTATGATTTTGTAAGACTTAAGTCGTTTGTTTTTATGATTTTATGAACCAATTGGATATTGATTAATGCAAGTTTAATTGATTGTTGATTATTGCAAGTTGAGTTATAGTAATTTAACATTGTGTGCTTGATCCAACTTAGTGTTAATTAGATTAAGGAGAAAGACAAAGTGTCTAGATTACACCATTCAAGCCTAAGAAAATTGTGATTAATAAGCTTAAAAATTCTTGTCTATGAGATTTAATCAATATTTAGTAAACACAAGACTTGTTAGAATGAATGCATGCATAATTGGGATTGTGAAGGAATAAAGGCCTTTTAAATCATTGTTTACAACTCTTTACTTTAGTTATTTAATTGATCATTGCTCTTGCATCATTAAGTCTTTAGATAATCTTTAGAATTAGTAATTGTTTAGTTAGTCACAAAATCAAACTCCTCAGAATTGGTTGCTTTTAACCACTATTTTCCGTGGAACGAATCCTGCTTGCCCTATCTAAAGTAGAGTAATTAGGTTCATTTTTGACCGGCCCTTCGACACCGATCAAATTTTGGCGCCGCTGCCGGGGAAGTGTGTGCTTGATTGCAAGCTCTTATTTTAATTGCTTTCTTTTTAAACTAGAAAAAACCTAAAAATTATAAGACTATAAAAATCCAAAAATATTTTCTCATTTTATTAGTTTTGTTCGGTTTTACGCGTTGAGTTTTCTTGTTTGTGTTTTTTTTAAGGTAGGCGGAAATCCTATTTACAACAATGGCAGAGAGAGACATACGAGGTGTGAATTCGTATTACCAACCGGGTGATTACGAAGATCACTCACCAATTGTTTATCCCGCTCCAAATGCGGATAACAACTAAAGATTTGAGGTCTGCCCTCAATTAGTTGCTATTTTGCTAACCTACTGAGGTTTGGCATTGGAAGAACCATATGAGCATATAACGGAGTTCAACAAGATTTGTGATACAAATCAGGTAAATGGTTTCACCGATGAAGAGGTACGACTTCGTCTTTTTCCTTATTCATTAAAAGGTAAAGCTAAGAGATGGTTTTTTTCGTTGCCTGCCCGAAGTATTACTACTTGGGCGGTAATGAAAAAGAAATTCCTTGAGAAATTCTACCTGATAAGTAAAACTTCGGATATGCGTATGCAAATTAAATCTTTTAGGCAATTACCAGGTGAACTTTTTCATCAAGCATACGAACGTCTGAAGAAATTACTTAGATCTTGTCCCCACCATGAAATACCGAAATGGAAAGTTGTCAAAGTTTTTTACGATGGTCTTGACTCACAAAATAGACAATTCCTATTAGCGGCTAGTGGTGGTGTATTTATGACTCGAAGTAGTGAGGATGAGTGGGCATTTTTCGAGCAATTGAGCAAGGGTTCAAAAACCCAAGCTTCGGTTGAACGGAAAACTCACAATTCTTCCTAAGTTTACCAAGTGTCCACTTTGGGAGGGTCTTCTAGAAATTTAGAAAAGGAATTAGATGAGATAAAGATGTTAATTCCAATGTTTAACAACCCGGAGCAGGGTGGTAGTTTTAATTATGTGCAGGTTCAGGAAGTGTGTTCACTATGCGGGGATGCTTCACATTATGCAAATGGATGTAAGCATTGGAACCCACCAATGATGAAAGAGCAAGTGAACGAGGTTCAAGGGTGGAAATATAATCCATATTCCAACACCTACAACCCAGGGTAGAAGAATCATCCAAACTTCAGCTGGAACAACAACACATTGAATACACCAAACAATAACCAATGCCAAATGCAAAATCAAAACATGTCTCACAGTAATCTACCACCAAATCAACCTTCAAGTTTGGGAACTAAGATCGATGCATTCATTACAGAAATAAGAAAGGTGGTTGAGTTGCAAAATAAATCCATTGGGGCATTGGCAAAAGAGATTGGTAATGTCGCGGAAGACAAAGCAACATGTGCACCCGGTAACTGGGGAAGACTTATAACAACCAAGGCATGGTGTAAACATGGTAGGAACTTTGCGAAGTGGAAAGACTGATAACAACCAAGTTGAGGCAACCGGGAAATTAGAGACTAAGCGCGGTTCAGGTAAGTCTACTATTATTTTTGATGAGAATGATGACATTGTTGAAAACGAGGAAAGTGATGTTGCAGATGGTAATGGGGTTGGGTTAAATGTTGAAAAACTGGCTGTTGAAAAGTTTGGGGAACCGTACATGGAGACTAATACCATTCCATTCCCCAAGGCTTTGGAGTCCCCGAACCAATTCCCTTATGGGAAAAAAGGGACCAAAAACGGATAATATGTGGGAAACATTTAAACAAGTAAAAATAAATATTCCACTTATTGATGCGATCAAGCTGATGCCTTATTAGAAGTACCAACCCTGTATACAAAGGGATCCTGTTTATGTTCTATATGAACAGCCTTAGTCTTGTAGTGAAGTTCCTTCTTTCTCAGATTAGAGACAAACTGATTCAAAGTATATATTTCCAGTGCATTCTTAGTTCTCAAGATTTCAATATAATAGTTAAAACGCTCTGGAAGTGCCTCAGTCAAGCAGTCTACAATTTCATATTATTCCAAGAATATCTCATGAGCCTCTAGTTCAGACAAGATATGACGATAACGCGCAATTATATCATGACGAGCATCATCCTTCATAGCAGTGAACTTATCGAACTCAGCTCTCAATGTCATAGCCTTTATGATTATGTATCCAACATTACCCTCATTATTAAATTTCATTGCTATTCATATCTTCAAAATTTTTGAACTACTTTTATATATTTAAATACCCTTCGATTGTTTTCGACGATTCGCGAACAATTATATGTAAATAGATACATATATACTATAACTTGAAAAGGTAACAATGTATTAATTGTTTGATACCGTACATTAAACTTATTGGTTTAAATATCTATTTGAATATATATGATAAGTTGAAATATTTATTATTAAAATTTATTTATAGATAACTTTCAATGTGTATTTAAAAACTGATTTATATATTAAAAAGATATATACATATATAATTTCAAGTTATTTAGTAAACGATAGTAACATTCGTTTATTGATTCGATTGATATTTAGATAAGTTAACTAAAGCATTTAAGATGAACCAGTAAAACACTAATTTGTTACAGTATTTTCAAATTGCTACAGTACCCAAAAATGCTACAGTGTTTTCGAAAATCACTATTTGCTACAGTGAAATTGCTACAGTAAAAATTGACTTTTCGAAAACCATTTTTGATATGAAGTAAATGACCAAAACACTTAAATGTATAAGTTATACCTCGAGTGGTATAGTTTATGGATGATTTAAGACTATATTTTGACAAAGGTACGATTCACGAAACGTAAAGTACAAGTTTTCTCAGTATACGATAGGACGTTCGAAAAACCGGAACCGGGACATAAGTTGAATGACGACGTACGACTAATCGAAACAAAAATTACAAATCAACTATGCACGGGAATAAAATATAATATATAATTAATTAATTTAAATTATATATATTATATATTATTATATTATGTCGACAAGCTAGGAGTTAAAAACATGTGAGCTGGAAAAAGAGGCCATGCGATCGCATGGCCAGATAGCCTAAAATCCATGCGATCGCATGGAAGGAGAAATCAGGCTACACTATAAAAGCTCGACCACTTCCACTTTTGATTAAAATCATTTTACTCCGTATTATTATTATTATTATTATTATTATTATTATTATTATTATTATTATTATTATTATTATTATTATTATTATTATTATTAAGATTAATATTATTATTAATCTTATTATTATTAGTATTATTAATAATTAGTATTATACATAAAATACTACGACGAGGTTATGAGCGTGTCACTTTCAAAAATGAGTTTTACGAGCGGGATAGAGCTAAGGAAATTATGGGTTATTACTAAAGAGGTTATGGGTAATGTTCAAGAGTATTGTTCGCAAGTCAAACCTAGTGTTTATCATCTCTGTTGCGTCTACGTACTTTTCTGAAATATTGAATCACAATATTGATACGTTGAGATCTACGATTATTTGGTAATCCGAGTTTCGGTCACATTACGATGAACAACTTTATGTGCTGCTAAGATGAGTTTCATATGATCCCTTTTACCCTTTACATTTTTGGGCTGAGAATACATGCAAATGCTTTAATAATTGTTTTACAATAATTATAAAGTGTGAGTTTCATATGATCCCTTTTACTCTTTACATTTTTGGGCTGAGAATACATGCAAATGCTTTATTAACTGATTTACAATATTTATATGTGTGAGTTTCATATGATCCCTTTTACCCTTTACATTTTTGGGCTGAGAATACATGCAAATGCTTTAATAACTGTTTTACAATAATTATAAAGTGTGAGTTTCATATGATCCCTTTTACTCTCTACATTTTTGGGCTGAGAATACATGCAAATGCTTTATTAACTGATTTACAATATTTATATGTGTGAGTTTCATTGATCCCTTTTTAATTGCTTTTGCAATATATTTTTGGGCTGCGAATACATGCACTTTATTTTAAACGCAATGGATACAAGTACATACAAAATTCTACACTGAGTTTGAACCGAAAATCCCTTAGCTTTGGTAACTAGTAACTGCCAGTTATAAGAACTGGTGGGCGCGAGTAGTAGTATATGGATCCATAGGGCTTGATATCCCCGTCCGAGCTAGAGCACTAGCCTTTTAACGGACGTATGCTATTTGAGAAGCGTACACGTTGGTTTGCGTGTATTATTAAGATAATTATACAAAGGGTACAAATTATATATACGTTAAGTTTAGTTAACAGGGTGCTCAATTTCGTAGAATATTTTGATAAACGTTTCTGGATGAAATAACTGAAATCTTGTGATCCATTTTTATATACAAATTATGCGAAACACTAAAACTATGAACTCACCAACATTTGTGTTGACACTTGTTAGCATGTTTATTCTCAGGTTCCTAGAATTCTTCCGCTGTTTGCTTATATGTTAGACAAGCTATGTGCCTGGAGTCTTACATGACATATTTTTCAAGGAAACGTTGCATTCACCAAATCATCACCAAGTATCTTATTTTGACTGCATTGTCAACGAAAGTATCATTGTAAACTATTATATTACGGTGATTGTCTATATGTAGAAATCATCAGATGTCGAAAATCTTTGATTTAAATATTCATTTATGGTGTGCTTTTTCAAAAGAATGCAATGTTTACAAAACGTATCATATAGAGGTCAAATACCTCGCAATGAAATCGATGAATGACGTGTTCGTCCATATGGATTTGGAGCGATCGTCACATAAGACTCATAAACACCTTAGGAACCCAAAAACACTAACAAAAACACAGATTTAACATGTAATTTCAACTTTTATGTAAACTCAATTAAAACCCAAAAACTCAATATCCTAAATTCGAATTCGAACAAAACACGACTGTTTTGACACACACAAGCTCTGACACCACTTCGTAGGATCGTTTAAACCGATTTGAACAATCGTTGATTGCTATATCGAGTGCGAAAATCGTCGATATAGTGTTTTTTGTCGAAAACACTTTGATTAATGATCGATTTACCTTAAGAACTGACTTGAAATGATTAGGAATCGATTAGGGTTTGATAATGAACGTTTAGAAATGAGCAGACATGGCTCAGAGACGTCAGGGTTCGTGTAGTGACCCGGAAAATTTCAACTAATTTTAAATCAAACTCTCGATACGATATTGTATTTTTAACACGATAAGCAAAGTCTGTTAGGTTGGATCTCAAAAATTTTGAACTGTTTCATATATTCATTTAACCTTTGACTATTCCCGACGATTCACAAACCTTAAATCGTAAACAGACACGGATATATAAATAATTATACATGTAAATAATTATATATTATAAATTAAATATATTAATGAAATATTATGTGATTTGGTTATTATGAAAGAAAACTTAATCATATTATTTAAAACTATTATTTAAAAATAGAGAAGTAAATTGAATATATATAAAATATAAATATAAAATTTGATACATTTAAATTATTATATTAATATTAATATTACTAATATTATTGTTATCATTATTAATATCATGATAATTAGTAATAAAATTATAATTTACATTCAAATGAATTATTAACTATTAGTAAACTTATCATTTTTTTTTTGTTATCATCATTTGTTATTATCAATATTATCATATGAGTATTATTATTATCTTTATCTTTATTCTTAAAAATTATTATTATTATTAACTAACCTTAATATTAAAATTTTAATTTTTGTTATCATTATTATTATTATTAACAAGTATTAATATTATTAATATTATTATTGTTATAATTAGTTTCATCATCTGTATAAAAAAAAATTAATGCATGTATAACTGATATTATTATGTTTTCATTATATATTTTATATATAGATATAAGTATCATCGAAATACAACTTTACAAATGCTGATATATATATATAAATACATATATATACACAAGATACATCTATATACTTATATACAAATATTTATACGGTTATATACATATGTATATACGGGAATTTTCGTATTCAGTGTAAGTCGTTATCTAAACTGTGGAATCTGTCCTATGGATCTAACAACTCCAATCCATTATCTCTAACAAAAACAAAATTAGTTTAGAGACGATCTCACTTTTACAATTTTCCTTCTGAGCGAATATTTCTTGTCGAATCCAACAAACTACAAAACAAAATCTAATTGAGTCAAATATGCTGTAATAATATCACTTAACCTTTACATAACTCTATGCTATTGCAATTCCAATGGAAACACAAATATAAACTAGAATTTTAAAGAAAACACCTTGTTACTCTTTCTTCAACCGTAAGCCACCACCATGAAACCTTCATCGTCACCGCTCTCTTCCATCTAATCGACACCACCATGTAACCACCTCCCTTGATACACTTAACCGCCATCACCTCTTCAACCCACCACCTTGATAAGTGATAACCATGCAACACCATCTCGCAACCAACTACAACCGATAAACAAACTATATTGTATCTTCATTTTCATCAAAACAAAATCTCACATAACATAAACCTCACACGTTTAATACACATATATTCAGATTCATTCCTTGAGAGTTATAATTATACATTCACGCAAATTTATATCTATAATCTATAATTATAAGTACATAGTCACCTACTACTACTACCTCCGATTCAGTTCACATCCACTGATCAAACAACGATTAGAGACTATTGTTGCATTCTATTTCTTTGTATCTACAGCTCGAACAAGCATGAACCCATATACCTGCTTTCATCTTTTGCTGTTGCTGGGTTCTATTGTTGAAAGGAAAAAGGAATGACGAATATAGACGCAGAAAATATATAAATTGATTATTGTAGGCCATAGATCACGAGTTAGTTAGATGCTGTATATATATTATTCTTGATGGTCGACCAATGAAGATAAAGATGGG